>NC_055964.1:20368913-20713913 GCF_018492685.1 Alosa sapidissima
TTTACTATGTATTTTGCAACCAACAGAGGATGCTTTGCCAATTTCACACTTATACACACAGCTAAACAACCGCCATCATCTCTCTCACTGTGTAGATGTGATGCGCTGTGAAAAAAAAGGAAGAAGGAAGTGTAAAAAAGCAGCATTTCATGTTTTCTCCTTGTGTGCTGAAGTGAAGTGAGAGTGAAACACACAGTAAGAGAGACAGAGAAAAAGAGAGAAGAAGATGGAAAGAGAGCGAGGGAAGGAGAAACAGCAAGGAAAAGGCAAGGAGAGAAAGAAATAGAGAGAGGGGGAAGTGAGAGGGAGAAAGAGAAGGAAGAGAGAGAAAGAGAGAGAGTGAAAGAGAGAGCATTTGGAGGGTTGGGTAAGACAGTTGAGCGGTCCTCCATGTGGAGGCAACACAATGTGGTTTAATTAGATTTCGGCGGCAGCCCAAGAGCCTATACTGTAGAAGAGAAGCTCTGCTGATTGTAATCAGTCAGAGTGCTGGACAAATTGGATTACTATTATACAAGAGACAAGTGAGGCTTCCATGCTTTTCATTTATCTTTGAGTTTATTTAATCTACCCATTGTGAAAAGCAGGGTAAATAAATAAATATATACATGGCGTTGGGGAGTGTGTTGTTATTCTTGGACTTTCCAAGGTTTTTGAGAGTCAAGTGTTTCAGCTAACAACATTTGATGGCTGCCTTGCTCAGCCGGGAGCACATTGTCCAGGCTGAATAGGCCAAGCTTTAAAGCATCAGAGTGCCAGTCAACCTTAGCATTAATCTGTGAGAAAACAGCAGACAATGTAAGCAATGTTGTGGGCGAACAAAAAGCACTTATGTGATCCGGGCTCGGGAGTTATATCTCGTGGAGGTCCTAAATGTCCTCAAACAAGGACATCAAGGACAAGTGTATTCTGAGATGTCTGACTGTCTGGAAAGTTTAAAAGCATCTTTTTACATATTAAACCATCCCAACTACATCATCAAATCAATGCAACAAGTGAGGAATTTCATTTCAAAAGTGATACCAGCCACACAGTGTAGACACGATTGAATTTATTTCAGCCATTCTAACATCATCACATTGTTACCTGATCAGATGCCAAAAACCAGTGCTTCCATGTAGGGAGGGAGTATATACAGGCGCTGTCCATTCTTTATTGTAATAACATACTCCTGCAACACAATTACTGGTTAACACCCACATATTTATTTTTTGTCATACGGCAATCTTCTAACATTAAAACCTAAGGTTCCACCAATATCGTGTAGTTACATACAAGGAGAAAAGGACATTTGAAATATGGATAGATTGTCAAAACTGAAAGATAATGCTGATTAATTAAAAGAGAATTGAAAAAGCAGTAATGTGTGGTAATGAAACAGAACCCAGATGCCATGGCAACCTTTATTTTTGGGGTGCACATATGTATGTATGTTGGGGTATATATTCTTATGGTAAGAGGTAAGAATGCTTTACGTCAAAATAGCAAAATTGTTATTCACCCCAGAATACATTTAGGAAAAAAAAACATAGGCAACAGCATATGAGATTTTAATGTCAACACAAGGAGGGGAGTTATGACTATTAAGATTAGAAAGCAGTCCATCAATCCTCCCCATTATATTGGATAAACACACAATGGGAAAAAAAACACACACAGCTCATCAAAAAGGGAATGAGGAGCAATCTCATTCTTAATGGGAGCTATAAAGTTTTGTGTGTGTGTGTGGTGTGGTGTGGTGTGGTGTGGTGTGGTGTGTGTGTGTGTGTGTGTGTGTGTGTGTGTGTGTGTGTGTGTGTGTGTGTGTGTGTGTGTGTGTGTGCGTGCATGCATGCACACGTGTGTGTGTGTAATATAGAATCTAAATCTGTATTTTCATCTTGTGTCTCATCGACATCATGCCACGTATGTAATTGCAATCTAATGTGTGCCTGCGTTGCCCCAACAGACAGGGCAAACAAGCAGAGCTCCTCTCTGGCGCGTGGCCTTCTGTTGCCACACCCTGGGGCTCTCCACAGGTAGCAAGGCCCCCTAGAGGCCCCTGTCTATCACACATGGAGATGGTTAACAGCTTGTTATTGTCTAAGAGGAAAGGAAGTCTCTGATGGAGCTGCACAGTACCTAGGCAGAGCTTCCTCTTATCTGTGGCGCCCGGTGCTTTGTTGATATGCATTAGGTATGTATGGCTTCTTTGCAAACACGGCTGAAAGGTGACATTTTTTAAAACACACTCTTCTGGAAGAAGAAGAACCTTTCCCATTTGTAATTATCGGTGTCATTCTTTTCTTTATAATAATCAAAACATTGTATGGTATGAGCAACCTGGAGTGAACTAGAATAATGATGAAAAAAATATATAGAATTTTTGTGAACATAACTTTGTGTCACCAAGGACGGTTTCAATGGTGATAGCCATGGTTACATGCATTTATTTTTCCCAGTCTGCATACTGAAACAAATTGCAATACACTGACATATATCATGGTGAGTACAGATAATGCATTGTATGTAGGAATGGTGTAACGCCACCTCTCAGTCAAAACATGTAAGTCTCTCTCTCTCTCTCTTTCTCTCTCTCTGTTTGTGTCTATACTGTTGTAGGGGATCATGTATAACTAAAGGATTACTAGCACTATGACTATGTCCTCTCTGGGTGATACCTGTTTATCCCATTAATGGCTTTGGGCTGGAAGGGAAATGTATGCAAACTAAGCATAAAAAAAAATTTAGGAAAATATTTTACTCATACGCCCCCCACCCCCTCCTTGATTGGCCCTGGAGGGTGCCACCTCGTCCAATCAGAAGACATTGGAATTAGAAATAAACCAGCTAATCATTAAAACAGCACAGCGCAACGTTCCCAGAGCATGTTAGCAAACACCAAGGGCCCACTTTAGGTTGAGTGTATGTGTGCATGTGTGTGTGTGTGTATTTGTGTGTGTGTGTGTGTATTTGTATGTGTGTGTGTGTGTGCAGGTGCGCGTGTGTACCACGTGCAGATATTTTACATAATATGTATGTGTGTTTGACAGACAAAGAGAGAGAGACAGAGAGAGAGAGTGGTAAAGAGTATGATATATACAGTAAATTGATTTTTTATTATATTCATATATTATTAAAAATATTATAATAATTAAATAATATTATTATATTAAAGAAATATATTTTATTTTTTATATTCATTATAAAATAATGATATTCTGGATTTGTGTGTGTGTGTGTGTGAGAGAGAGAGAGAGAGAGAGAGACAGAGAGAGACAGAGAGAGAGAAAGGACATTTCTGTAAATTAACAGTTGTTTAGGAGAGATGATCTTTCACCTTTAATCCAAAAGCTATATTGCTCCGGAGACTAACCCTTTAAGCAACTTCAATCAATAGAAGAGAGGAGCTGCTTGCAGCCAGCGAGTTTCAGCGACAGCCCTGAAAATCAATCTGGCCTGTTGCACAGCTAAACTACACCTAATTAAAAGAACCACCAAGACTTAGTGGCTGTGGATAACCCTGTTTCATGATAAGCCTTCAGTTGATTCAGAGAGGTCTCAGAGTCTATTTGGCCTCATGTCAAATATTGGAACAACATGTTCCAAGACCAAGACACACTTTTCTTTTTGTTTTGTTTATGTTATTTTAAAAGATAATGAAAAACTATGACCCTTTTTTTCTCCTGTCAAAAGACATTTCCTGTCTCTTTTCTTTTCCATTCTCGTAACCTTTGTCTGCTCTGGCTGTTGTGAATTTGACAATTAGTATATTTTTAATTTTGTTTTGTCTTACAAAGTCAGGAGCTTGTTTGAATCTGTGAAGTGTGTGAGGCACCTAATGCTCTCTGCTTGTCTACCAGCTACTGCATAAAAATGTTTCTGAAAATTTGCAAGTGTAAGTCTTCACATGTTGAAGATTTAACCATGAAAGATAGTAACTGGTAAAAACATAGATTTTTTTTATTTCTGCCTTAAAGTGAAGTGACTGCAAAGTATGCATCTAAGTACAGAGCAGAAGGGCACAGGGCTTACTATAAGCTATGTTCATGTCAGAAAGAAAGCCTCTGTACACATCAGACTTGCACTGCAATTATCAGATATTTCCATGCGGTTATGCATAAGGCACGCAAATATGCAGAGATAATGTTTTACAATAATTTCTCACTGTTTATTTTTAAGCAAAGCGTGTGCATGTCTTCTTGAGGACTCCTCATAACATGAAATGTGACTGTGTGTTCTGGTTGAAGATATGTTTCTTCATTTGACTGAACATTCTGTGTTCAGACTATAGCACCACCACAGTGAATCATATTAATCTCAGTGGAAGGAACATGCGCCAGAAGTGGAGGTGGGCGCACAATTCTCACAAAACAGGCACACTTCCCGGCCGGATGCCCTATTCCAGTAAGGTACACTGATACATTTCCATTTCCCAGTAAATCCCTCAAATTAGGTCATCTTCAAAACACAGTGCAGCGGACTGGTGTTGTTTATCAACATCCTTTTGCACATCCCTGGTCCTGTTGAATACACAGCACACCAAAGCAACACTATTCATAGTGCCACTGTTTTTAAAATAACAAGAGGTGCCAGCGTTGGCTTGGTGACAGGCAATTCTCTATTAGCCGGCAGGTACAACAGGCTGAGAGAAAATGAGGTGGAGATATCAACAGGTATTTGTTGGATAACATTTAGTATTTTCCGATTTGCAGCTCTCTTCACCTCTATTTACAGGGTTAGGCGATGGCCCCTGTGACTCCAATCCTATTATTCTGTGTGTTTTCACCAATCTGGATCCAGCCAGTTGCTCGTTATACAAAAGATGCTGCCCTTGCATAATGTGAGGTGATAGTTTCAACCATCCAACCATTCTATTCATCTCTAAGCATAACATTTCTTGGCTATCCTTCAACAATAGCATTACTTTCAAGGCCTCACTGCATGTGGATGGTTATTTATGACAAAATCTAAGGACTTTGCTTAATAAAAACCTCTATGTTGGTCGAAAAGAAAACATTTACACCAGCTGTTTTTATGTAACAAGAAGACATGTGATTGTTTGCTGACTGTTGGTGACAATGTCTCCACTCATCAGACTGCAGGTTAGCACACTGGTTCAAGCTCCAGACAAGACACAACCGAGTAACTGGCCTTACTGGTTGTGGAAACCCCACGCATACAGAAAGACTTGCCTTGTATCTGGAGGGCTCAATAACCAGTGTCCTACAAACAACTCTTGCCTTCAGGCCCCTGAGATGGCACATGGCAGCTTTTCTCCTTCTCTCATCTGTCTGGCTCTCCCGGTGTGCTTTGGGTATAACAATGACATTCCCATTCAAGGTTACAATGAGCTAATTCAAGGTTACTTAAAAACATTTTATCTTATATATGATATCTTAAAATTGATGATAGAATTGATTTATTTCATTTCAGCCCTTCTTACATTAAGGCTAAGAGGGCAGCTGATTTTGAACAGTAGGATGCTGCATGTACTCGTTTGCCTTGCACTCATTCTAGCCTACGTAGAGTTCATTCAGATTTGGGCTCAGTGTCAGATCATTTGAAACCTTGGAATAGATTAGAGGAAGCTTGGTGAGGCAAACCGGATTACATCACGAATGATTAAAACAAGAATAGCTTGGAAAGCCCATCATGGGGATAAGTCTAGGGGTTGAATTCAAAAAAGCATTTGTTCTCTTATGATGTACATCAGCTTAATTAACAGACGTCTGAATAGGGGACAATATTTCGACTTCAGACGGTGAAAAATAAAATGGGCGAGACAGTAGGACAATAAACATTTTATTTGAAACAGCAGGAATAGCAAAGGGAGATGGAGTAGAGGAGGCAGTGAATTTACAATGCAGAACCTTGAGGACGAGAATCTTCCCACTGTACTCATCAGTGCCATTCAAGGCATATATTATCAAAAAAGAGACTTAGAAAAAAGACTTGAGGCCAAGCCAACTTTGTTTAAAACATATGGTTAACTATGGTTAACTTTTTTTTTGTTTATTTTTAGCAAGTAATGGCACTTACTGTGAGGAGAGGGATTGAAGAAGGATGTCAGAGATCACAGTCTTCTGCCTCGACTGTAAATTGGATGGGGGCTGGGGACCTGCCAGGCGTTTTGTTAGCACCTGTTACGGAGCTGCCGGGGCGACGAGGCACAACACCCACCCGCCCTAATGAGTGTGAAGCTCAGGGCTGTAGCCATGACGGCCGCCCCACGCCGACACAAATGGAGTGCAGATGACAACAGTGGGACTGGAGCGCCGAGCAGCGCTCTGACCTCTGACCCTTATGGGGGTTTTTCTCCATTTGCAAGTGCAATAATGAGAAGGGTCTTTTTGCCATTTTTTATTCAGATAATATTATCCAGTGTCTGGGACCCACTGGAAATCATACCTGGGAGATGAGGTGGTAATGTCAGCCCTAGAATGTGAGGAACATATTAAGTATTTGTATCAGGTAGAAAATTAGAAAATGTAGTTGTAAGTAAATATAGTAAAAATTCAGACAAACCTTTTTTTTTAAAGCACATTATTTAAGCCTATTAAGCATATATATTTCCAATAAATAATAGCCTATAAGCCTATTAGTTATTGGAAATATATATTTAATGTAAACCCCTTGGTTATTTTGGTGCTGTACTTCATGTTTCATAGTCACCAGTGACAGAGAACTGGCAGAATATTTTTGAGGTCTATGTTCAGTTGAACATACAATCCTTGGGTGTTGGATATCTTAGTCTCAGTGAAGAATCTCTCAAAGTAATACATTTTTACCATTTTATCTATAAAAGGACATGCATAGATACAGGACATGGTAGAACCAGTTTCTGATTATAGAAACAGTCTTTGACGTAGGCCTCCGTCTTCAATCCATCTATTGGCGAGCAGATCTCGATTCCCGTTGTCGGCAGAAGGCAGGGACAAGGAGGATGAGGGCTTTGCATGACTTGACCTATTGCACAGCTTAATGAATGTGCAGTGTAAAAGTAAGTGAAGGTGTAAAAGGAATATCCACAACATTAATTAAGTATGTAATCACAGAACACATCAGAGAACCAGGACCCGCATGAAGTGACTGCCAATAGGCTACGTGCACAAGCCGAAGAACGAACTTCCGCTTTGTACGAAATTCGGCACAGCTGGTTCCGGTCTGTCTCCTAGTTCAGGGATTCCCAAACTTTTCCACGACAAGGCCCCCCAAATACCACTAGGTTCTGGCCAAGGACCCCCTTGATGTGTTATTAAACCCATTGACAATACTACGGCAAATGTAAAAATACATTAAGCTAATCCTAATAATTATTTTAGCCACAAGCACTTCGCGATGGAGCATACAGTGTGTAAAAATTGTATTTGGGGCCAGGGGCGCCTGCAGGAATTAATGCTATGGTACGCACACCCATCCCCCCCCCCCCCCCCGCAAAAAAAAGAATTCACTCGTGAACAATATTTGTCCGTTTTAGGTCCGTGCATTGGTCAGTCAGCAAAAAAGTAGCCTACATAGCATAACAACGTCCACATGCAATAATACAACGACAACGTCTACAATGACCTATTCATTTGGACAACTTGATACAGCCCTATACAGGCTAAAGTTACCTTTAGTTCTAGCGTTGCTGCCTCCATCCTTTCTGTTTTCGTTGTTTAAAACTTGTGATATCCATGATGAGTATTGAGTTCGTGAACTAGCTCAACATTGTGTGCTGATAACCATATATAGATAGCCGAGTAAAAGAAAACAACAAGTAGCCTATTGCGTGCCTGCGTGCGTATTCTCTCTCCTGTTCAAACAAAATGTGTTCACTAACTTTACGTAATAGAAAATGGTAAATCGCCTGATGGCTTGCAGCTAATGGGATACTGTACATAGTTGGGAAGGTATGGTAGGCCAATTTGGTGTGAATACACACACACACAAGGGAAATTTTCTCTCGCTGTTGAGTAGCCTGATGGTACGCACAGTGCGTACAGACGTACACCTGCAGGCGCGCCTGTTTGGGGCTTTCTGTTATATGAGAGCCATCACTCTACTATTATTCCCAGTCATTATCATAGGAAATATAATGTGTAGATATGCCTCAGATTATTATAATAACAACCCTCATAATAAAAGGTATATTTTACATTTTTCAAATGTATTTATTTGTTGCTTTTATTTTTCCTTCCAACTTGCTGAGGCCCCCGTGGCACCCCCTCGCGGCCCCCACTTTGAAAACCATTGTTCTAGTTACATAGTAACGTTAAGCATCTGTTCCTGTCATCGCTAAAACAATAAACATGAGTGGTACTAAATTTCTGAAAATTGTAAACAGCTCAAAGGAACACTGCTGTGTGCCACTTTGTTCGGCCTCAGGCCGTTATAATAGCTTGCTTAGTTTCCACTGCTTCCTAAAAAACGTAAGTCTTCGGGCTAAGTAGATTCATCAAGTGGGAAGGCCGGGGTTTACGGTAACTCATCAGCAAACAAAAGTTTGCAATTGGCACTTTAAGCCACACAAGATTGTAATATCCAAGAAAGGAAGGCGTGCTTTAGTAGCAGGTGCTGTCCCTTCGTTGTTTGAGTGGAACAATTATTCAACCAAGGAACGACCCGGTGTTTAAGAGCGACGGGCAAGACCACCGAGCCCGGAGCCTGATGCCCTTGAACCAGCAGCAGCAGCAGCGGAGCCTATTGTCCTCCTATGGTCATGGACCATGACTATGAAGCATCTCCTACCATGTGCGTGGATAGGCAACATTACGAACAACTCAAACAGGAAATCGATACACACTGAAAAAACGCCATCTATCCAAATTTGGACTGCAGCAGTTTGCCTCTTCTCCAGAAGATATACGATTTTATACCAGGTAAGACTGCTATAGTGCTAGTCTTCAACAATTGTCAAAGTTGAACTGGCTTTGAGGCCACATATGTTTGTGTAAAACATGTAAATCACAGTTACAGTGTAGCCTGCTGAGAACTTAATATCGCCACAGAGGGCTATAGGCTACTATAGCACATTTGTCACATAGGCCTAACTGGTGAAGATTACTTCCTTAGTTAGATTAACTAACTTCCAAATCCTCTTAAAACCTCACAAATATTTAGGTTTACACTCTCCTCTCAAGTCAATTGATTTGTGATGACGCTACTAAATAGACTTTCTGTTTCAGTATATTGTTGATAACCCAAAACACCACCATTTTTGTTGTTTGTTTCATTACTATGCAGTCTAAGTAATCTTACTCTAATTGCCATACCCTATTAGATTCCCATCCTACATGCTGTAGGCGTTTGATGGCGTTCAAACATCTGATGGCATTTTGGAGCCTAATTGAGTCTGGGACATCAAAAATGATCAGAGTGACCAGCAGAGCCAGGAAAGCATGCACCATGAGCACAGTCACTGAGAGCCCTATGACCAGACCAACTGTAAGTAGGCCTACCCCGCCATCACATGTACATACACAAACACACTGAAGTTTAATCTGAACTAAATCCTTTCACTTTTCTCACCCACTAGAAACTGCTGCCAATAAGCTGTTAAGATGAGCTGTTCCTTTTTTTAACTTACCTGTCCACTGGCTGTACCCAAAGGGAACTGTCTCATCGCTTCAACATCCACAGAACAACAGTAGGCCGTATCATAGTCACTTGGGCCAACTTTCTGCACTTCCTGTTGGGCTAGATTTGTTTTTGGATGTCCCCTGCAGCTGTGGAGACCTGTCTACCTCCTGCGTTTGATGGCAGATACAGCAATACCCAAGTGATCATTGACTGCACCGAACTTAGGTGTCAGACACCCTCTCCCGCTTGCTGCAGAGTGAGGTTTTCTCAACCTACAAGTCCCACTGCACCTTCAAGGCCATGGTAGGCTTGTCCCCTCACGGAGCCCTTACATTTGTATCTACCCTCTTTGAGGGCTCCATGAGCGACAAAGAACTGTTTCGCCAGTCAGGAATTACATCTCTTTTAAGCATCAATCAAATATTACATTACATTACATTACATTACATTACATTACATTTGGCTGACGCTTTTTTAGCCAAAGCGACTAACAACATGGTAAACAGTTTAAGTTTTAGGACAATTTAAAAACATTAGAGTACAGTAAGAATAAGTGCATCAGTGAGTGCTGTTTTTAACAGTTACTTGTCAGTTTAAGACGGCTGGTGAGTGCTGGGATCAGTAAGACTTGTTGTAAGTGTTGCTTTGAGAGGAGATGTTCTCTAAAGAGCTGGGTCTTCAGGAGTTTTTTGAAAATGGAGAAGGATGTCCCTGCCCTTGTAGGAACTGGCAGTGTGTTCCACCAATGAGGAACAACAGATGAGAAAAGTTTGGATTGGCTTGAGCGTACCGGTGGTAGAGCTAGACGTCGTTCGTCTGAGGAGCACAGCGGTCTGGAGGTAGCGTATGTCTGTATGAGGGCATTCAAGTAGGTGGGAGCAGAACCGGAGACTACTTTGTAGGCAAGCGTTAGAGCCTTGAATTTGATGCGGGCCGCCATAGGTAGCCAGTGTAGCTGGATGAGCAGCGGGGTAACATGTGCCCTTTTGGGTTGGTTGTAGACCAGGCGCGCCGCCGCGTTCTGGATCATCTGAAGTGGTTTCACTGCGCAGGCTGGGAGACCTGTCAGGAGGGCATTGCAGTAGTCGAGTCGTGAGATGACTATTGCCTGAACCAGAAGTTGGGTAGCATCTTGAGTCAAGTAAGTCCTGATTTTCCATATGTTGTAGAGTGCGAAATGGCATGACCGGGCGACTGAGGCAACATGATCTGAGAAGTTTAGTTGGTTGTCGAGAACAACTCCTAGATTTCTTGCAGTCCTGGTAGGTGAAACAGACAGGGAGTCAAATTTGATGTTGATGTCGTGGTGTATGGTAGGTTTAGCTGGGAGGACCAGCAGTTCAGTCTTTGAGAGGTTCAGCTGGAGGTGGTGTGCCTTCATCCATGTAGCTATGTCTGAGAGGCAATCCGAGATCCGTGCTGAAACCAAGGGGTCATCAGGTGGAAAGGACAGATAGAGCTGTGTGTCGTCTGCATAGCAGTGGTATGAGAAGCCATGCGAACGGATAATCTGTCCCAAGGAGGTGGTGTAGATAGCAAAGAGAAGGGGGCCCAGCACTGAGCCCTGGGGGACCCCTGTGGTGAGATGGTGAGGTGCAGATAGCTGACCAAGCCATGATACGTTAAATATTCACAGTACCCTGTCTTCTCTCAAATTTCCAAAATGGACCCCTAGTGAAGACATGGTCAAATGAAGTTTGAAATGGTTTTTACAAATAAATTTGACATTCATAATTTTATGTGGTTATCTGTTTTCAATATAGTACAGTATAAGGCCTACAAACAAGCAAACGTTTAACTCCAGAGAAAAATGCGAATTCAACTTTCCAAAGAAACCTCCAGAAATAGGCTAATATAACAAATTGAGTTATGTGCTATATGCTATTGAAAAGTTTGAGAACCTGTGGCCTAAAACAATGTGGGTCCCCAGAAAAAAAGTTTGGGAAACAATGGGGGAGTGGACTCGTACTTGTATGCCATGTCCCAGCTGACCTGTAGGCACTGCAAGTAGCGCTGTTCTCCTTCAGTGGTGACAAAACTGCAGGCTGTTGACCCTAGGTAGTATCCCTGAAGGGGTAGAGATTGACGTGGTGGGGAAACATGAAAGGAACGGTCTCTCCTTGTGGCTGCTGGCTGCTGATAAGACAGTGGGCTTCCTCTTTGGACCATCCCGAGGCTTGAGTTGGTGAGCAGGACGTCACTGCTGATGGCCATACTGCAGACTATTGGTTTATCAGCTGGGGGAACCTCTTTGTAGGCCTCGGTCACATTGAGATGGAATAGTATTTTAACTCCACAGGGTTTGAATCTTTCAGGACCACCTGCAAAATAAAGTTGTCTCAGTAAATACTCAGACCTATCTAGGCTTGGTCATTCACTGGAAAAGCATAGCACGAAAGTAAGAGAGCAAGAACCCAGTGGGGATCCAGCTAAATAAACACCTGGCTGACCACTGTAGTACCTAATACTTTATTTTCATGTACAAAAAATGTACTTCTACAGTTAGTATCTGAATATACGTACATATGTGTTTGTGATTCATCATCATTGACCTTAGCACTAGCTGAACCCCCAAGAACGTTAACTGGGTTACAACAGCATAGTAGTGTAGCATAAAGTAAATAGATAGTAAACGTTAACAAAGTCCAGAGGGCCAGCGAGGACTGGCAAAGTAGTCACCAACTATTTTCAGCCATTCAGTAGTTAATGTACAGTGCTGATGTAATCATATAAGCATTTTTACATGTATAATTTTATTTATCAGACTTAATGTGACTCCTGTACATCCTCCTCCTAGCTAGGAAAACTGATGTGACGTGTTCACTAGGTTAGCTTGTGACTAGAAGCTAATATAAACAAGGTCACTTAGAATATGCTTATACTAGTGAATCTGTGGTGGTAGATTTTCATAACATACTACTAATTTTGGACTAGGCTGTATATTTCAACAACCTGTCTCTCTGCCTTAAAGGAACCATATGTAAGACATATATTTCAATTAATCATAAAATGGCCCTGATGTGTCACTAGACATTAAGAAATCATGTTCATTTCAAATACTTATATAACCGACAACAGTAGTCCGGCCAGGATATTGCCATTTTAAAAGTGAAGTTGCAGCCCTCAACTGATGTTGATGTTGTGTTTTGTCATGTCATGTTGTGTTTTGGCCTGATGTGCCACCCTCTACCTATCTACTAATCACAAAGTCAGTTTTGGCATCCAGGTTGGCAACCTTGAGTCAGGGGGGAGGGGGAGATTGCAGTACCAGTTTTGGCCACAATCTTACATATGGTTCCTTTAATCTATTAAAACATGCTAGTTCTAGCTAGCTGCTAGCGATACAAGCTAGTTATGGAGACTGCTCAGACTTACAGCACCAGACATGTAATAAAACTTACCTTAAAATTACGACCAGGATCCCTTTTGATGTTTATTATCCATTGTCGACGTAGTCCCTGATCTTTGGGGAAAAGGTGAAACGTTTGTCCTTTGTTTGATTTTTTCCTGTGTGATGAAGTGCATTGGGGAACACAGCAGTGTGAGAAATCGCGTTTTGAGAAATCCCGGAAGTGGTAAGTGTACCCCTCAGGCTTTGTGGAACGTTTGAGGTGAATAAGGCGAATATTCATTAAACATCAAATCAAATTAGACATCAAACATCAAATCAACATTAGAGATCCAACACTGAAAAATAGACAGGAATTGATGTTGAAGACTGGCTGCTATGCACCCACACTTAATTTTCTAATTGACTGTGAATGTGGTATAATTTATAGTTCACTCCTGAGTGCAGCCTGGTTTCACACTGAATTTTCTAGCCTAATTTACCTTAACTTAAAAGCTTTGGAGTCATTGGAATGACTTTTTCCGGGTTGAATGGTGGCCGTCTCGCTTCCCCCTAGCATCTGTAAGTGGAAAAACCAGCCTGGCAACTTTGGTCCGACGAGCCGTTGGCCTCAGAGTCAGAAAGTCTCGCCGTGTAATTAATTGCTTTACGGCACTACACACATACATGCCAGGCACCGGCTAGAACATGGTAGCGATTGAGTTTTTTTTTTTAGCAGAGCCAGCGAAAAGAAGCAGAAAGTGAGTAAACCGTTGTTGGCGGAATAGGGAAAGAGGAAATGGCAGAGTGTCTGAGAAAGGAGTGTTGTAAAATATACAGTCTGAAGCTGTAGGGGGAGCTCTGCAGAGAAAACTGCGAGCAAAAAGCAAGAAAACAGCGAAGAAATTGCCAAAACTGCATAGGTTCCCTTTAACCAGACAAATTCTCACCATGTTAAAAAAAATGTGGTAGCATTTGTTTCACATGTAGGAAGCACATGTTAACCATTAATACACAATAGTGTTGCTCGGGTTAAGGTTTTTTAACATCCGCACCCACCCGACCCTCAAAAATATGCGCTGATTAACGACCCAAACCCGACCCGACCCGACAAAAAAACAAAAAACATGTGCCTATAGCCTAGGCTATCCTTTGTAGTTCACATTGAGGTAGAGACAATGCTTTCTTATTAACTAAACACTGAAACAAAAAGAATGTGCACTGTAGGCTATGCTTCAACAAAGAGTTGTTGCTCTAGGCTTGGCTCGCTTGCATGTTGGATTAATTTAATCTGAATCTAGCTTCATGGACATAGGCTAGGCCTTCTAAATAAATAAACTCTCTCTCTCTCTCTCTCTCCGTGGGTGCACACACACACATTGACACAGACGTGTTCAATCGGTTTAAACCCTTGATATCTGTCTGTTGCCTAAACTACACATTTTTATGAACTGAACCAGAAATCTGTCTAATGAAAGAAAGTTGAAAATTATCATTATAGCATGCATCCACGAACTTAAAGGAAAATTCCGGTGTTTAGCACTTTGAGTCCCTTTTCTGGTTTGTTTTGGATGAACTAGAGTGGTGGACACCAAAATTTTGACGATTGGTCCTGTCTCGACTTTTCTGACTCGTTTTGAATCGCCTTTGACTAGTCAGAGTGGCTGCTTACAGGCATGCTCAAACATGTCCTAAAACAACCCTTAACGTTCATTTTCAAAACTGTGCAACTCACCGAGTGGTTAGTGGTATTCGATGATTATTAAAATCAAATATATCGGCGCAATGTATGATTTCCAGCCGTCTTATTTGCTATTGTGGAACTATTTTTTCAGACACCTCACAACCGCGTATAAACTTCCGCTCAATATTTGAGCCTGAAGCATAGACGGTGGCGCAGTAATATCAACGTGCAATGAGTCTTCTAACAGAAATCAATGGGATTTTACAAATTGCCAAATAAAACACGACAGAAACTGTATTTCGCTATGCTACTTGTTTTGGAACATCAACGAACACCACTAACCACTCGGTGAGTTGCACAGTTTTGAAAACGAACGTTAAGGGTTGTTTTAGGACATGTTTGAGCATGCCTGTAGGCAGCCACTCTGACTAGTCAAAGGCGATTCAAAACGAGTCAGAAAACTCCATTTTGATGTGTATAGGTTTTGAATGTTTTCAGACATAGTGTATAGCTGATATTCAAGTATGTTTTGACCAGCTCTTGGTGAATAAAAAAAACCTGCCCACACACCAGCACTTGTTACGTTACACCACCATTGCTCCTTGAGGCCATGGCCACACTGTTTCTGTTTATTTGTGTTCATGTCCAAGGGAGAGACCTTCAGATCAGAGGCTGTCTTCCTTCATTCAATATCAGAAATGGTAACCAGGCAACTATTATTTATGAAAGTCTGCAGCATCTCTGCCCAACCAAAATAACAAATAAAGAGGCAGCCATGATGGGAGTCTTCCTCTGCCAATTAAGGCTATTATGGTATTCAAAATGGTCTGTTGTGGTACAAATATGAAATGCCCAATATTCTTTGAACTTTGAACTACCAGATAGAACATTCAGTAACTCATAATTAAAAGTGTTTTTGCTTCCTTGCAGCCAATTCATCAAGAACTTGTGTTATTGGTTTATGTATTCATTATCAATATTTTGCTCAGATAATTGTTTCATATCGCCTTGCACTGGACTGTTCACTGGCTGTCTCAGCTTCCATATGCACATTGATTGATTGAACCATACTGTTGGTTTAAACATATGTAGTGTATGTTGATGATTGATCAGGAGTGGAGATTAAGAATAACAGTTAGTCTCTGCTCAGCTCGGAACCATTAAAACCAATTAAACTAAGTGACTGTAACTCGTGTCAGTCCCTGAAGTGAAACAAATAAGAGAGTTGCTACTTGCCAACTCCAATATTGAGATCAATGATGTAGTAAGAGCTTGGAGGATAAGAGTTGACTTTCTTCCACAGGTCCTTCCTCAGACCACAGAGATTGAGTTGGGTGATCATGGAGTCACAGAGATGACTTTCAACTCTCACAAATGAGCGATCCTGAAGATTGGAGCTGAGGAAGATCACATCTGGTAAGACTTTAGCATTTTTAGCATATTTAGCATTTCACTCTTACTATTAGCAATTCATTCATAACAGAACCCAGTCAAAGCAAAGATGACCTGGCTGGGTTCTGTTGAGTGTGCTAATCCTCTTTCACCCTATGCAGGCAGTGTGCGCTTTGGAGGTAAAGACTACAGAAATAGAAATGGACCGAACACGCTCCTACATATGTACACAACTTACACCAAGGTTCAGAGTTCAAAGGTCAGCATCAGGGACACCGTGATGCTATATTCACAGTCATTAATTCACAAGCCACTGCAATGATAATTACGAGACCTGAGATTCTCAGGATTCACACTCCCGTACATTCGCACAGTACATTTTAATTATGAACATCTGTGATGATATCCACCCATTATTAGCGACGGAGCACTTGTCTATTCAAGGGGGAGGCACCGCTGCCACTGCTGCCGTCGCCATCGCAGCTGTCACACGCTCAGTCTCTCATGGGAAGTTTATTATCTCTTTTTCCTCATTTCCTCCTCCAGCAACTTCACAGAGCACTGTGATCGTTCAGCAAACACTTGGGGCTCCCCACAAACGCAGCAAGCTGATGCGGTTGGACACTTATGATCAAATTATGCAAATTGTTTGTGCAGCATACGCTTTGGTTTCCTGGCAAATGACAAAGGAGAGTTATTAACTAACATGGCTGGAGCTGAGGTTCACTCATGAATTAGTGTCGAGAAGCTAAGGATGACTCTGAACATGTATGCTGCCTCCCATGTACACCATTTAACTCAATCAGTTGCAGGTCCTAGCCTAGAGATTAGCTGCTTAAATTAATTAGCATGCTGTGGGCCCTTAAGAGATATTGGTAAATGATGTAGGCTATTCACCACCAATTGACCACCAAGGCCATAATTCCAAAGCTCGCTGTATATGCAAAGCATCAACTCTACATATCGTAATTGAACCATACAGTAACTAAAATCAAATCATTAAGCAGTACAATAATGCATTAGCACTATTTATATATATACAAGGCCTCATGTTGGGCAGGCATGGCCTTGGCTGAAAAGAGATGATGTCAACATTGCGTTTGTGAACTTTATAGGTAGGCCTGTACTATTATAGCAATGGCAGTGCACCGTAATTTTGCACAATTTATACATGCCTGTCTGAGTGCATCAAATATTCCATTTATTTTTAATCTTCTGGCTCACAGCACGGTGTGAATGAATAATGCTAATTTGATTTTTAGACCTTCTTGGTGGTATCGATAGAAGATGCGGGCCTTTTGTTAAACGTCCCAGAATGCATCCATACGGTTCTGTACAAGTGGAACATTCATGAAATGACCTGATGTAGTTTCATATGAAATGAAGTATAAGGAAGAGAAAAGTCTGAAGTTGGACAGAGCCCAGGGGATGCAATCTGGCATTTCTTGCACTCGCTGGAATCTTTCCCAAAAGCATAGCAGTTTGGAAATGAATGGTAAACAACATAAGCTGACTTGATCTTTCTCTTCCTCGAGTGTCATCATATTAATCTCGATGCATGCCATCTTGTAGATAATCCCTACAGGGCAAAATAGAAGAGCAATTCCCCTATGTGGCAGCAGATTGCGGGAAGTGGGGGATAAGACACGGCGAAGACACATTAACAGATGGCGAATCGTCATGACCCAACAGAAAGTTAAAAAACAGGCAAGCAACTAATAGATTTTCTGGGAAGGGGGAGGCTGTGCTCTGTCTTTTTTCCCCTCTACCTTTCTCTTTTCTCCTGCTCTCTCAATCTCTCTCTCTCTCTCTCTCTCAATGATGACAGCGCAAGTGTATCCTTCAGCCCTCTGGGACCACTCAGTCAACTAAATTTATACCTCTTGGAAAATCTGTTCTTTAAGGTGCGCACTCACTTCATTTGTGTCAGTGAAGTGGAGGCTGAGCTGTGATAAGGGAATGCGTTTTCTCAGCACACCTAGCAGACCCCCAAGGGGCTCCGGCTGCAGCACTCTCAGGAAGGCGCACATTAAGAGCGCCAGAGCAGGACATGCTATTGTTCTCCTACGCTCCAGGTCTCCAGGCTTTTCAAGAGACGCTGGTATCCAATTAATAGTTCCTGTACCACGGGGGGTGCACTATTTTTTTCTCTTCTTTCTCTTCCAATGCCCATCACAGCTGGTAATGATTCAGCTGTCTTGGCTGAGACCTCGGCTGCGCCCCTCTTTAAATGACCATGGTGTATGCGGATTTGGTGACACAGCAGGGTACTCCGTTACCTAGACAACCCAGCAGAGGTGGGTGGGGGTTGTATAAGACGCCAACAGGTTGAGGATTAGGGAAATGCATTCCGTTGGAGTTCTGGGTATAGCCGCCTCTTGTTCTCACCGTGGTCAAAGCCTTCTGGAAAACCGATCTGGTTTGGGGGGCACAATTATAAACCATATGCCCCTCCTTCTTTCAGCGTATAACCTGCCTAAGTAGGAAGCCAGTCAAAGACGGGGGTAAGATTGTATTTTAACACTTGCTAGTATAATTGCTTGTTGAACAGGTGAACATCGCAAAGTCGTTTCTGTTGGTAAGCTGAGGACCAGACTGATTCCCAATGAGGTATATTCAGCTCAAGTACCGGTTTGCCATTTTCATCATTAAACATCATGAGCATTTGTGAACACAAAACAATAGCTGATTCAACAGTAGTTACAAAACACATTTTATATATTATGAAATGGCCAGAAAAGTACAATTAATATTTTAATCTGGAGATGGCATATTGATTGTTTTCCTCCACAAAACCCAATAACACAATCACACAGATGCTAAGAGATTGAATGCTGGTAATATGACTACAAAAAGTCTGTTGGCAAGGCAGTAGCTGTCCCACAATATCTCCCCCTGTTGTCCTCCCCTGTGTCCAGATAATTCATTTGTCTGATGCCCTGCTTTCGCCAGCAAATCAGATTCAAAGCCTTTCTGTCCACTTGCCAAGAACCATTTACAATCACCTCTCTCAAGTGAATTCTGATTGCCAGGCAGAGAAGGACGCAATTTAAACATGTCATCAAAGATGTTCTGACATGGCAGACACAGGTGGTAATAAATGTTTTGATATGCCTTTGTGTGTGTGTGTGTGCGTGCGTGCATGTGTGTGTGTGTGTGTATGTGTGCGCGTGTTCTCTATTGTGATCCATTACATTATTATGCATTAATAACAACGGAAGGGAAAGCTGTTGTCGGTGTACTTACATTGAAACATTCTGCCTGGGGAGGGCGGAAGGGAAGGGCAGGCAGAGGGTTGTCCTCAGGTGGTGTGTCAGGAAAGGTCACTGGTGACCAACACCTGCAGGAATCCCAAACCCTCGTGTCCCGATGTCTTGGCAGTACTCACAGGTGGAAGATCCGGACGGAGAGCAACAACCTGCTAATGACAGAGGATGGAGCCAGAAGAAGCGGAGGACGAGGACAGGGAACATGACATGACGTTCATTATGCCGTTCACTGCTCCTTCTGGTGATATGAGGCAGTTGGTGGCTCTGCATGTATCGGAAGAGGAACACGGAGGCCCGCAGCTTCCCCAGCACAGGGTTATGTACACAACAGGTAACAGTACTATAGTCAAGTCACATTTATTCTATGGAAACAACAGGAGTTGTATCAAAGTGCTGTCAAATCGAGGTGAATCAATCGACAATAAAAAATAATGAAGAATTAAAGATTTTAAAAACTAAAACACTCAACCATGAATATATATTCAACATTTAAAAGCAATACAAGTGGAAGTCTACCAAGACCAAATAACAAACTGTAAGAAATTAATCCTGCCGAAATTGTATGAGTGATATCATTTCTCCAACCAAGATAAAGTTCGGATGTTCTGATGGCAGGCCAGACGGTTTTATGCCAGGTGAGGTGTGAAACACCAACAATCATAGAATGGGTTTTGGGGGGTAAGCCATTGAAAACCATCCCGGCCAAAGGTGTGAGGTTAACTCAATTATCATATACATAGGACAAAAGGCTATCTGGGTAGAAGCCAGATTAATTAGATTTCAGATTTCAGACATAATGACTTGAGTTGGTAACTTTTGGTAGTTCATTCACAGGGCGAAGTAGTTCACCCAGACAGGACGAAGGAGAGAGAACTCCAGAGAATATGTCGAGGGCAGGGATAGGTTGACCTTTGTGAGCTTTTGTGAACCTTTCTACCATTTTGCACTGGAATAAACCAATTTGCTGTATCAATCCGAAGAAGAGAAAACCTTTCCTATTTTTTTTTTTTTACAAAACTTATCACGTAAGAAATTGAGACAGAAATGAGCTAAAACCAATACATAAAAATAAAGGAAGTGATTAAAATTAAAACATAAACTAAAAAGAAAACAAATAAAAATGAACACAAACAAGCCATATCTACAAATTATAAAAAAGAATGGATAAGGGAAAACAAATAGATGCATTAATACTGACTATGGAATAAAAACCACCAAAACAGTGAAACCCAATAAAGAACAACAAATCAGAAGAGCAAAGTGGACCAAATACCCTTATGCAACCTTAGACTAATTAAAAGCACAAATGAATCATTGAACTAAATGTAATTAAATTAAATCTGGTTTTGAAAGGACACAAGGAAATGTCAGGTGCATATTGATCAGTAACTGATGCCATAATGTCCTCTGTTGACAAAATTACAGTATGAACAGTATGCGTAAGGACACAAAATGTGATGAGTGAAATATCATAGGGGAGAGTGGTCAGTTTCCTACTAAGTTTAGTTTAATATAGTATTTTCTTGAAAATCCATCACATATTCACCCTGTGTAATTTAAAGAACACAAACTGATGTTGGCTGGGCAGAGTTCTAAAGCACTGTGAATCCGAATGATCGTCATGTTCATTTCACCAGTTTCATGTGACTCACAGACTGCAAATGGGGAATCTTTTGTAACAACACATTCGGCTTTCTGCAAAAAAGTTGGCACGTCCTCTGTAAAAACAGAATCCATGGAAAAGCACTTCATAATGCATGCCCTCATTTGTAATGTATTATGTATGGTAATCTTTCTAGACCATAGTCCATAGTTACCAGTATTGTTTCGGTGCTTGCATCAGTGCAGTCAGCAGGAAGCTCTCTGGGTTCCTGGCACCTGTATCCTCTCTGTTCTGTTGTGTGCACCACAACCTAATAAAAATGTGAGCTAACAACTGCAGCTGATGTTGTCTTGAGCTGCAGTATGATGTTGCAGACTTACTCCATCTTACATAAATGATCAATTATTACTATCTATAACTATGACTACATACGTGTAATTTAGGGTGCTTATTACAGTGTAGTTGCACGTGTATAAAGCATCACTTGTTTATACCCCATTTCTAACAAGGATCATCTTAATTTTCACAACCTTGAAATATAAATAAATAGCAGCAGCATTGTATTCACATTGTCATATTTGAGGAATTCATTCTGAAATGATTGATGGATGCAGTGTGCTGCTGAAGATATGATTAAAAATAGATCAGTAGCCTACTGCATGGTTACAGGGATACACAGTGGTGTTTTTTCAGGGTTAGAGGTGCAGTTGATGTTGGATGCCACTAACAACCCCATGCTGCTGTCCCATACCTTATTGCTCTTTTTCAGTCGAATCTGTAAGATCTGGCATCTAAGGACAGTGAGAGAAACCATGGCCAGCTAAGAAACTCTAAAAATGCAGACATATACTGTATATCACTTTTTAATTAAAAAATATGAGAGGGGAGGTTTGTTTCCACACCACCTAAATGTATGGTCCCCACTGTTAGATATAGTGTGTGAAGCAATACTTTTATACCTGAAAAAAAGCATTCTTTGCATGAATAGTACTGGTGTCTTATGAAACACTGCCATATTAAATATGTTGCATAACACCAGCCATTTCCTGAAAAACACCCCTCATCCCAGTCCTCTATGCCTCTTCTGCTGCTCAAAGCAGCCCGTATTCAAAAGTCCTTCATCATAAAAACACTCTGTGAACAGCATGACTCTCCCTCTTGTAAATAGTAATATCCTCCCGGTTTTATCATCTTTTCTCTTCACATGTCTTCCTTGGGAAGAAAGGCCATGAAGTCAGAGAGATAGAGGTTTAGAGCCTTGTGGTAATTTGGTTTCATTTTTGTTAATTCCAAACCTAATCATGCCAATCCTTTCATTAAATATGACACCAAGGAGAGATAAAACTGAAAAGAGTTCTTCATAATCCATACAGTCTGAAAGTTTCATAGCGCACCAATGACTGAATAGTCTCACTTTTATAAGGGCTCTCAAGGTTAAAGCACAGATCAGATGTGATTATAGCTAGACTTCAGCAAATTATGTGAACAAAGATTGGTATTGGTAGGGACATTTTTGCTTCAACAAACAACTTTCTCCACATAACTATGTTTCAAGATCAGCATGATGTGTTTCTGATGTGCTTGGGGCTTATTGTTTATTCACTCTCGCAATACTGTGTTTAAAAGTGTTTAGAACAGTTTGCAGTCCCCTTTATTGTAGCCTGCTATGATTTGGTGCCATCTTTGTTTTGTCCAATGTTTTCTCAGTTAGCCTTTTAAAATTGTAGCCGGGTGAACTTGTCACAGCTGCCAGGCGGATTGTGTGCATAAGGGGGCGGGACTGATAATGAGCAACAAATGTCTTCCTGTTTAAAACACGTCTTCCGGCGTCATTTGTTTGTATCGGAAGGCTGGAATTGTTAGCGGTACATCGTCCGTCGATCGGTATGTAAAGGCTTTTGTTATGCTGCATGTGGTTATCAACTACGAAGGTACCATGTTGCCCTCGGCTGGCACTTTTAAGTCATACGTGCTTGTTTTTTTTGGTGAATCAATTCAGACAAACTCTGGGTGGCAGCCAGTAGTGTTAGCATTGATCGCCAGCTGTGCAAGGTAATGGTGTCTCCCTTGTTTATAATAACTTAATGCTGTAGCGAGCTCCGACATAGTAAAGATCATGACTGTTTGTTAACATTAGTTTGTTTCACTAGAGTATGCCGAAAGCCTGTCCCCCTCCTACCTCGGCTCACCTCTTGTGATGACCGGGCATTGACTTTTTTAAGGCCTTCGAATTGTGGGCAAAGGGTTCTGACCACTGTTTTCTCTGTGTTTTGTTTGAGTTTTAGTATCGTAGCCAGTCAGGTTTTTCCTTTAGTTTGGGGTTGTTGATATCGTTTGTCTGTGTGTGTGTGTGTGTGCGTGCGTCTTCGTACGGCCAGGCGTTTGTTGGTTTGTTTTGTTTTTTATTAATTTCTCATATATTTTGCCCCTTTCTCCTCTCTTTGTGCGGCCTACTGAACTTCACCTAGTCAGCCAAACCTGTGTAGTACTTGTTAGTGTGGGTTGACAATTGCTGTGTATCCTCTTGTGATGAAATGACTTTCTTAGGTGGAATGGTGTGTATTTCGAAGTAACTTTGTGTGAATTTTATAGCTTAGTCCATCTCTTCCCAGTTTGATTCTATAGAGGTTGCGGTCTGAGTGAGATGTAGTGGGTGGGTGTGGGCTTATATTACTTAAGTGTTGGGGGCATTTGTGTCTGTTTATGGTATTTTGTCTTTATTTTGGTTGTGTGTATTTTCCTTTGTTATTGTTATTTGTATCATGTACTCTCTCCCCTTTTAAAGAAAACTAAGAAACTTTCTAAGAAAATGATAAGACAAGGACTAAAAACAAATAAACTATTTATTGACTGAGACAGTCTCTATGTTCATTTACTTGAATAGCCTGCTCTGGTAGTTTATATATTGCAACCAAACACTTATCTACAAAATTATATCAGATTAGTAATCAGAATGTGCCTTTGGAACATTGGATGAATGGTTGCTGATCATGGGCAATGTAGATATTACATTAAAGATCAGCTATTTCTTTCTACAACAGTTGAGAACCCATTTGCAATTATGTAAGCACATAATGTAATCTGAAAACTGCTGCCCTGGTAAAAAAAAAACAATGCAACTGATCTCAGCTGGGATTCTGTCTATAATGGAGTGGAATACAAATTTCTAAGTGACCCCAAACTTTTGACCGGTAGTGTACATTTTATCATATTGTAACGTCGGCGCACAAGACATTGCATAGCGTTCTCCCACACAGGGCATGCTGGGATACGGGGGTGAACATTTGGGGGTTTATGTCTGTGTTTCTCCTTAGTTTTGAGTGTAATGTTAGCGTCTTTATTGTGACATGTTTCCCTTTTGGTTCTCCCTCGTGTGTGATCCTTTTTGTGTGGGGGGCTGCGTCCTCCCCTGTGTGTGTGGTGTGTGTGTCTACTTGACGTGCCCTGTTTGCGTTGTGTTCTGTGTCTGTGTCCCTGCTCTCGTTCTCAGCTAATAAACCTTTTGATTGGACAACTGTGTGTGTCGCTATCAAATCGTTACATTGGTGTCAGAAGCGACTTACGAACATGGCCTCCGCCCAGCGAGAGAAGCTGGGAATGGAAGACCATACCACTGGGTGGAGGCCCACGCAAGAGGATCCAGAGAGAGCCCTTGTAAGGGCTGCTAAAAAGCTCGGGGCCTTCTATCGTTACTGCCGACGGAGGAGAGGAGCTGTCGTCTGGACCTGCCTGCTGCCATGGGAGGAGATCTTGCCGGAAGAGGGGCCTGAAGAAGCGTTCGTGGAGAAGACGACGCTGGGCAGTGACTCCGCGCCGGGCGGTTCGAGGCTGGAGCTGGCGGTGGCCGCGACGCGTGAGCAGAGTCGAGGGAGAGCGGCGAGGAAGAGGTTCCTGGTCGACAGACGGTTGGCGGAGCCGCTGAGGGCAGCGAACTCACGATAAAAAAAGATAAAAAAAAAAAGGTTCGCTGTGTTGGGTGATAGCACGAGGCAGAAGAGGGGGGTCAAGCCTTCATCGCGACCATGACGGAGTGGAGCGGGCCAGGAGCAGAGGAGGACAGCTCTGCGAGGAGGCAGCGCGAGGAGGGACGCCGAAACCGGTAGCTGACGGCCTGAGAGCTCAGCGTGGTCCGGCTGCAGCGGAGCTGGGGCCTGCCTATCCTGGTCGGTGCGACTGTGGAGTGGAGCGATGGAGGTGCAGCGACAGTTGACCCGTGAGTTCCAGTGCTTGGTGCCACAGTCTACGGTAGTAAGGCCACCTAGGGCCCCGTCTGGAGAGGAGGAGTGCCGCGGTGACACGCCGCGGAAAGTGCAGCCTGAGGGCGGCTGCTGAGAGGGAGCTGGTGACGAGCGGGGACGGCCACGTGGTTGCTAGCACGCCCGCACTGGATTGCTAGCAGCGTGGCTCCCCGTTGAGTGAGCTCCTGCGGCGTGTGCACCCCACGTGTTGTTGGCAGTACCACAGACTGATGGACTGAGCGAGTGAATGACCACACCGACGTTATGGCAATGGCTAAGGGAGGAGATATTGCCGAGGACGGCAATAGCTCACGAGGGGGCTGTGTAACGTCGGTGTCTTTTGGACACCGGTGCTAGCCTCCCAGAATGCAATGTGTGTGAATGCTGGTTTGTGTAATGTCGGTTTTAGTTAGTGTAATTGCGTTTTCCTTGTCATGTATGTGTTAGCTTGTGTAGTCTTTCTTTAGGTTTTACCTTGTGTGCTTTACCCGGTGTATTGTATGTGACTACCCTGTTCGTGTATCGTGCTCGTTTTATTGACTTCCCTTGTGTTTGCTATGTAAATGTGTCTTGGTATGTGTGTGACTCCCGCTTCAGCTAATAAACTTTTTGATTGGACAACTGTGTGTGTCGCTATCAAATCGTTACAATATATTAGACATTAGTTATATATACTCATAGCCTATAAGCAGTTTAATTAAATGGAATGTTAGTTGTAAACAAACGGGCTACTTGGTGAGGCTTGGCCTCACAGATGCGCTCGTGCCTTAAATGGCAATACAAATCTTCACGATAGGCCTATTAACTGACCGCCCGATTCACATTGGCTAGGGGGCAGGGGGGGCCATCAGACATTTGTTCCCAAGGGTCTTTGAATGAATCCGGCCCTGCCCCCAACGAACGCAACTTTCCACCTCTGAGACAGCTTAAAAGAAGTCTAGAGGACTCCTAACTCACTAAGACCTACTTACTGTAGGCTGCGCAAACCATAGGCCTTTTTTTGGGCAAGCCTGCATTCGAGGCAGGCCTTCTGTTGAAGAATTTTATATAAAAATTCTTTTTATTAAAATTCTCTTGCACATGGCTGCAAATTGACTTTTAATTTATGTATTTTCTGCCTTGGGCATTTTAAAATATGGATGTATGGTGGTTAGAAGTGTAAATATCAATTAGAAACCTAAATATATTTATAATTATTAATTTGCAAACAAATAACTGGCGTCAGTGACGTCTTTGACATGAAGATCCCTGGAACTATGCTTCTACTAGCATTATACCACAGGTCGAGAGGTGTAGTTGTAACTACACAACTTTACGATAGTGGTTGCAAACGTTCGTTGCTACTATGGTTTTGGGAAACACTAACATAGTGTAACGATGCATTGGACTATGTAAGTTCCAAATATGAATGTAATTCTGCAGCATAAAGCAGATATATTTGTTTTGTACAGAAAAATAAAAATGCCTGTTAAAAAGAAGCCTACCCAAGGCTACAGATTAATTCTGAACAGTTATTTCTCTACTGGCTCAATTATCACACCACTGTTTTGATTTGCGTAGTTGCGTTACCCCAACACTGACAATAATGTTGACAGCAAATTTCGATTTCGATTTTCGTTACCACCGTGTAGTCAAGCCTTAAGCCATACCCAAGTAGCCTAAATCAAGGTAAATCGAGCTTTTTCAGAAGGGGCGGCATGCAGAGCGACGCACAGTGGCTGAAAGTGGTACTTCACGCTTCAAGCTTCACGCAGCTTCACGCCTCGTAATGCGCGACTTAAGTGGCCATTTGAAAGCGATGCCTACTGTGTATATATATATATATATGTATATATATACTTTTTTTTTTTTTGATCCCGTGAGGGAAATTTGGTCTCTGCATTTAACCCAATCGGTGAATTAGTGAAACACAAACAGCACACAGTGAGGTGAAGCACACACTCATCCCGGCGCAGTGAGCTGCCTGCTTCAACGGCGGCGCTCGGGGAGCAGTGAGGGGTTAGGTGCCTTGCTCAAGCACTCAAGGCACTTCAGCGGCCCACTGGGCGGGGCTCGAACCGGCAACTCTCCAGTTACAAGTCCAGAGTGCTAACCAGTGGGCCACGGCTGCCCCAAATTATATATAATCTAATTAAATTAGGCTACTTCCTGACCATCATGTCATCATTCTATGCAAGTTATAAAGTAAAGATGTCAACACGATACACGATACTGTCATCTTTATTTATTTATTTATTTATCTCTGTCCTTCGCAGTAGCCTACCCATGCACCGCATGCCTCATGAGCATGAGCACTCAGACCTGTCCCTCATCAGCCAATCATTGAGGTAACTGCAATTCGTGTATGTGAAGAATTGACATCAACCACGGCAACGGAGCTGTTATCTTATCTTCGAAGTTGTCTTATTTCCTTATTAACCATTCTACAGTTTTCTGAATGGGTTTTAAAAGAAAACTCTCGGGCCTGTAAACATAAAGCATTGATTTTACAGTCACGAGACTGAGATGTAACTGCAATCACATCTTTGTTTAGTTTTGATTGAATCCATAATACATTACACCCTCAATGAGTTCAAAGTGTCATTGCTAAATGTTTTACAATTCAACTCTGTGATCATTGTTGCCCTCACAATCCCTTTCTTGTCCACCGATTCCCGAGGCTTTTAGCAGCCGTGAAACTTCATCTTAAAAAGAGCCTTTGTATTTGAGACTAAAAAGCAGACAGAAGCGCAGTCCCACTTGGCATGCTTAAATGAAGCGAGTTAAAAAATCAAGAGGCTTGTTTGAACATGACAAATGCACAGGGGCCTACTCCAATGAAGTTATGCTTTAATTGTGCAACCAATTATCTTCTCCAAACTCAACCTCCCCGTGCACCACAAACGTGATTATATTCACACTAGGGACTTCACAAATGAAGTGCCACGTGTAACTATGAGGGAGGATATTTTCAATTGTACATACACAAACACAAATGAGTTCAAACTCAGTGGTATGTAAAACTAATGAAATGATACAAGTTTGTTCAATGCCCAGTATTAAATGTGAAACCAAAATCTGCTGGAGATGTTGGAGAAGCTCACCAGTGAGTGATACGCCAACAATCACTGGTGCAAAGTTGCACTGTTATCTCCCCTCGGTGCTCTCGCCACGCAGATGTACTTCACACGGCTGCATGGGGGACCATTCATCATGCTGACAAGGAGCCCCACCATCTGGTGGCAAACACAACACACACACACACACACACAGTCCTGCAGTCCCAATGCAGCAGTTTGGCTAGCTGCTAGCTAAGGTAAAGCACAGGCACCAAGCTCTGAGTTAGACAACTGAGGAGAAGAAGAAAGAGTTGGCTGGACAGTGATGGCCAGCACAGGGAGATAGGAGGTATCCACTGTGCCAAAACAAACCCCATCAGGTAAATTGCACAGTGCCTCAAGCTTGCTACATGAGGTGAAAAGTTTGTGTCAAAACTTTTTATTTATTTTTTAAAGCATTGCAGTGTAAGACTGCAACATTTACCTTTTCCGTCTACTTTGCAGTTGGTGTGACATTGCAGTGGTAATCATATGTGGGTGGAAACTGGAGCATATTATTAGATTGTATTGTATGGTGTTGGTGTACAAGTCACAGACTCAGAAGAATTCATATGGAAGTGCCATTGTCTTCTCCACCAATGCCACTTTTGTGACTGGTGATTGACAAGGCAGCCATTTGAACATGTGTAAGGGAAAGGCAGGAGATGAGCTGCATTGACATAAAATTCTAAAAATAAGTAAGAAAAACTTCACTCCATTGGAAACTTTTGTTTTTCCGATTAAACCAGAAACAGTGATGTTGACCTTGTTGTAAAGTAAGTGAAATGTATTTCACAGCCGTTGGTACTGACAGCTGTATTGCTATTCTGGGTCTGAAGGTACATTTGAAAATCTTGTCTAACAACAGAAATGGACAAAAAAAAGCAAGAAACATGCCTGAACTATAGGCATTCCAAGTAACACAACAAAATCAATGCACCTGAAGATAAACAAGATGATTGTGGCAGACAGAACTGTGGCAGCATGACAATGTGCTATAAAATATCTGCTTCTCTATTGGATTTTTTCTTTGTCTTCTTTTTTTTTTTTTCAATTAAAAACCCAGGCAACAGATTGTTGAGGAGGGTTGCCATCAATCTTGAGTACGGTTCACCCAATACCAGGACTCTTTATACCCTCAGACCCCTCAGAATCAATTCGCATTAAGGGGAGCGGGCATACAGAGACCAAATTCTTTTTTAAAAATAGAAAAACACAGGAGAGGGTTGCAGAGTCCTAATACTCAACTTCCCTGGTTCTCTTAAAGGCGGATAACAGATCAAATCTAATATAGAGGGAGACAGTGAGTTGAGGTGGAGATTGCTCTCTTCCTCTAGCAGTGTGCTGTTCGTTTGCAGGCAAACAGCGTCATTCAATCTGCGGACACTCCGAGGAACACTTCAACCTCCCTCCAGGGGCCCTAATTTTTATTCTCTTCTATCCTCATTTATAATTTAGCGTTTGATTTAATTAGAGACACTGCCTCCTGCAAGGAAAGCGCTGTTTACGTCTTTGACCCTGACTCCTGTGAGGTAAACACTCAGTGGGATGCAGTTGCGTCTGCGAGTCAGGAAAGAGGAGTCTTTTATCTGTACGGAACAAAATGAGCCGATTTTTTTTTCAATAGGTTGCGACCTCAGGTACGTGTTCTGTGACAGTGCTCAGAAATAACTGGGAAATAACAAAACAATAACAATTATGACCACATATACAACCAACATGCGGTAAACAAAGCAAAGTATTCCTCGTACCCCTCTGGCTGTGCAGCCAAATAAAAATGTTTGTCTCACTCTCACACACACGCGCATACACACGTGCATACACACGTGCACACACACACACACACACATTTTCCCTGTGCATTTACGTGTCATAAGGTATCGTGTTGACTGACCAGTGCCTGGTGAATCCAATTAAACTGACTCCCCCAGTCTGTGGTTCAAAATACTCAGTCCTTATTTGGTCTTCATTCAGCCATGTTGTTGAAATAAATTGAATTTGGCCAGCAAAGGCCCTATTGATTTGTTGGGTAGATAGTCAGGATGCGGCATGGTCTGTGTCTTTGCAGCCTGCTTTGGCCTCATTGCTTGTGCCACTTGGTGTAAGTCACTGGATTTATAGCACTTCTGGGAGTTTTACCAGCTCCGCTACAAGTTGCATGACCCCAATAGGCTTGAGATCGATCAACTGTCACTGACATGTTTACCTCTTCGTGGCATTTCCAATGTAGAATGGTTGTAGTGCATTACTTTATATATTTAGATGTTACACAATATGGACAACATTGTTCTTATTTGCTTAACACATATCAGAGAAACGGAGTTGTGCAGCCCCTACTGTAACATCACCTGCACTGCTGAAAAGGTCAAAAGTAGACTATGTAGAAAATCGAAATAATTAGGCAGTTTGGGACATATGTGCTATAAAATTATAAGTTATTGTAAGACATTTATGCACACATTAGGACTGATAAAACAGACTAAAAATGTTAGAGGGAGAAAGAGCTGGCTGGAAGTCAATTGTTTCAGAACTTAATAGGACAGAAGAATGCATTAGTGTCAAATATTGTGGAAAAATATAATAAACCTTACATCATGAACTTATTAAAAATGACCTCCAACATTACCAAGCAGTCTTTGAGCTGATGGGACAATTCAACAATTGTAGCATTCCACACAACGAGTTAGATGATTGATGAATCTGAATGTCCAAACAAGGATATGTTATTATCACATAACTTGGAAATCGCCATCTTCCTGAAGTTCTCTCTGTGGCTCGGGAGGGGGGAGGGTGACGCAAGCAGCCAGATGTTAAAGAACATGGAAGATATAGTAATTAGCCACTGTGGTTAGACCACGCTGTGCATGATGTATGGACGTTGCTGTAGGCACAAAGAATAGATTTATGATAGATAGATTTGCTGAGAAGATGAGAGGGGATCCCTTTGACTGTCTTTTGGTTATCTGCTCACACACTGTGGGGGGTCCATTTTCCAAATCTTTTTCATTCTCAGAGTGCTTTCTGCCTTGCAACAACATAGACTATACACATCAGAAGGTATAGTAAGCACAAAAGCAAACCCTTGTACTTTACACAGATGTGTGTATTAAAAAAAATATATATATATATATTTTATGTCAGTCCTGGTTGCTGAGCAACAGCTTTCCTTCTCCTGCGGTCGACAAGCCCTTGTGTACAGCTGGGTGATGACCTCAATGTTATGTGACTAAAGTCTTAAAGCCAGTCTCCAAGCTCACCCCCTCTGTCCAGGGGAGTGTGTTTCTCGCACCCACACACACAAACACACCCCTGAGTGCATTTTCACAGGTCACAGGGGGGAGACTACCGCCTCACATTTAAGTGTCGCCTTAATGCACACGCTTGACAGAGTGATGCTGGCAGTTGACTTTTAACTGAAGAGCTGTGAACGCAATCATTTTGATGAGAGATCAATGTTGTCCGCCACTTTCGGGGGTGGGGAGGGGGGGTGCACTTGTAGAGAAAGTCTTCATCTCTGTGTGTGTGTGTGTGTGTGTGTGTTTGTGAGAGAGAGATTTAAAAAGTGCATGCAACAAAGCACAAACACTGCAAAAGGACAGCAGAACAAGATTGTAATTTCCTGTGCAAAGGACAGAGAGGTATGAGTCACTGTGCATGTGATATCCTGATGTGATGGCAACGTTCGACATTAGAGTCCACCTGTCTGGAGACATGTGAAGGATACTATCTTCTCCTTTGTGTGACCAAACGTACGTCCCGATAACTGTAATTAAGTAATCCAATGAGCGAGGCAGGGATGGACAGTCCTATTCAGTATACAAAAGGCCCACTGAGACAGGTAATTGCAGTGATTTTGGAAGCACACAGAAGGATGCCTGTAATATTATGGGTACAGTGGGTACAGGTGTAAGTGTGTGTGAGCATGTGTTTCTGTGTGTGTGTAGGTCACTCCTTGAGTGAAAAACAAATCAATTAAAGTTTTATTTGTATTACTTTTGAAGAGTTTGGTTCCAAAATGCTATATCTCCGTTTAAAAATATTAAAATGTCATGCTATTTAATGGTGTATTTTAGGTAATATCAATCAAATTGCAGTTGTGTTGTTTTGATTGAGTAAAGCTATATCAAATAACAATACCCAATTACAGTTCTACTGAAATTACTTAAAAAACTAAATGTAAAAATGATAATTCATTAAAATGGTGGATATAGCATTTTGGAAGAAAACTCTTCATTTGCAAGTCTGACTAAGTCCCATTTTAATCTATTTTTTAATCTCTTCTCCAAGCAACAGATCTGAATATCTCTGTGGTGTTAGAAGAACACCCACAGCAGCATCTGCATCAGTGGAGCAGTGCCATCTCCCTCTCCAGTCTCATTATTGTCTAGCCCACCGTCCATGACACTCAAGCACAGAAAATATGGACAGAATATTTCAGCATGACAAAATAAAAGGAAAAGCAGAGGATAATAACTGCACAGCATTTCACATAATGTCCTGAGCCATTTAAAATATGATCAAAAGAAAATGCATCGATGCAAGATTATGGTCTTTCACTTTATAATCTTGATGCCATTTTTACAGTGGTTCTCCTCATGTACCATAGATACCCCTGTAAAGACAATGCAGGCAACCCACACACCAGCTGGTCTAATTCTCTGACAGTGAATGTGAATTACCACTCGTTGCACTGTCCAGTAATTGGAATTTGGAATAACTGTCAGATCGTCTTTTGTTGTGGCAAAGGGTAAGTCTTACTCCCTACCTCCACTTCTAATTAAAGACGTTATACCGGTCATGCACTTTTCAGTCAGGTTCTGGATCCATTTCCCAGTAATTGTAACATCCTTGATATGATTTTATCTTGAATACCCTGTGATCTTTACCTGGACAAGGACATCTTCAAAGAGTTTGACATTTTGATTAAACTTGGTAAATGTAGGCTATACTATTAGTGCCAGTTATTAAGGACAAAACCTGTAAGGTATCAAGCATAGAAATTGTATATGGATGATCTTTCTAGGACAATAGAAGTGTGTAAGACTGGCTGTATGGTGGGGAATAGGCGTATTAATCATCTGATGTATGTAGATGATTTAATTGTTATGTCTCCATATACTATAGTGCTGGCCTAGTAACTGCTTAGGGTCTGCTAAAACTATGGACAATATGACATCAAGTTCAATGAAAAAAAGAGTGTTGTAATGATGAACTAAGGAGGTCAGAAAGCTATGCTTTCCCTCTTTACTTGACAGGGCAAGTAAATTATATGTGCTATATTATAAATTATATATATTATAAAGTGCTGTAAATTATATGGACAAGCAATGCTGGCACACACATTTCATGTGTACTGTAGAAGTTAAAGCATCTCTTTTCAGAGCATACTGTACTCCACTTTATACAGGTCACCTGTGGTGCAGCTACACTACAGTAAAGCAAATATAAAATAAGATAAAGGTGGCATACAATGATGCACATAGGATCCTGTTGAAGTGTCCAAGATGGACCAGTGCTAGCCATTTGTTTGTGATGAGTAATGCTCCCACCTTCCAGGCTGTGCTGAGGAATTTTATTTACAGATTCATGTGCCAATTAACAGAGTCAAAGAATACAATTTTAACTGCCTTAACCAACCCTGTACATAGGCTACCTTCACACAAGTCGTAATGCTCAATTCGTATTTTTTGCTCAGATCCGATTTTTTGTTTGCCTGTTCACATTACCTTGTAAAATGTGGCCTTTATCAGATTTCGGTGTGAACTTTTTGCGATTCCGAACTGACCCGCATGCCTAAAAGAACAATAACAATGACATCAGCTAACTCCCGCCGGCGCATAATTGTGACAATTGTAGATGTAGACTGACGTAAAAGTTGCATCAAGATCCGCCTTGGTTGTTGACAATGTGGGCGCACTGAAAAAAAGTCAGACTTGGGTCTGATTCAGGACCCAAGTGAAGTAGTCTAAATCTGATTTGATTTGGCCTCCTTTTGCCTGCAGTCCAGATATACCTGCCAACTCTGGAAACACCGGTACATGCACCTGTACCTGTTTTAATTATTGCGCATAGCTATTTGTATGTCTGTATGTCTGTATGTATGTATGTTTTGTATGTTCCCCTTATGTAATATGTGGTAGTCAGTATGTCTTTATGTATTTATGTTTGTGTGTTTGTATTGACCCCGCTTGTAATATGTTATGTGTACTTTTCTATCGGGACCTTGAGCCTGTAAAATAAAGTTGCATATAGATATTTGGAATAATATAGATTTCCTTATTCCAATATAGGGATCAAATCTCTTTTAGCAGCAAGATATGTCAGGCAATCTATGAATATTATGTTCTTAATGCAATGTATTTGGAAAGAATATGTTTTAATCTCTCATGTTCCTCTGTAAAAAATGCAAAGAATTAACAATCAGTAAATCAATGGAGGAGATTCACTAAGAGATTCTAAACACTTCAACTAACTTTATACTTTGTATCAATTTGTAACCCTGAACCGAATTGCGGCAGCATGTATTTTTAGTAGATATACACTCTTCAGTTGGCCATATAATGAGATGTTTAGCACCTGAGTACCTGAGATTAAAATAGAGTATGAAAACATTCATAAAACAGTTGCATCTCTTTTGGGAAAATAAACAAATTGACAATGAAAAAGCAAGCCAATTAATAATGAGTTCCACAATCATTTAAGTCTGCCAGCCTCTAAATTCTTTTCATGATCGTTTGCTTGGCTGTGTCAAAATAGCACGGTACCTGTCTTTCCAAATCCATTCAGAAGGGTGTTTTTCTATAGGCAAGAGGTTTTTTTCCTCAGGTGAAAATAAGCTCACCCCAATTTTCTCTCTCTCAACCTCTCATTAGCGTTTCCCCCTCATCTCCAAAAACTTTCACTAACCCAGAACTTTCCCGGGCTTGTCCCTTGACAATATGCCAGGCCATGAAAAAAAGGAGAAAAAATCCTTTGCTTTGCAGCCAAAGGCTTTGGTACCCCTGTCAAGTGCAAGGCCAACTTAAGGGTTCATCAGATAGTTTCCTCCACTGCGCCATCTTTAATTGCCACTCAGACAGAAGTCTTTTGCAGGATTATGACCGTCTTAGGGCTGTAGAGAGAGTGTCAGGCAGCCCTGTGGTGCCTGAGCTAGCTCAGTGATAAATAGCTGGGTCTCAGATCGGAGAGGCCGTGGATACAGAGATTTATCCAACGCAACAGAGAGAAAAGGAGATATATTTGGTCGGGGTAAAAAAGGTACCAGACCACTGAGACTGCAGTACAGACACCTTGCCCTGACAAACCTGGGTTAGGAATAAGCTATCTGGGGCTTGACTGGTGAAATGGATTGTCCCATAATCTACTCTTGCTTTAAGCTGTAAATCCAGCCTAATGTAGGGTAGAGTTCCATTCAAATTGGAGAAAAGGGCAAAAGTTCATTTTGAGGCGGGGGGGATAAATAACATGGGTGAAACTATTCTCGCTGTGAATTCATGCTGAGGTTTATTGTTTTTTTTTTGTGTGTGGTGCGGTGGCGCAGTCTTTTCTTTGAATCAAGGAAGTGCAATCTTTTCCAAGTCAATGTGGAAACATTAAGCTAACACCGCTGTGACTTCGATGTGATCAAAACAGATGCAAAACGACAGCGACAGAGAATATCAATGTGAAACCAAGAGGAGAATGAATAAAAAGCACTGTGTCTGACCTCCTTTCTGTGTGTGGACTGTAGTAAGACCGTCTGAATTGAGGGAAAACAAAGTTGGCAGTAGATCTGTTGGTGTCTCCCTCCAAATTAACCAACTACAGAGGGGGGAGAAAGACTCTGGGTTGAGGGGGTGAGGGGAGTGGACAGACCTCTTCAGCCCTGAGGATACAAATAGGTACTTATCTCTTTGCGTAAAGCATGCTACCCACCTAATAGTCATTTGAACAATTTATTAAATGCCCCTCGATTAAGGAGGCGGGATGCACGGCCGTGGCCAATAGTTGCTGGCAGGTCTGGCAGAGTCCAACTGATCCTGCAGGAAATGCTGCACACGCCATTTGGAGGCACAGTAGGTTGCAGGGATGGAGATCCAGAAGGCCTAATCTGTTTTCACCTTGACTTGTGTGAAAGTTCCTCCCCTGTGAAGCAGGAGGGGCTGTAGATTATTCTTTAACATGATTTTTTTTGTGTGTGTATATCAGTTTGGTCACTGATATTAAAGCTGTCCTTTAAACTGAACAGAAAAATATGATATATTCAAATATAATCAATTTTGATAGTGATTATGTAATTACAGTGCAGTGTTATCGTGTCAAATTTAATATTAAAGTCAAATCTAATAACATAGGCACAAGCTCAGTTCAAACACAGTTCATACTGTACTGCATAGGAGTTTTACTGTTCCCCTTTTAGTAAATGTGCCCTGTGACATAACCATCTCATGCCCTTCCTGCTTAACCTTCAACAACCCGACTTTTTCCCTCCCTCTTTCTCTCTCTTCCTCTCTTTCTCTCTCCCTCTCACACTGGCAGACTTTTTCGCTGTCGACTTTCAGCAAGGCCGCCAGTCGGGCACAAAGAGTTTATCTCTCCCATCACCCCCTGCAGGGTCAGCCAGCGCACAGAAAAAGAGAGCTGGAACCCCACCACACCACACCCCGCCACCCCCACCCCCCCTCACAAGCAGTCCTGTATGTCTGCGCCGCCACAGATAAGACGACAGTTGCAGGGCCCTCGCTTCAATCACGCGGGCTTTAATCATCCGCCGCTTCAATCCACAGCCCCTAATGCAGACACAAGCGCTCCCACATGGAAAAGGAAATTAGATGAGACACAAGCACTTTCATTTGTTTGCCCCCACCTCTCTTGCTCTCTTGGATTCTCCTTTTAAAAGGGCCTCTCTCTCTCTCTCGCTCTCTCTCTCTCTCTCTCTCTCTATCTCGCTCTCTCTCTAGTTACATTGACCATCAAGGATAATGGTGCTCAGGCCGCTGATGATTTTCTAACAGATGTTTGTGGGTAAAAGAACTACACCAAAAAGCGTCATGTCGTTGCAAATGAGTGGAGGAACAAGCTATTTAAAAGCATATACAGTATACTGTAGGCAACAACCCATGAGGAAAAATGTATATGTTCCTGTATATACGGAACCCTATAGGGCCCATTGTTCAACTTCTCTGTGGATTTAGCATTGCATGACCATATAAATGCTTTGAGCAAAGCTTTGGGTTTGTTTGATACATATATGAAAGAGGTCCAACAGGAATTCCATAAAGGAGGCAACCCACTGTGCAAAAATACTGATGGAGATGCCAGCATAGATTTCATCATACTCCAGTCCTGACTCCTGACCACAAAGCCCATGCTGCTGACCACAACACCATTAGCTGAAGGTTTGTCCAAACGTTATGGAGATAGATACAGGGTCATATCCATTACTGCCTTCCATGCCAATGGTTAACACAACTCGGATCTATAGCCAGAATTATGGCAGATACCACAAAACCGTGATTGATGATGAGATATTTATTCTCAGAAAAAGCAGTAAGGCACAAGGCAGTAAAGGTCCAGGCGGCAGCATGTTTACAACATGATCCTGTGTCTCAGTGCTTTAGTTGCGCACCACTGACTGCTGGTGTAAATGGAACACAAATCACGTCCAGGCTCTTGTCTGAAACAGACACCTCTGCAGAGGTCTCCACTTGGTGCCAGTGGCCCATCGCTCAGCTGATGATGGTGTTCTATCTGTAGCTCACAATACAATACAAAACAATACAGGCGAGTGGCTGTGGCAATATCACTATGCTGTGTAGGAGCTGTGCTGCTGTAGAGCTACAGTATGTCTATCTCCTGAGATGGGAGGCTTAAAGTTGCCGCGAATAAACTGATTGGGAATAGAGGAGTCTGGGGAATAAACTTCAGATGTCATCCAGTCACCAAAGGGACATGCTGTGATAGAGAATTACTGTGTTACAAGACCTTACAAGTTACAAGATAGGCATCACAATAGCAATGTTTTGTGCAAATTAAAAGGGTTATGTGTGAGAGCTTTTTTTCCGTGCATGTGAGGAATAAATAGTATATGTTCAGTGTGAAGTTGTATGTGTATGCATGTGTATGAGGTTTTTAATGAGGAAGTGGAAGGAAAAGTAGTGTATGTGCAAGCTTTCTCGATAGCCTATGACCCAATTATATATTACTGCAGCTGTGGCATTACCCAGAAATATTTATTTCATGACAGGTGCAATTAAAGGCTCTTCAAGTTATTTCTACCTGAAAATCATTAAATGTCATACTGTATGTACAGCTCTCCGAGAGCACTTTTCGTAATCAGCTGAGAGAAACCATTTTGAGAATCCAAAGCAATTCAAGCCTTAGGGAAAGGTCCATGTTTACATACTTTAACCCATAAGACTGTATATATACAGTCTATGCTTTAACCTTGTGAGAAAACCAAGAAAAACCTTTTTACTGGAAGTAATTTTCGCAGAGATCTGTGTACAGTATGTTCTCTGTGCAGACTGTATAACTATCATTTCTCATGTAACTGTTATGACCATAGAGTGCACACTGCAGAGAAAACTATCATGTACAGTAAAGTGTGACAATTAGAATGGTACATTCCTGCCGGCTGTCTCTTCATTCGTCTTTCAATTTACATCCAGAGATTGCAATTATGTACTCATTATGGTTAATTCAGATATGTCCATGAAGAGGAGTTTCTCATTTCCCTGATGTGGAAATACAAAAACACTAAAAATAGGCAAAAAGCCAAATGGACTCAAAATTATACATCTACTGTAGAATACATATATTCTATCGTTCTGTCTGTTCAATCATTTCAGTATAAGGAAAAACCACTAATTTACAGTTAGTTTACTCAATAAATCTGCCATGCATGTAGAAGTCCTCTATGAGCCTATGTGGTGATGGCAATGCTGATGTTGAGTGATGTTGATCAGTTGCTTTTATGGGTATGGTGGGTATGGGTAAATGCTACTTTCTTGTTTCTAATGTTTCTTTTTTTCTTCTTACTGTTTATTGTGGCTTCTTGGGACGTATACAAGGTAAAACAATTGATGGGCAAAATGACTGTGTAAGTGATTTCAGAGTATTGTAAGGATTACCATTAAGGAGAAGATCATTCTTGAAATATAAAGGACATTTTAGAGGAAAGGCATTCTTCCCTTCGGGGTTCAATGCAAAATTGATTACTTTCTCAATTAGCATTACTGCCCATATGGAAGTGTCACAAGATTAGGTACTTAATATGTTCTTGCATTATGTGTCTGTGTACTTCCTCCTGGAATGGAGTTGATGTAATTCTTGGACTTCCTATGCTCACTATGAATATAAAAGCTATAGCAACTGGACTAATAGTTGTAAAGAAAGATTATATTCACAATGTCAACAGTGCACCAGTAAATATGTGTAAAGCTGTTTGTGCCTCCAGCACAATCAATTCTTTAAAATCTATGCACAGGATAAAGGTGTTGTGGATGGTCATTTACTTGATGGTTACCGGTAATTACAACAACAGACATGACAACACAGCCTTTAGTGTCACTGTCACTTAGTTATGTGTTCTATTTTAAGATTACATTTCAGTAAGATTGATATGTGATCTTTTTAAGTATATATGGACTGGGCATTGTCCAGTGGCTGTGGCATTCTGGGAACAGTATAGTAATGTGAACACTTAGCCTTGTAAGGATAACTTGTTATAATTTGTGCTGCTTATAATGTACTGAACATAACTCAGATATTGAAGTTGTCTGAACTAAAATGTTATAGTCAAAATTATTCTGAGTTAACTATACTCAAGTTTACTGCCATGACACAAGTTGTCTAAACACAGTTCCTTTCAGCTTTAACAACTTCAAATTAATTATCTACTTTACAAGGACATTTTGATGCAATCAGGTTCCTAACTTTTTTTTAAGTAAAGTCAACAATTTACAGTTTACAGTGCACACACACACACACACACAGACACACACACGCACACGCACACACACAAACACACACACACACCCTCTCTCACTCACATAAATTGTTAACATAAAGGCCTTGATCTTCCAGGCAGATTTATCTCTAACAGAGCAGTTTTTCTCTCATCTCATATGTGGAAGGCTCGTCACAACCCACAGCGGGCGCTTATCTCCACACGTAGCCTCCAAATTATAACTGACAGTCTTTCAGAGCGGCATTGTTACTGGCACTTGTAGCTTGGGCAGTCACTAGCCCATTATCTGCATTCTGATCATATTGGCTGTCCATCATTTTCTATGTTTCATTGCAAACACACAGTGTTGAGTTTATAACATTTCTGGGTTCCTCCAGACAAAAAGCCTCAATTAATTCAAGCAGGTGTTTGTGATTTTTTAATTGTGTTGATACAACAAATATTTGCACAGCACGGCAATGCAATCTCCGAGGGATGCATTGCAACACCTTTATTTATTTCAGACTATTTCTTGACACTTGTGAAAACCAACCTGCTCATTTTGAAAAAGTCTGGCATATCGGGCCCTGAGAGAAACAGAACTGTTGACAACCAAAAATGGGAAAAATTTTGTGCGGAGGAAGGTGGGATTCTGAAATCTTCACCTGTGAACATTTCCCGGCTTGTCTGCGATGACTTGATTTACATTACGGTGAGCTCCACAGACATCTCTGTCCACAGTGCATTTACACAACAACACTGACAAATGTGCTTGGACACCAGGTCACTGTCAGTGTCAGGGCGCTAATCTAATCTACACTGCGGTTCTGTATGTGGGACAATAACCTAAAGAGATAATTATTGTGATTGATCACCGTCTTCCCCTGACGGCTGAGGCTCCGACCTTCCATCTTCCCTGACATCTCGGCTAGTTACAGCCGTCCGCACAAGTGTCATTCCCATCATATATCTGTCTGATAGCATCAGGCCAGAGAGTGCGATGCGGAGTGGATCGGGGGTGCAAGGGGGGGGGGGGGGGGGGGGTTTGGGGGCAATCTGTCGATGTGGTGCTGGCACTAATGACCTGATGTATGGTGACAGCAGGTGTTATATATACGTCTGACCTCTGACATGGACACAGCCGGCGATGGCATGGGCCTCCGCTCTCCCACCAACATCGGTCTCACAACCAGCACCAGGGCCATTTCACAAACACACACACACACTACACACGCAGACCAAGACAACACAACACACACACACACACACACACACACACACGCACTGTACCTCACTGTGACTCATAACTCTAACGGTCTTGTTTACAAACAGCAAGTAGCCACCGCACAGATGCTCCAGCGTTTGTGTTCATGTATTCAGATTTACAAGACACTTGGGCGGCGGGGGGGGGGGGGGGATTCTGGCTATGCTTCACTGAATGCCATAATATCCCACACATAAATCTTTGTCATGCAGTCTTCATAAGCAAGGTGCCCTCTGTGAAACTTTGTATATGACACACAGTGGTGTCTCAGCATATAGCAACCACACTGCTAACCTATTTTATTTCCATAGTTGAGTTTTCTATTCCCTTTCAAACCTCCCCATTTTGCTGTATTCAAAACTTTACAAACTAGTATTTAGCAACAACCTCCCAGTGGAGTCACCTTTGCAGCCTTTCTGCATTATAAATCAAACATGACATTCCTTAAATAGGGGAATTAATTATTTACATTCTTAAGCGGAAATACCTTGAAGAATTGGTGTGTGTGTGTGCGCGCACACGGGCCAATTTATTTTCGGCTCTGCTCTTTCAGGCCTTCCGGGTTTGCCGACAATGCTCTCAGCCCTTGCGCTTTGCTGTCGTATTCTCTGCAGTGTGGCCTACAGGGTTTTTTCTGAAGGAGAGAGGCAGTTTCTCAGGCTTTTTCACCCTCCCGTGTCCTGTGCAAGCCATGGGAGCAGTGCTCTGTCGACGGCATTCATGAAAATGGTAATCGTTGTGTTGATGCTACATTTTTGTCCAAGTCCAATTAGTTGTTGCTTTGGACTGAACAAGTTTGGCCCCGAAACCCCCCGTGCTGATGGTCCTTGAATGAATTGGTTTTGCCCAGTCGCCACATGGGTATTCCAGTTCTAGTTCTCTCTTCCCTCTTGTTGTGTCCCTTCTCGGCAATGTCCTCAAGAGCCACTGCTGGAGTCTGAATTCAAAGCAGACAAAAATGGTCGTCTTCTACAGCCTGATTTTGGCCAGGCAGAGTCTGAGACATTTTCAATTCTGTTACAGAGCTCTGTTTGCACGAGTAACTCTTTTTAAAGTGGGGTGGTGGTGGTGGTGGGTGGGTGGTGGTGGTGGGTGGGTGGGGGGTGCTTTTCAAAAATAAGTCGGGAAAAAACAGCCAACCCACTCGTTGGATCCCCAGGAGAGTGTCGTTTTAATCTGTTTAAAACTGGGTCAGCTCTGCGCCTGATTGCGAAATCTCAGATTAGGCTTCCACCAGGTGACTCATCTGGTCGTCAGGCTAATGGACCACTGGGTCACATCACCACAGCCGCACCTGCTTCATTACAGCCCTGCCAAAGCCTGAGATAGCTTCCATCTTAAAGATAGAATCGGTAGAACAAAAAAGAAGAAGATTTGTGTGTGTGTGTGTGTAGAGACACTCCCTGGAAGCTTTCATCTGGCGTCTAAAGAAAGGACAACAGATTGGAGTCGGGAGTCAGGGAGCGAGACGAGCCCTCGGGGCTTTTTCAGGTATAAAAACAAAACTTAAAAGCATCATCACAAGGCCCAAACTCCTTTATTGAACAAGCAAACCAATGAAAGCATTCTGGCCCAAAGAGTGCTTTGCTCTCATTTAATAAATAATTGACAGGGAAAAAAGACAGGGTGAATCAATTATTGAAAGCTTTCTCCTACAACGGACTCGGAATCTGCTGATTCAGATGATGAAAGCTAACTGCTACGTATCAGTTCTATCGCCGTCACACCGGTGACGCAATGAATGAGTAAACATTTCAAATAATTCATATGTTTTTACAAAGACATACAGTATGTATAACCTAACCTTCACAAGATACAAAAAAAGTGAATACAACTGAACCTGCCCCCTTGACTCCCTCATGTAAATACCTGTCGATGTCAATGGTATTCAGAGGGTTTTAGCCTATTTGTATTTATAATGCACACATTTACGTACATGGTTGTTTGTTTAATGGTCACTTGGGACAATGTAAGTATCTGCTAACTAAGAGCAAACATTACACAGGAGCCTTACATAACCACAAGTGTATAGCGAAGTCAAAAAGGAACAGACAGAAGATGTCTCTGCTTCAGATCTGGCTGTGACACAATGGCCAATGATTCGCCCATTGATTGGCTTGTATAAATGGTTCTGCAGGTTGATTAAAATTTTATTTAGTTCATTTATATGGATGAACTGAGCACTGTGACTGAGCATAGATATTAGGAACTGAGCAAGCAAGTCCTCAAAAACAACTCACTACATTCATAAAAAGATGTTAATTTTGTTTTTATTTTTCTGTTTCCTGTTGAAGTGTTTAATCAGTTACATGTCCGGCAAATTCCTTTGTAAGATTTCATTCCCTTTAAAGAACTAACAGGTGTAGTGAACTCAACAACCACTGCTTTGATGCTGATTATGGTTTGCTAATATGTTCATTCCTAGCAGGTTCCTGTGGAATGCCTGGTGGACAGTACCTCAGATGACCGCTGTCACAGATATGGACAGCTAAGGAAAGAGAGTTTGTCAAAAAATAAATTACCTGGGCACCATAATTATGATCGCTAATGGCTTCAGGGACGTTATTTTTTTATTGCAGACAATATGTTCAGAGAGAATTATCCATCTGTAAGTGTGCTGCCAGGGGAAATGTGCTGTTTTTTTCTCCTCTTCTCTCGAGTGTTTATTTCCCCCTGCCCACGTCTTGCAGTCGCTTACTTACGGCTTACTCTGTGCGGTAAGGAGAAGGAGTAGGAGAGGTTTCCAGAGAGGAGGGGACAAAAGAAAGTCGAGTGTCAAAATGGCTCCAATGAAAGTATGATGCCGTAGTTCATCGACCCTACAAAAGGGTGTTGGGGACCATAAAAAAAGAAGAGCTAGCAAAACTTCACGGCAAGGAATTTCCGTAAATTATTCAGGGATCTGCATGATGATTTGACTGTGATGATAAAACAAATAAACAAACAATTAAGTCTTGCTAATTCTTGCTGAAGCTTGACACCCTGAAGTCAACCTACCAAGAAAGCAAGTCATCAGATCAGAACTGGAAAAATATCTTTGATTCATGGAGTCAATTGATCAACAATTAGGTGAGAGATGGTATCCCAAAAGACCTCAGCATCTATTATTCAACAAATCATACACCACAAGAGCCAGACCCTCTCTGCTTATCCACATTAAAGCTGACAAATGAATGGAAGAGAACTCTGGAGTGGAAATTAAGGACCCTGTTTTTATATTTGTCTGTGTCAAAGTGTTCAATTATTTGGCACTAGCTCATCACCGTCACTTCCTTTATTAAAGAGGTAATAACTCTCACTTACAAAATAGACAAAGACACTAATCTCAGCGGCCTGATCTACACTGAAATGAAAAAAGACAAATTATGTCCTAAAAAGACAAATTATGTGGGTTCTTACATCTCTCTCTCTCTCTCTCTCTCTCTCTCTCTCTCTCTCTCTCTCTCTCTCTGTGTGTGTGTGTGTGTCAAGCTGATTTTTATAAGCGTGCCCACTGCCCAGACTCTTTGTTTTCTTCCAATACCAGTCAGTGAACAACAGATGCATTAGAAGTAGCTATCTGGTGGTGGAGGAGCAGCTTTTTACTATATCTGCTAATGTGTGCAGAGCCAAGATGGCTGGGACCACAGCGCTTCTCGGCAAATGAGCAGAGACATCAGGGCATACGAGTAACTGACCAGAGCCTCCTGTTTCCCAGCACCGGAGTAATTAGACCAGATGATAAATCATCAGATCCGCTGATGCCCCAGATGAATAAAGAGGGAGAAGCGCAGGCTGACAGCTCTCTCCCTCACTGTCCAAGCCAGTGGCCACTGATCTCTCTCTCTCTCTCTCTCTCTCTCTCTCCTCTGTGTAACCCCAGGATGACCTGGAGTGGTTGTCTCTGTGTCAACCCTTCTGTTCACTGGTGTCCTTGCTGAAGTTGTTCAAAACATGGTGCATGCATGGCCTTAATTAATCATGAAGTGAACCAATCCATTATGTATGTTCCATTTGGTGCACTGTTCTCTCGCTTTAACTGTTGCAGCATGAGTGTTGTTTGTTTCTGTCTGTTTGGTATAGAAAAAAGTTCAGAAAAGTTTTTAAAAAGTGTGCATATTCTATATGTACTTTTGTAACAGTTTTTTTGTTAATTTTGTTTCAACTCAGGACATGTATTGAGAGTGAGTGTGAAGAACAGATAAAAGAGTCTGCATGGCTACATTTTCATTTTCAAAAGCCCTCTATTCCATCTTTGTCTTTTATCGTTGACTGCAGCGAGCCCTTGACCTCAACCGCACAACAACAGGAAAACCTCTCCCAGGAGACCAGTGAGGAAGAATCCATCCGCATGTACATGCACACAATCATGCAAACACTAATCTATTATGATTGATGATCCTAATTACGTTTTGCACTCCCCTGTCTCTATGTCCTATCCCAATGGGATTGGGTCCTTGCTCAAATTCAGTATCTTCTAGGTGGCTTTTGTTGTTGCTAATCGTAAAGGCTCTTCATTTTCGCAACGGCAGTTTATGGCTTTGCTAACAAATACATCATTGTAAAATTAAACACATTTTAGAGGTGTCCTTGAAACCTTTTTTCTTTTTTCTTTTTATCAGCTCTCCACGCTGCTATGGCTTACTGGTCTAATTTGAGTTCCTGAAGTGAGTGCAATATGGCTACTCTGGAGTCAAGAAGCATGTAATCGCTCAGTGTCCACCATTAATCAAAATCCACTGCTAATCACAGTCTGGGGATTAGGTTTGGCACATATCAATTTATCCTTATGGACAGGGGGCTCGTTTTGATGCTAGAAATCTCATAGAGCTCAATTATTAGTTTATTATTTATTAAATTAGAATTAAGTCAATGTAGTTTTAGATCATGCTTTTAAACTGCTGTCATGGGGTTAAATGGACTGGCAAGACAACATGCAAGGCTAGAAATGTGTCAGAAAAGACCAATAATTTGTCAGAGAAGAGTGCAGCAGTGAAAATGACTTCAGATCACTAAACAGCATGGTTTACTGAGGACCGGATATATATGACACAAATACATGACACATAACCGTACATAATCATAATGTTGAACACCTATACGACAAATGTATGAGACTAACAGGACAAAACATTCCTCTCTCTTTCTTTCCCTCTCTCTTTTTCACACACACACACACACACACACACACACACAGCTCATCCCTGTCTCTGTGTAGTAGTCATCATCCACCCACTGCAACCTGTGCAAAAAAGACGGCATGCTTTTAATTTTTCTGATCATTGAATTACAAATGGCATGATTCAATTCAGGGTTTTGAGCATGTCAATGTGCAACATAAGTAAATGTTATTCACCGAAACAATGTCCCCAGGAATATAATTACAGCACTGGTAAACATATCACACTACTGTGCAGTGTGCAAATGCATTTCCACCCACCCACCCACACACACACACACACACAGTGAGTGTGTGTCAGTCGCACTGTGTCCATCCACAAGCTGCTTCATTTAACCAGTCCCAGATAGGAAGCGATCAGATAGGCAGGTGAATGCTGTTTGTCATCCCTTTTTTATCTCAGAGTCACTTCTGTCACCCTGAAAAATAAACAAAAGATAGCCTCCCCTTCCCCTACAGGTGTCAGGGAAAAAGTAATTAATGGCCTGAGTGGACGCAGGTGAGGGGTCAAAGTACAGCCGACAGAAAGTGCTTGTTCAAGGTGTGCTCCTGTGGAATGCATGGACGAAGGACAAAAAAAGACGTTCCGTCATAAATTGCAGGAATTGCACAAGGAGAGGGAACCTCTGCGGGCACCAGGTGCTGAAGAGTTCCAGAGACGTTCCGCATATAAATGACATTGAGAATTTTTCCATTTGCCATGAAGCTGTTTGTAAGATTTTTTTTTCTTCTATTAGCTGTATCATACTATCAGTGTAACCTTGGACAGTCCTCCCTCTCCTCATCAGACACACACATACACATGTTCTTGAGCATAGCTGCTCTCAGTAGCCTGTCTCCTTGTTGTCCTCTTATTAGCCGTCATTCTGACCCCACTCTCTAATTGGGATATGCATAGCCTGCACAACCTTGGCATCATGCTTGGGCTTCAGACACAATGGAATGAAATGGAACAGGCAGGTGAAGACCTTACCAGTAAACGGGTAATGTTTTGAGGACGTGGACATCTGTTTTGAATTGGTAATGAATGTGTTGGATTAACCATTAGCTGGCTTTAGTGATTTTATTTGGCATTCAGAGCAGCACACACAACTAATGGATGGCTCAGAACAACAATTAATTTCTGATTAAATCATTTTTCACACACAGGCGAACAGAATATTACTCTGCAATGTCTTACACCTGATGTTGTTTTCTTGTTAAATGTTGTTTTCTTGTTAAATGTGGTGCATGTATTTCCTGAGTTTTTACCATGCATGTTTCATTGTGTAAAGGTCACCTGATGAAGATCTTAATAAAACACCCAAAATGTATTTTTTGATGGATACACCCCTTCATTTAAGGTCTATGGACAGGCTATAGTTTCAGGAAAGGAACACTCCGTCTGCTCTCTTTCATTGGCTAATTGCAGGTCTCACTTGGTGTGAAATGTCTTCAATTCACCCTGAAACACAGTACATCTCTCTGCTGTCTTCTTCTCATGCATGTCACCTTGGGGGTGTAATTTGATTTGTCCGTTTCTCCCCCATGTCTCACCAGCGACTGTGGACCGAGGGGGGAGGTGGGGTTGGGGGGTCATAAAGACATGTTCACTCAATCAAAGCTCCCAGACCGTAGCATTCAGGGGAATTTGAATGTGATGGGCAAAAAATAAGACCAGGGCCCAAGCACGGCATGTAACCGTTATTATGGAAAGCCATTTGGAAAGCTATTATTATGGAAAGTCTCACAGACCCTCATTAAAATCTATAATTTTTGATTTGCTCTGCCTTCTGAGCAGATGTATTGGTGAAATCTCAGCAGAGTGCCTGAAAATATCATTACACGGTAGAAGGAAGGAATAGAGAAAAAAGATGGAAAGAAAGAACATATAAAGAAAGGAACAAAGAAAAAAAGAGACATATGTTGCCCACAATTCAGCCTTTATCTCATTTTATTTGTATTAATTTCCTAAACGGACTGCCAGCAAACTCTAAACTGGTTACCTGGTAGAAAGAGGAGCCAGTCATCTACTCCCTCATTTCAGAGGTTCCAAGCCATCCAGGCTGTGAGCACTCTGTCATCACACGTTCCACAGCGTCAGCTAGCCCTTATCATAACCACTAATGCCCCCAGACAAGCGGCTGATTTATGCGCTATTGATTTATTGGCATCGATCAATGTTTCAACCAGCCGACACATTAACTGCCAGGCTATCTTTGCTCACAAACTGTGTTTCATCTATTGGTCTTGCTGCTCATATTTTTTGTTTCTGAATAAAAAATGTATTTACCATATAGAGGTTTGTTTGTTAACATTAAGTATAAGTATATATACTCTTTTGATCCCGTGAGGGAAATTTGGTCTCTGCATTTATCCCAAACCGTGAATTAGTGAAACACACACAGCACACAGTATACACACAGTGATCCCGGCGCAGTGAGCTGCCTGCATCAACAGCGGTGCTCGGGGAGCAGTGAGGGGTTAGGTGCCTTGCTCAAGGGCACTTCAGCCGTGCCTACTGGTCAGGGTTCGAACCGGCAACCCTCCGGTTACAGGTCCGAAGAGCTAACCAATAGGCCACGGCTGCCCCTTTTTAATCATAATTAGGATTATGATTAATAGTCTAATTTTGTTTTTGTGCAAACATGCTGCTGTTTCCTGTTGTGCAAACTCCTATATCTGACAGCTGGCCACTGAAAGTTCAGGTGAGCTCAGGTATATGTGCCGCCTGATGTGGAGCACAGAATCAGTGACAGTGAGTGTGTTACAGGCCACATGTTGGAAAGCCATATACAGCTGTCACCAGAGGAATCAGAAATAGCAGCCATTCACAGATTTACAGCAAAATAAACATATAAATACATAAGCACATAAATAAATATTTATATATTTTATATATTTATTATATATTAGGTGCTTATGTATTTATATATATATATATATATATATATATAAAAAATACATAAGCACCTAAATAAATGAATACTAATGCCTCCACTTTCTGTACTTTCCATGGCAGGTTCTGTCAGGCTGAAACGTTGCACTTATTCTCAGTGGCCTCTCTTTCACCTATAAAGCCTCTTGGTTTGTAACATCGTCGTCAGGCGCTCTGGATGAAAAAATATATATAATGTAAAGAATCCTCCTGACTCCTGCTCTGATTGCAGATAGTGTGCTATCTTAAGCCACTGTACAATCTTTTTTGCATTTGTTCAGGACATTTAAGAAGCATTTTCTCAGTAAACACTACACGATTTGAAGTGCTGAATTGTCGTCAGTAGTGCATGTTTTCTGGAAATTATGATTAGCTTTTTTTTGCCATCCTTGTGATAAGTCTTCCTCTGTGGAGCATAGACAATGGCGCTATGTGCCATTAATTTTCACTGGCAGCTCAGACACCCTCGATGAGACGCTTTCAGTCAACCCATTAGGCCGGGGATGGGCGCCAGAGGAAAAAAGGCATTTAGGGTGAAAATAAAGCTGATTCGAAGTACTCCAATGTTTTGTTTTGAATGTACCACAATCACTCATGTTTTCAAATGTAACTTTTTTTTCTGCTGCTGCTTGGTGTTACGTAGTAATGTGTTTGTTGGATCAAGATGAATAAGTTCAGTTGTATCAGTTGTTGTGGACACTGAATGTGCTTCAGGGAGAGATTTATATTTTTACTTCACCTACATAGATGTTATAAGAAAATGTTATGTTAACACTTATCACTTAAGTGTTACTTCCATTTAGCCTTGAGTATGTTACATCATCTTCATTATCCTTAATAGGCACTTGTCACCACAGCTCTTTCAATATTTTATGCTATGAGAGACTATAAACTTTTTCTGTTGACACCTTACATGACACATGGCACTATTTTGACAAGTGACATGAAACAATCCCCGAGCACGATGGCACTCTTGCAGGGTGACAAATAGCACAATATGGTATATGTTGTATGACATGGTTTTACCAGTACCATTGAGGGCTTCAATACATTGTTACCATAAGTGTTTCTCCTTGTTACTTTCTTTTCAATATAACACTTCAGAGTCAGAGTCTATCTGATAGAAATATGGATGTACATGGGGTACCAATACGCACATTTCTGTACAAAATGTATTAACTCATTATCAATGCCATCTAACACTATAGTCACTGTCTGTGAAATGTTGTAAAGTATATCCTTTTATGCACAGTAAAGATGATTCCTGACTTGTTTTTTTTTTCATTTTGAGGACAGAAAGGCTGAATGTACTTCCCCATTTGAGGACAAAACAAACTAATTTCTTAGGTAAGATCAAGTTGCCCCACATGACCATTCTGTGCCATGAAATGTTTTGTCCATTTTATCCATGTGTCAAATACAAAACTAGAGTGACTGTTTCATTAGCAATTAAAATGTTTATATGTAGAATAATACCTCATTCCAGTAGAAAAACTAAGTGTGATTAGTTGACCTGCACTGGTAACAGCTGAAGAATGTAGGCATGAAGTCATGGAGTGGGAGTAGGACACCTTTGAAATGAATACAGTAAATAAAACAAATGTATGATTCAGATGTTTATGCTTATCCACAGCTTATAACGCCTTCTATAAACACTTAATGAATGGGCTTTTGTAATCACAGCCACCTCCTCTGCTGTAGAGGGACTTGTTGGATGATTCTTATGTGTATAATAAATATTCAAGATAAACAACGATAGTTTCCAGCCCACTGTAAATCACTGGAGCTGCACACCCGGCTGAGAGGGGATATTGCTAATGTTAATGTGTTTGTGTAGACTGATTCTCCCGTAAGGCTGATGAAGTATGATGATGGCGGCACAGAGCACAGACTTTCCCCTCTCTCTCAAAAGCCCTGGCACACAAGTATACACACACACACACACACACACACACACACACACACACACACACACACACACACACACACACACATACATACACGCACACAGAGGCGGACAGAGTACACAGCTTCATTACGTGAGTAAAAGTACAGATACCCTTTGCTAAATTTTACTCAAGTACAAGTAAAAGTACAACAGTCAGATGTCTACTTAAGTAAAAGTACTGAAGTATCAAGAGTACAAGAGTACATTTTCTAAATATTGCATTACTCCTGGCACAGTGATTACATTTATGTACAGAAACGTCCTACATGGAGTTATGAAAAATGTTAATGTTAATACCTTGGAGAAAGTAAAATCAAGTCATTTTCATCTTTTTACCATGTTGCCAGGGATGGGCAGTATTTCTAATACATGTATTTAAAATACATATTTCAAATACAAAATACTATTTTGTAATTGAAACACTTGAAGCGAACACTATCATTAACTTGTTCAGAAAATTGAAATAGTCTGGCGAGGTGGGGCCACGGCTTGGCACATTCCCGGGATGGACTTGTTGCGTCTTCATCCATTGTTTCGTCCATGGTTTCGTGTCTTATCTAAATCTGACCATGGAGTTGACTCTGGCGGAAAGCTGAAGGGTATTGCTGATAGGCTGTCCCAATCAGTGTCGCCTGCACAATCCAATCACGTTTGAGAGGGAAACAACAAATTGAGGGTTTCCGAGATTTTTCTTTTTTCCTTTTTTTTTTAGAAGAAGTAACGGGTACTCACGGTTATGGATAGAAATGTAGTGGAGTAAAGAGTACAATATTTGCCTCTCAAATGTACTTGAGTAAAGTCATGAGTACTCCCCAAAAATGATACTCGAGTAAAGTACAGATCCCTCAAAATTGTACTCAAGTACTGTACTCAAGTAAATGTACTCCGTTACTGTCCGGCTCTGCACACACACACACACACATAAAGACACATGCATGCATGCACACACACCACACACATACACACACACACACACATACTACACATACAGACACACGCACACATGCACACATACACCACATACACACACACACACACACACACACACACACACACACACACACACACACACACACAGACACATGCATTGCTCCCCGACACATGCGTACGTCACATAATGGAGGTTGCCACTAACACCCGCACCCCAGCCCCCAATCCTAACCCCCAAACCCTGCGCTTGATCATTAGAGGGCCCGTTCCTGATTCATCAGACAGGGATTCAGAGATTCATCTGCAGTGTCTGCAGATGCCGCACAGCGCGTCAATGAAATGCATTTGTTCTGTGTGTCTCCGACTCTCTCTCTCTCTCTCTCTCTCTATCTCTCGGCTCCCCTTTCTGATGTTCATCTCTCATCTATCTCCTGGCCGGAGGGAGGGAGGGAGTTTGTAGGAGGGGAGGGTTGTAGGGATGGGGGGATGGAGTGAGAAGGGATGGGAATGGGGGGGGAATATGTTCAATAATGGAAAAAAGGGGGGAGAAAGCTGGCAGTAACCTGTGCCATGCTGTCATCCCAGCTGACAGAGTTAGCAGCCCAGCGTGACGCGCTGCCCTAGTTATCTCTCCTGACCGCAGACACTGCTGCTGCCGCCACTCCGCACGTCCTGCTATGTGACTTTGGACGCCTCGGCTCAACTCGAACTCGACTGGACTGGACTAGACTGGACTCGGCATGCGAGTCCGCCCCGGTTCAGCGACGTCCCTCTGCTGAGCGCCGGCAGTGTGTGTGTGTGTGTGTGTGTGTGGCTGCAGCAGAGTGCAGTGGCAGGCGGGCAGGCAGGCAGGCAGGCAGGCGGGCGGGCGGTGGCGGTGGCTGTGGCTGTGGCTGTGGAGGCTGTAGAAATATCCCGAGGAGCTGGAAGCTGCTGCCTCCGCCGGCCAAGATCACTCCAAAGTCACTGGCTTTCAAATTCAAAAAACGGCCGATGAAAGCATCCTCTCGGCGCCGGGGCTTTATCACTAATGGAACAGCGACGGAGAAGGCATCTTAGACACAACTTGTTCCATTACTATGAATCGCTATGCATTTGCATTGCAAATGACTCCTTAGTGATTTGGAGAGGCTTGCCTCGAACTCTTTAAAGCCCTGTGAAATGATATCACTTGATGATAATATTATGTGTTAAATGGCACACTCGGGCTCTTTGTGGAGGTCGGTAATTATAATCTGACCTCTTATAGGAGACAGATTTAGGGTTCAGCCCACATGCAATATTATGACAGATTTTTTCCAGCTGGTATTTCAACGATGCATGCATAAGAGGTGAAATTCCAATTATTGTATCTTTGTACTTGTACCTGTGCTGAACTTCTGAAATGATGAAGACTTCAAAGGACTGCAGCCTGAACTTACTTACGTCATCACATCGCTTATTAGAATTGTGACAACCAGACCACAACATTACTGTACTTTTGGACCTCATGCTTGCAAGCTGATAGTCACTCTCGGTATTATGAAAAGCAAGGTAATGTCCTATTCAGATGTGTTATACAGGGGCCATGAAAGACATCAGAGAATCAGAGAATAGGGAATGTTGAATAACCAGGGGACAGGGTTTCGTCATCTGTGTCCATATGCTCCAAATCTAACTGTTTAGATGACAGCTGTTAGCACATGTGAATAACTTGCCCCACAATCCCACAATGCCAAGAATCATCTGTCCATCAGTCTGAGGTATAGAAAAGGTTGGCTCGCCCATTGAAAATGAGAATTGTGGACTTGAGAAGAGGTGAGAATTGTGGGACTGTTGTTGTATTTGTCGTAGATATCACAAACTGAGCGAGTGAGTCATCTACCTTTTCTTCCTCTTCTTGTCTTTTTTTTTGCTGCCCGGTTATTGCCGAAGGCATAAGCAGTCACATTCACTCACATTCAGTCCATCTGTGTCTGTTGGAGAGAGAAATGCTCACAGTAATTGAGGGTGGTTGTCACCTGTGGGGGGAATTTAACCAAGCAATACAGCGTGAAGGAACATTTCCCCCAAGAATAACCTCCGATAGTCTCGCACAAATATAGTCGGCTATGTATGTTTTTATTTAATTATTTACAATTTACAGTGACAACATTATCTGTCAAAGGCAATAGCAATGGCAATATGTTTAAACAATACCACAGCATATTCTCAAGAAAAATGGCTGCCAAGAGCTAATACCGTGATTGAATGGGTGGTAAACGCCCTCACAAACACTGTAAAATTCAAGGCTGTCAAACATCTGTCTTGTAGCACTTTTGGATATCCATCCAGGACTAATACTGATTGGCCTTTCCACCAATATAATCTCAATTGCTCCATTTCGGGCTGCTTCCAATGTACATCTCATTCAGACTTGACACGAAAATCACACGCAGGGGGATGCAGTGTAATGAGCTCAACGGGGCAAAATCACTTTATTTTCAGGACATTCCCCATGATTGGTTGTTGTTGCTAGTTCAGCATATTTTCCTGATTTATATTCTCTACCACCAAGGTAAGAATTAGTTACAGGGCAAATAGATGGCATTCCTACTCTTCTATTAATTCAGGACATAAAGATTTTAACAGGACATTATTAGATCAGGGGAGTTACTGGGGCAGCTCACACTGAACTTCGTATTCATACATAGCCCTTTAGCCCACATGCAGTGATGTAAAGTAATGCATTTCTGGATATCTCTTCCTATTGTGCTGACCTTCCAACAGGAAAGCATGCCCCTGACTGAAGAGGCCATGTTGTAGTTTGGCAGTTTTCTCTTTCCTCTGACTTCATTAATGTGTTGCCCTCCTACATTTGTCTATGAGATTTCTTGCATGGGAGTATGTTCCAGGGCTATACACTGATTGCACTAATCATGCATCAACCATAACAGCTGTTCAAGCATGTGCCCACGCTCAGAGAATCCACAAACACCAACAACCATTTAGTATTTTCTCCAAGCTTGGGCAGATGGTGTTTTATGACTCCAATGATGGATGAAGACAGTGCCCAGCAGTTCGGCTTTCGCAAAAGTGCGAACCACGTGAGGGCACATCACCATAGCATGTCCACCAACCCCTGCGGCTCTTCTCCAGCCATGAGAGCCGCGTGGGTCGGATTGGCTGATCCGGTTTTTACGGGGCGCTCGGCGCAGGGTGAAGGCGCCTGGGTTGCCTGGTCCTGGTGGCTGTTTCATCTCGGGGCAGATGGGCGAGCGGCAGGGCGCCCCGAGGATGGGCCACTTGATCACAGCACAACGGTCCGCCCATCCAAGGTGCCGTGTTAATGCTCAACGATCCGTCCGTGCTTCCCGACGCTCCAGGAAGTTGTACAAGCTGTCCGGTAGCATGGCATCAGAGAGAGAGAGAGAGAGAGAGAGACAGAGAGGCCCCTCAACCATGGCAACAACCAGGAGCCAACTGGTTGCTTTGTTTACCTGGCAGCGCATTATACCGCACCTGCCCCAGTTGTCACTTTGATCTGCGGTTGGATTTTTGACGAAGGGGGTTACAGTGGTCTGCTATGGAATTGCGGATATCTGGATGCAATCTAATCCAAAATCAATAACAGATGGGGAGGCTGCGCTAGGCCCAGTCTCGACAATCCAGTTGTTAAATGTCATGTTTTATGGATTTGCTTTCCCCCCCTTTCTTTAATGGCTGATTAATACATTACTGCATCCTTTACGGAAGTGTCCTGGTCATTTCTCAGCCATCCCTAGTTTCATGAATCATGGTAAAAAGTTAATTAGTGCGCTCACGTTAAGGGGAATTAGGCAAAGGTATACGCTGTCTGCCCCTGGTGATAACTCAAGCTTCAAAACAGTAAACCCAGATTATGAATCTTAGCTAAGTCTAAGAGAGAGAGAGAGAGAGAGCATGAGAGAGAGCCAGTGTGAGAGAGAGAATCTTAATGTGAGGGAAACAGATGGCGTCTTTAAATCCTCTCAACCTACATTGTCTTTTATGTTTGCTTTATTGATTTCCTAATGGCGCAATTGATGAGAGGGTATGAAAATGGAAAATGTAGTTGATCAGCCTGCCGTGACTTCTCTATACCCTTCATTTGTCCCCCCCCCTTGCTATTTCGACACACACACACACACACACACACACACACACACACACACACACACCCACACACACACACACACACACACGTCCTCTACAGCCACTGAAACTGTCATACATATTCCACCCTAGCATTGTCAGGTTTGGAGCCATTAGCCCTGAGAGCCTGTGGAAAAGCACAGGAGGGTGAAATGGACTTGGTCGGCTAATGAGTTGAGAGGACTGTGGATCAAAATGCCTGGATGTCTTTTCTGTTCTTTCTCTTGCGTTCTCACTCTCTCTCTCTCTCACACACACACACACACATCACACACACACACACACACACACACACACACACACACACGCTCTCTCCCTCCACTGCTGCCGCATCTTAATGCAGTGCATGGAGAAGAGTAAAGTGGGGTGTGAAATGAGAGCTCGGACAATTGCCCTGGGATTGAAATTTGTCTGTTGGACATTTTATTTTTGTTACAGAGGTAGGCTTCTGTTTTTTTCTTTCTTCCTGGCACTGCAGACCAAAAGGTGCCTCACTACTACTGATTTGAAGAGCTAACCTACTGGAAAACATCTAGATGTGTCTGTCTGAACTGTCTACCTCTCTACCTCATTTGTGTGTTTACGTATGTGAGTTTGTTGTGTTGTTTTGTGTGTGTGTGTGTGTGTGTGTGTGTGTGTGTGTGTGTGTGTACGTTGAGGGATGGGGGGGGGGGTTGCTTGTGGGGTTATTTGAGTGTGCTGGTTTGACTTTCTGTGCACGAGTGAAATGGTTCAACGTGGTTCAAGTCATTCAAGTCGTATTTCACCGCGTGCTTCCTGAAAGTGCTTGCTTAATTTATGGATGGTAAAGTGCAAGGACACAGGGCAGCACTGAGAATTTAGTGTTCAACATTATCATAGGCAATGCAAAGGAATCAATACAGAAACTTACACATTCATTACAGCCCACACTTTCCACTGACCCATAACATGTCCACAAACCCATGTCCAGTCAACATAGGCGACCAATCAGACCAGCAGCACCTCAGACTTTTCCAGAATTCTTTAGTAATAATGCACAGTAATCCTGGCTGTGAAATCCATCGTAGAGCAATTCATCTAAAAACAAAAATAGAATTACATAAGCCATTTACCACAGAGCATGTTTGATGGATGACATCGCCCCCAGAGCCAAACGGCTACCAATCACAACACTTTTCCCGCAAATGTCACACAACCGACAAACTGATTTCTATTTAAATGCAGCTCTGTTAGCCTAAAGCAATGCACCTATTGTCATATTCCACCTCGCCGTCAAGCAAAATCTGATGTAAAGAAATAAAAAAAAACTTTAAAGCTAAGAACACAAAAGAAACAGCTTCCTTTTTTATATTATTATTTGGACGTGTCAGTGATTGTCAGGCTTTGATTGGCTGTCGGCAGCTAAGCTGGGGCAGGTTGGCAGATAAAATTTAACTGCCCCTGACAGATGATTTATGGGTGCAATTTTGCCCAGCTGTCACGAGCCTTTATTTGGGGAGACAGGATCTGCCGCAGCTGAAGCGGCTGGTAAACACATTTGATACAAATAGGGGTGCATTCCTTTAACTAATCGAGCTGTAGCCTGTTAAGGTGGCCACGCACTGTGTACATTTCCCCTGGTTCAGGGGAATTAATAGTGGAGGGGGAGGGAAGGGGTGGTAGAACATGGAGGTGAGTTGCGTGTGTGTGTGGGGGTGGGTTGGTTGTGGGGAGGGGGATTTGGGGGTGGTGGGTGGTTATGAGGAGGTTGGCGTGCTGGCAGATCAAAATCTCGCCTGTCTTGGATTCCATTTGCCAAAATAATCCTTCCTCTCTAAGGAGCAGAGGCCGGTGTCAGGCCTGAGCTGTCAGCATGTCACCCTGGCTATTGTGTTTTCAAAAATGAAAGTATGACAGCTGCATCAGGGTCAAAAAGGCGCCACGCTAAACCCAGCACTAAGCATCTGGGTGATGTCATTCTCTCGATGTCAGTAACCGTAGCTGAGGTAGTAGCGATTTGCAGTTGGTAAAGATTTTCATTTAGGCTTTAGACATCTGTGAAACAAAACACTGACCAAGATATACCGGCGGTCTGAAAGCTATTGTTTCCATGAGGGCCTTCGTAAATCGCATGTTTAAATGGGTTCTATGCACTCTTACGACTTAAATCAGATAAAGGGGTCGGGCAACTGAATTCATTAGGCTCTCATTTGGCCCACTGTTAGAACACGCTAACAAATTTGGTATTAATCAACGGTGGTCTTAATGGCCCCTGCTCTAATGCATTTAGAGGAAGAGAGAGGAGGAGGAGGAGGAAGATGGAAGAACAAAAAAAACGCATTTCTCTTCATCTGCTGTCAAAGTCCAGCACTCTGGTCCTCTCCAAAAGAGCCTCTCCGACTAAGCACCGATTACTCACTGCCACTCCCAGCCTCTGTTAGCATCCACAACGCAAACGCAGCCCACCGCCACCAAGGCTCATGTTTCTAAGCAGTGGCTGTGTGCGCCAGGGAAGATGAAGAGGTGGAATTTAGTTTAGGATTCAGGCTAGCGCAGCTCTGCGATACATTCATTTTGCAGAGACAAAGCCTTAGCATCAGGAGTGACAGGTACTTAGCTTGTCAGAGACAAAGAAGGCTCAATATTTTGGTGGATTTATTTGATTATGTGTCAATGTCACAATGCATTTTTTTTCAGTAGTTTGGTTTCAGTCTATTTGGTTGCATTGCAAATCTATACCAGGCCTTTATCTCGCTATAAAAGCTGTGCTTCAGAAATACATGACTAACCATTTATGATGTCAGAATGCACATCAAAATGTTACATCACCTCTGACATTATGAAGAGAGCATTCTTTGTCTGAGCCATGTGCTTATACTGTAGGCTAGGTGTGTATAGTCAATGTAAGTTTCAATGTGCTGCTAGTATTTGCTAGCAAATATGCAACACTGTACTGAGTATTGCTATTCCACTGTAAAAAAAAACAACACTATGTAATATGAGTAATATTATTAACTAAATGTTACAGTTTTTCTCAGTCGCTTTGGTGCTTTTTTCAGATCAGAATGAAAATTCTCATAACTATTAGTTCAACCTCCACAACATTTAGTCATTTGTGCACATCATAGTAGCAATTTCTCCTTCCTCTGAACAAATTGCAAATACTTTTGGACATGTATCAGTTGCTTTCATACAATTCTCTGCTGTTTTTTAACATTATCGTTTGCTTATGTCATGTCAGTCAAAATTAACTATACTTATGAATGCTAAATAGTCGTTCCCAATAAAACTAATAGTCTTCATTTCATTGCTTGAGTCATTACATACAAAATTGTTGAACTAGTAGTTCAATTGTTGAACTACTTGTCAAATTCTGTCACAGTGCTGTAGAGAGCATACAGTAAAAATGTATGCATTCAGTGTCTTGTACTCACTTACTCACCTAACTACAGCAATGTGTAACTTTACTGTAGTTTTCAAATGGCTGTACAAGTACTGTATAGTGCTGTCTTGAGCATGTTCAGGTAGTGTCACCGAGTTCTGACCTTTTTTGCATTGGAAAACACTGAGAGAACTGTCATAATGAAAACATGACAAAGCCATTTGACTATCTTGTTCATAAACGATGGTGTCAAGACTTCTCATTTTGATGACACTGACAGTTTCATTGACATGAATACCTGCTTTTGAGGAATGGACTATCCATTTTGAGCAAGTGACGTGCTTTTGCAGGTCATCCACTAGGTTTTGCAGTTTGCACTAATTGTTTTGAGAAATGCACTAACTGCTGTGCAAATGTTAATAGTGATGTGAGAATAGCACCAAAGCGACTGAGAAAAACTGTAAAATGGCGAATCAATTAGAGTTAGAAGTGTTATTACTGTCTTGTAATCTAGTTTGTTTCTACGCACAGCATAGATAGATAGATAGATAGATAGATAGATAGATACTTTATTGATCCCTAGGGGAAATTCAAGGTCTCATGGTCAGCATACATACAACACAAACACATTATTTAACATCAGAAAGAGTAATTAAAGTATATAATATAAAAACACAACTAAGCAATAAGGACAGTAGAAGATAAAGAATATGCTAAATATACAAAAATACAAATTATACTAACACTTAATACAATATTTAAAAATATACTAAAATACAAATGACAAAAATACAAATTATACTAACTAACACTTAATCTAAGTCATTCTAAAAACAGTATCCACATAGTGGTGATTAATCAATCAGAGGCGCTTGCAATGACTGAGGCAGGGACTGAGCCTGTGATTCTCTGTGCATAGTAAGATATGGTAAGGTGCTCTAAGGTGCTCTGTGCGAATGAGTGTCATGGTGGTAGTGCAATGGTGATAGTGGTAGTGGTCATGGTGATAGTGCAAATAAGTAAGTCCAACAGTGCAAATGAGTAAGTCCAACAGTGCAACAATGCAGAAGTAAAGTAAAGTAAAGTCTATATATCTATATATTTAACTATTTAAGAAAATGTATAGTTTGTTTCTACACATAGCATAGATAGATAGATAGATAGATAGATAGATAGATAGATAGATAGATAGATACTTTATTGATCCCAAGGGGAAATTCAAGAATTTGTATTTGTACACTTGAATTTGTCAAGTGTACCATCATTTTACATAATGGTACACTTGACCTATCTCAGTCGACAGAAATTAATTACAAGGTTTGATCTGACCAACCCTCAATGTTGTGGTAAACTTTTGAAACAGAGAAGATCTGTTACAGTTCTATAAAAGCTACTGTAGTTCACTGGTAGTGCGCACAGTATGGAGGAAAGACAATGTCATAAAAGAGAGTTTCTGCAACAGAGAGGGAGAGCGAAAAAAAGAAAAAGGAGTTCAACTGAAGATCAGAACAAGAGAGATGAAGAGGAGAGTTGCCGATCCGGATCAAGAGCAAAAATAATCAGTGTCTGTGGTGTCCAGGAACTATGTGCAGCAGAGCGACGCCCCTCATCCCCCCTTTACCCCCTTTCCCTCCCTATCCCCCATCCAAAATGATAAAGCGAAGGTTCACAGGGAATCGGTTATAGTTAGAAATCAAGGAGGAGGAAAATTGGCAACAATATCTGGGAGGCAGAGGCAGGCAGGAGCTTCATTTATCATCCGTGAGATAAAAGGTTATATCCCAAGCAGCTGGCGCTGTTTTAGCCCCACGCAGGGGAAGGAGAGCCACGGCCAGGCCTCCTCCCAGCAGGCCACACTGGTAAAGGAGGGCTTCTACGTGCTAACAAGCGCTAAGCTAACACCTTGTTTTATTTCTTATGAGAGTTAACTCATGTTAATTAAGTGTCAGTGACACATTTCACATTTTCATGTCAGAGATGAACTGGTATGATAGGCTATGCTATGTGTGTGTGAGATCCAGCCATCAAGATTCGGTGATTGCATTGTGAAAGGCGTGAGATTATCAGATATCATGCTGAATGAGTTTAGCATGAATGCTTTTGTCCAGAGTGAAAAGCAGTTTGTTGGCAGGGGTAACCGTGTTCCACAACATTAAGGGCATGATTGAGGCTGCTAAGTGCCCTGTCATGCTGTGATTGGCATTTTGGACACCATAGAGCTTTGTGCTGGACAGTGTGCAAAGAGAAATCGGCAGCACTCTCATTTGAGTAATGGCCCTCTTTCAGTTGCAGGACATGTACTTTTTCTTGTCATTTCACTCTTTGAAAATAACAATTTTATTGCCAATGGATGGTGCATAAACCTGAAAAGTTGGATCTACATTTGAGTGCTTATGCCCCTCCAAGATACTCCCAAGCAGTGATTTAAAAACAACATTTTGAATATCTTTTTTTATAAAATCTAAAGCATTTGTAGAAGGCATTGATCATTTTTAATGTAAATATCTGCAATGTAGGCCTACCTTATCAATTTCGTTCCCTTGCCATCATCCAGAGTAGAGGACCCTGGTGAGGAACCCCTCTCCTCGGCCTCACCTCACCCATGTCTCTCATGCTATTCAACCATCTGAGTGCTCCTTTGAAGATATTTTAAATCTACATATTCAGACTATATCTGTGTGGATAGATGTCACTGTTGTGGGTTCCTTAGCTGCTATCTCTTCCCTCTCCTGCAGCATCAAATATGGCAATCTCACCTCAGCTCATGCTTCTCATGAGTCTGAAGGCTTTTAATATTTATTAGTATTTTTGAAATTTTCAGAGCATGACTGCCTGTTTTCATCACATATGATGCAAACATTAGCTCTGCCTCAGTATGACATGGGTGATTCAGTTTATATTTCACCAAAAGCACAGACAGCTATGTAATGTTATATTACACATGTACCAGGAAACCATATTTTATATACGCATGGGCAGAGATTTATGATGGTTAGGATGATGTGATATTGATAATGCCGACCATTCCTTAAAAAATATGGATTTTTTAATTTTATTTTTCAGAGATTTTTCTTTTCATCATCTTGTTTGTGCCTAGGGGAAAACCTACAGTTGTTGAGGTGGAATATTAAACTTCACATCTGAAGATCACCTTCAAACAGCTGTCATGTGAGTGCAAAACCCTGTATTTGCAATAATAAGCATCATTTGGTTGCGCTGTTAGGCTATGTCTTTTTGACAGACGGATCTGTGATGACAGAAAAAAGGCAGCCTCATTTAGTCATTCAAGCTGAAATTAGCCACAATTGTACAGATTCCTAATAGGAAGTTCGATCCCTTTTCTGTGTCCTCTTCTCTCTTTATCCTCTTTTCACGTTGTATGCCACATCGTCCACAGGAGACCACAGTGAAAGCCTCAGGCCCCGGAGCCAGCTGGCCTGGATACGGTCAGCGTTTGCTGGCTGGTGCCGGTTTTAGGGGCCGGCCTGGCAACCTGGCCATGGCGCCCAATCTCTATCCGGCTCCCGGGTCCTGGAGCTCTCACACAACCATGGGATCTCTAATCCACAACTAAGACAGTGTACATCCTGGGCGTCAAAGCCGCTTTATTGGTGGGGCATCTGATGGGAAATGGTGGGAGGTAGATGTGGAGGTGGCAGAATCCTCAATATTGGACCATGATGGAAATATCGCCTTTGGCTGTGTTTGTTCCAATAGAACGTTTTTGTTTGTTTGTTTGTTTGTTATTGACCGTCCATAGAAAACAGAGGGTTTTGTGATGTACAAAAGCATGGAGTATATCTCAGCTGTGATATGACAATATAACAAATACCACTTTCTGACAAAAGAAGCCTGCATGAATGAATAGCTCAGACGAGCACTTACGTGCCCCACTGACAAGACTGACACCTGCTGGCTTGGCTTCACCATCAATAGCATTCTTCCACATAGGAAACCTTGAAGCAATCCAACCCAACCATTCAGTCAGTACATGCACTAGGGTATTCATGAATATCATCTGCCCATTAAACTGTAACAACAAGCTCCCATATTTTGCATTATAGAGCAGGGCAAACATTCATGTGGTTATCATGCCTGTGCTGTAGCCTGTGGTCCATGAGCCCGCACTGCTTAATCAGGTTCTTTCTCACACATCATGTCTCCCTAACAAGCATATCGCTTACATATTACAGGCCAACCATAACACTGTAGACTGTGTGCAGAGCGCGACCAACAGGATACTCAGTGTCTGCTTGGAAAAAATGTGTCTCTGGCCTCAAAAGAGGCTGGTGGATGTACATATGCACATAATTAAAGGATTGCATGGCTTCCTCTGCAGACATATTTCCAGACTGTACGTTTCTTATTGAATATCTGTTTTTCCTCACATCAGACATATGTCTATAGGCTGTAAGAGAGAAAGAGAGAGAGAGAGAGATTCCAAAAGTCTGAGAGATGGTCTGATTTTAACCAGAGCTGAGTTTATGTAGAACCATACCAGTGTAATCTCAAAATAACAGCCTTAGAGTGGATCATTGATTGGAACATGTGAGTGCAGTAAAGAGATAGAGAGAGAACAGAGGAACATGGAGATAGCAAGAGGAGAGAGAAAAGAAAGATGAAAAAGGAGAGAGAAAGACATAAATATATATATGTATGTGTCTGAGCTGTTTGTGCATTCTGGTGTGACTTGGAGAGACAATGCACACGCACAGCATCTTGAATGCATATGTGGGTGTCTGGGAGTGGAAAGGCATATCGCTTTACAAGTAATTATACAATCTAATGCACTTATTAACCCCAGTAATGAGCAGATCAATATACTGGGGCTCAAAGATCTGTGTTAAAATCACACACTGCATATGATATGATGAATGGACGTGCTCTCTCTCTCTCTCTTTCTCCCTCATTCTTCTGACTATTCAGAGAGGAGTAACATAGTGGGGAAGAGAGGCGTAGATTCCATGCTTAGTTAAAGAAAAGACGTCCACTCCACACCCAAGACTAATTAATCATCTACTTAAAAAAAGAGCATCAGTGGCAAGAGCTGCAGCGCAAAGACATGGCAGCAAATGCATCATAAGATCATTACCCCCTTGATGTCTGGCAATTAATGTGTCTAAGAGGAGATCAGAGCCACACTCCGGCAGGCACGAGGAGACACCTTCGGGAGGCGAAGCACCTTCCTGGGCCGCGACGAAGGAGAAGGTATGCAAATTCTGTCCCACATTTAATGGGAATTAACAGGGTGGGATGGATGGTGGTGGTGTGTTGGGGGTTAGACACAGCAAACACCAGGGATTGGGACGTCGGACAGAGAAATTAGCTCGAGGTGAAAGCCAACAACCCTCTTGACATGCACGCTCGGTTCGCAGGGCAAACAAGGCCTCAGCACGGAGTTTGATGATGGGAAGCTTTGCCGTAAAGCGCCGAGCAACTTGTCAAAGTGAAAGAGACAGGTGTCAACCCATGAATGGGAAGGGTGATTTGGCGCTGCGTGACACCACAGAGTTGGATTTGTGAGGCCCTATTAAGCACCATCATATTTCATCAGACAAAAGAGGCGAGGAGAAGCACACCTGAAAACTCGAAACCATCAAAGTGGAGATGTGACAGTGTAATGACTAAGAAACACAAAGGTAAAAAAGACACATAAATTAAATAAAAAAATAGCGTAATGAAAAAACAGAGAGAGAGAGACTGATTTATTTATGACTTTATTCTATTCAACCTTGAGGAGACATGTACGTAGGCTATGATGTTTTACTTGGGATCCAATCCTTCTTGTGGAAGACAATAAAAAACAACAAAATGTTAAACAACTTTCACTCATACATCTCTGTGGAACGTGGTTTGATATCTTGGCGTGTTAGTGCACTGGGTTTCGTCAGGGAACAAAACACTGACGTGATTGATATGAGAAATGATGGGCTCTTATTGAAATCCAGCTGTCTCTGCCTCATTATGAAGCGAGTGAGATATAGCCTCCATGTTTGGGCCCACTGCGTTCTGTCTTCTCCCAGATGCTCACTATTTCAGCCCTTTGATAGTTTCATTGGCTGTTCAGTGCTTGTCTTCGATGAATAATTGAAATGTTTCATTCATTTGCCTTTTTTTTTACTGTACTCAACCTTTGGAGTTCACGCACCAGGCAAAACATCACAAACTTAAGGCGCAGACGCCGATTCGCCATTATTCATTCGCCTTTAAAGGAGAATTCCGGTGTGATATTGACCTAAAGTGTATCGAAACATGATACCGAGTGTGAACGTATGTCTCATAGCCCATCTCGGCTTGTCCCCTGCACTCCAAAATCTGGCGCTAGTTAGCCTATGCTACCAACATCTTTTTCAATAGTGGTGCTTCGGCATCGGGCTAGCCATGCAAATAAATCACTGTTTTACACCCATTTACGAGGCTCAATGCATCTCCACGCTTCATTGGTAGACTTCCTAGGGCCCTGACATTTAAAACGAGACATTGAGAACTTTGAAAAAGCACTGGTAGTTTACTTACAAGACGATTTATACAGACAGTATCTTCACGAAGTTTAACGTTTGCAGCCATCTTGAATTTAGTCACGATAAGTCGAGCAACGAGTAAGAATGAACAGGTATGATAAGGGATCAGATTCTAAAAATAATTCAGTGGAAATGCATGGATTCCAGTTTCTTCCAGTAGCAGCAACTGGAATCCATGCATTTCCACTGAATTATTTTTGGAATCTGATCCCTTATCATAGCTGTTCATTCTTACTCGTTGCTCGACTTATCGTGACTAAATTCAAGATGGCTGCAAACGCTAAACTTCGTGAAGATACTGTCTGTATAAATCGTCTTGTAAGTAAACTACCAGTGCTTTTTCAAAGTTCTCAATGTCTCGTTTTAAATGTCAGGGCCCTCGGAAGTCTACCAATGAAGTGTGGAGATACATTGAGCCTCGTAAATGGGTGTAAAACAGTGATTTATTTGCATGGCTAGCCCGATGCCGAAGCACCACTATTGAAAAAGATGTTGGTAGCATAGGCTAACTAGCGCCAGATTTTGGAGTGCAGGGGACAAGCCGAGATGGGCTATGAGACATACGTTCACACTCGGTATCATGTTTCGATACACTTTAGGTCAATATCACACCGGAATTCTCCTTTAACATTGATTATACCAATTTGTAAACACATATTTAAGTTAACTGGATCCTCTGAGAATGTCCTTTCATTAGACTTGCCGGACACATGCATACTGAATATAACAGTGCACTAAATACAAAATTCATAGATATTTATGAAATGGTCTCAACCAACCCAAATGGTGGCCTTGGGTGAACTATTAACTTAAAACGAGGCAGGATCTGATCTCTTTTGTTCTCCGCTAATCAGCATTGTAAATTAAATAGGACCAAGCTGACAAATGTCACAGTGGAAATCTAAAGTCAACAAATTAATGAATATTCTTTCAATCATTTACTTTGCTGAACACCAGATTATTTAGTGATGCCTCCTCTGAAAGCATCTGATGTTGAAGTGGACCAGGGCATGGATAGAGGTAGCATACACATTTGCTACTACTGTTTACTCTAAATTGAAAGTGCATTATCCATCTTTATTGGTCTCAGGGTCTATGTTCTGGCGAGTCGTTGTAAAAGAGTGGTGACAAATGGTGGGCTTGATGGTTAAATGCTACTTCTGTGTTATTATCAAGATTAAAGAAACACTGAAGGTGCCACCACCATTTTGAGGGAAAGGGAAGAAAAATGCAGTGAATGAATTACGTTGGGGTTTGGAGCTTCAGGCCTCAGTGTGCATGTATGAATCCTCCTGATGAATGTGCCAGGCTCCTGCTTCCATTCTGGAGTTTCACCGGGATTTCCTCTGCCCTTAGCCATCAGTGGTTTTCACGTGTGACGTTAACACTATGCTAGGGTTGAAACTGAGAACCCCCTCAATCCCCGAACCATCAGAAACCACACCAGGCTAGTTTCAGAGTGCCCTTGCTGGTCGTGACCTCTGATATAGAGTTACTAGCCAGCCATCATCTGCACCAGGTTACAGTGTGTACACAAGGGCTACTTTTAGCACAGGGATATGGTAATCAGACTCTATTAGGCTAGTTTGGGGCCGAGGTCTCTTTGCAGCTGAGGGGCTCAACTGACAGAAGGGAGGTATTGATTGGCTCGAGGCAATTGTCAGAGACATAATTTGTAGCAGATTGGAAGACTATTCCCAAGGAGGGCGACCAAGATTGCTGTAGATGTTGACGTGCACTGCGCACTACGTTTTCAAATATGAATCATTTAATATCCCAGGAGCCAAATCAATGATAATTTTCAACAAATTATCTTCTCAAATCAAATCATGCTTCTAAAAAAACACACTAAAGTGTGATAGAGCATAGCGCCTCAGTGCTATGCACACAAACTCACAAGGCTACTGAATATAAAATGTTCTTCCACAATAACAATGAAAGGATTCATAAGCATAGAGGGCTCCATAGCAACGCAAGCAGTGGAACTTCTCTAAGAGTTACTTCTTTGTAGCATCTTTACATGTCTTCACTTGCAAAAAGAAGAGAGAGAGAGAGAGAGAGAGAGAGAGAGAGAGAGAGAGAGAACAAAAGGAAACAGGGAGACTTGGTAAATCACCCCAGGTCAGACTCAAACCTGGACATCAACGCAATATTACAACAGCTGTCATCCAGCAACATTTCTCTTAAGGCTTCATTACGTGGATATGATAATACATCATCAAATAATAATGTAGTTCTCTGTATTAATGAATAGTAAGCTACCAGCTGTGAGTGTTGCAATGGTGGTTCAAACATTTTATAGACAGCTTTTACCTTCACTTAGAGCAGAGTGGATTGTGGCCCACTGGTGGTCCGTTAAGGCATTGCTGGTGGTCCCTGACTATACATTCAATTCAAATCAATGTAGTTTGAAGTTGAAGTCTATTGGTCATTCAGCGGTGGACTTCAGGTTGGTTCCTTAGTCTGAGTGCTGGTCCCAGGGTCACAATCAGTTTAGAGGTTATGCAGAAGAAGGGCTTCAGTTTCATATGCCCTCAACCGGTTTCAACTTTTCATACCGGTAACTCATCCAGTGATTATGAATTTAATCACTGTTGTTTCATATGGTACTGAAAACTAGAGCATGTATTATGAGGGTCTTGTAAGAGCCTTTAAGTGTTACTTCTTTACCTCCGTTTCTATGGTTTCATGCAAGTAAGCAGTAAAGTAAGTTCATGCACTTAAGCAGTAAAGGTCTTTGTATTGGTACTTTATCTAAAGCACTGCCTAAATCTATCCATTTCTGAGCATTTCATTTTAGAGCAAAAACCAGGGAAAAAACGCTTCCTCTGAATATAAAGTAAAAATACAAGTTGAAGTTTGACAAGAAATCAATGTGACATTTTAATACACTTTGAAGTCTCTTCTGAGCTTGAACTTAGTCGACTTGTGTCTTTTTTGCTTGCTGCTGCATTCATCCCATTTCCATATAAAGCAACATGTGAGAAAAGCCAGTCTTGTCTTCAGAAAAGGAACACACTGTCCAAGATACTGATAACGGCATTGCACTCAATTAAAATCCTATCTAGATTAGAGCTTTGATCGTGCCATGAGCCAAATGAAAAGGCCGGACACAGTGGTTAGATACTGTCCCATTCTCCCGCGCCCCCTCATTCACACACACACACAGACACACACACACACACACACACACACACACACACACACAGACACACACACACACACACACACACACACACAGACACACACACACACACACACACACACACGCACACACAGACACACACACACACACACACACACACACACACACACACACACACACTCATTCATTTACTTGATTTTTTCTTCCTCCTCCCTTTCCCCTTTCTCTCCACTTTCATTCTTCTCCCCCCTTGTTTCCTCCCCTTTCCTTTGAAAAAGAGAGGGTGGCGACAGTTGTGGCTCCATAGGCATAGCGGCCATTGTGCGGAAAGTTCCGGCTTGCTTTGGTGACGGGCGTCTATCTGTCTCCCTCAGATGGTGGGAGGCCTGCGGCGCCAGTGGCGATTAGGCCAGTCCCCTGCTGGTAGTGGACGGAATGAAGCTCGACGATAACGCCTTGCTATCTTCACAGGCTTTCCTCATCCTCTCTCTCTCTCTCCCTCTCTTTTTTCTCCCTCCCTCTCTCACTCTCTGTCTGTGGTGATGGAAGGAGAGAGGGATCAGTTGGAAGAGGGGGGAGTCAATGCGCAGGAAACCCTGTCGCTGTACCACATAAATCCAGACAGCTTCCCTCATCCACTCTCTTTTATTCTCTCTCTCTCTCTCTCTCTCTCTCTCTTTCTCTCTGAGGATGGAGGGAGGGAGTGAAGCATCAGTAGAAAGAGGAGGGAGTCAATACACAGGAAGCTGTGTTTTTGAACACCAGAAAGCTAGTCTGATTAAGTATACGCTGCATTGGGAAGACCCCATTTAGCCATCAACACGCTCAGTGAATTCCACTCACATCAACATGTGGAGGGTACTGAAGAGAGAGAGAGAGAGAGAGAGAGAGAGAGAGAGAGAGAGAGAGAGAGAAAGACTGGAATTTATAAATAAGAAAGCAGAGATTTAAGAGAAGAGTGAGTAGCGAAGGGGGAATCTTAAAAGGATAGAGAGACACATTTCTCTTTCAAAAAGGTCCTTTGAAACAGTGACAGCTCAAAGTTGTCCCTTAAAATTTGATGCAAATGTATGTGACTGATGCCTGCTAGCAGTGGCGATTCTAGACATTTTTAACAAGGGTGGCCCTAGTGGGGCACTGATTAATTTAAGGGTGACATGAGGCAAAACATCCAGATAAACAGAAACAGGCTCAAGATGTTAAATTAGCACAAATACATTAGGAAAACCATGCACCAAACGCCATACTCATCAATTTAAAGGCAAAGACCATACTCTCACATTAAATGTATTTGAATAAAATGCAAATAGAAATAAACAAACATATTAAATCTAAGTTGTCTATCAATGGGTTATGCTGTGCTAAAACAAATTCCATCATGGGGACATTAAAATATATTCTATTATATTATATGGCTATCTATGGCCATGTATTTTTGTAGCTGTTAAAATAATTTGACCTGCTTTTTTGTCTGAATTGGCAAAGAGCTATAACAAAGTCATCCAAAATCAACAAACACCTCTCAAATAAATGCTTAAAATACTTTTGTATGAAACATGAATGAAATAAACACCAATTAAAGACTAATCTTAATCTAAACATAATGTTACATTCATAATGCTACAGACCCTAAGGCTCAATCCCATTTGTCATTCTTCCCCTTCTCCTTCCCCCAACCCCCTTGTCCCTCGAAACAGAGTGGCAATACATAGGGGTGAGAATATTCCCCTTGGATATACTGTAGGACACCTGCCTCTAGGGGACAGCTCGGACGATCAAAACACTTTTTAATTAAACATTATTTACAAAGAGACCACACCGAAAGTTAATATTTTGTCACTAGCAATAACTTACATTATATCTGTCTTTTGTCAAATACATTTGCACTTTCAGCTCTGAACAAAACCGTTCAGGATTAACAGTGGCCTGTGAACCTCCGATTTTCCAACCTTGATTAGGACAGTATTATCATAGATAGATAGATAGATAGATAGATACTTTATTGATCCCCAAGGGGAAATTCAAGAAATCATTAAACGCTTTTACAAAAGTAGGCCCACAGTTAACACTTAATGACCTAGCAAATGTTGGCTGGGTAGGCTAGGTAAAATAAGCAGGTAGGAAAATTAGTCTAGGATGATGCAACTTGTGTGTGTGATTAGATAAATAGGCACTGGCAGATGTGATAGGTAAATAGATATATTTGCTTGTTAGCACAAGCAGGCCTAAACTCACATGCTAAAAACAGTAAGTCATGTATAATGGCAAGCGTGTTTGCCACTTTCTGACTTCTGTCTGACACTTCAAACTAGCGCTGCAAGTGCATCAAGAAAGGTCACGCTTAGACCGTCATAATAGCCAACCGTAGACTAGGATTTTGGGGTGGCACCTGGGGTGGCCAATCGAATTTCAAGGGTGGCCTGTGCCACCCCGAGCCACCCCTCTGGCTCCGCCCCTGCCTGCTAGGACTGACTGAAATGATTTTGAATATGTTTCAGACTAATCACATAAGAGCCTATCCAATGATTGAAAACCTATAGTGTTGTTATTTCTTGGAAGGATCCTCCCTTTTTAACTGAATGCAGAGTTTCTCTGTGATACCATGTGAGGCCATTTTGAATGCATTCTAATACCAAGTGAAGATGAATCCCATTGCAGACCATGCTTGGCTTATCCACACAAACGGTTCATAACCATATGTTTGCTACATAATGAAATGGTGTTGTGTCACAGAATCAAGCAAACATCTCTTTATAGCGCTCTTATCCAAATTTTATAGGAACCTTATAAATCTTGTCCATCCCTTCACACAGTTTGCATGGGAATGGACATTTCTGTAGAAACACTGTTAAATTCACTAGCATGAATCAAATTCCATCAAAACAAGTGGCTGCCATATATTCGCATTCTTGTTAATCCATGTGAAGATAAATGTCTCATGATCTGACATGATATTCCAGTAAATATGTTTGCCAATAATTGGAATTACAACATATGCCATTTCGTTACCAGCTTCTGTAATGTTCACAGACGGGATTGATGTTCAGACAGTCCACTCGTTGAAGGTATCAGAGGCAATGAGGATATGACGTATGACCCCCTCGTGACACACCACGACACTGACCTGAGGTGTTGATCATACGTAATGAGGTATTCATGAGTATGTTAATGCAACAATTGCCCCTGTTATCATACAGTAGGTGTTATGTATTTGCAGGATAGTGGCAGGATAGCGGGAGGATGTGTATGGGGGGGGTGGGGGGGGGGGGTGGTGAATCAGACTGGGATGGATAATCTGGTGTGAAAAGGTGCCATCATTATTACCACCATTATCTGTAATGAGGCCCACTCTCTCTTTGAGCCCCGTGGTCATGGCACTGCTATTAAACAAAACAACAGCAGCAATAACACCTAGAAAAAAATACATGTCTGGTACAGTCATGTAAGTCCCCACAGTCAGGGAGGTATAGTGTGTCACTCTAATTGCGAGGGGAATATCTGCGCTCAGAGAAAATCGTGCTGGAACCTGCTGGTCTTTATGGGTGGGTGTTCAAGGCCCAATTAAGGTTCTGATTGGTGGAGCTGGGGGATTGGGAGAGGGGAGTGAACAAGCCTCGCTATCAGGTCTTTGCTGGTTAACAGTGCCTCATCTGGAGTTGGGTGTTATTCACCCATAGGTGTAAGTTTGAACATACCAGATGATACAAACACATCTACTGTCAATTTAAGGGCCATGTTTCATGCAAGAACACATTACCTCAGAATTGAGATCATTAGGTTAAAGGCAGACATGGAGAAGAGAATAGGGTCAAAAGGATAACTACATTTCTGTAGTCAAGTAGGATATGCAGAAACAGAGTGTGACAGGAGCTTCGCTTTGAATTAAGTGCTGAAGTGTGTATCTGTAATTGTGTTTCTTGGTGTTGTCTTCAAGGCAGCACTGCCTGGAAGGCGCTATGGTTAGGCATGGGTTAAGGTTAGGGTTACTGTAGGTTTAGGATTAGGTGCCTTTAAGTCAATGGTGGCAGCGCTGCCTGGAAGACAATGTTGGGGGCATAAAACACCATCGAGCTGTATGTAATTGTGCTACATTGAATTGTAAAGGGTAGTTGTGTCACATCATATCCATTGTGACAACTGTACAAGGCACTCATGATTACCAGTGACACAAATGGTCAGTAAGACCAACTAATGTTTCTGTAACTCCAGTAATTTCTTCGCCGATTTCTCACTTTTGTTGTCGCATTTTTCTCTATGGAGCTCCCCCTACAGCTTTGGGGTACATATTTCACAACCATCTCCAAGCCATGATGAACATCTAAAAAATGAATCAATCTTATAGCTAGCTAGCATGGCTTACCGGTGCTTGAGGGGGGCGTGTGTAGGTCCAGAGAATTTTAAGCATTTTGTGTTTCTCGCTTGTTCTTGCACGGGACTTCCTGATTCAGACATGGGATGCTAGTACAGATCTTGCAATGGTTTTCCGCTAAGACGGTAGGGGGAGCAGGGAAAGCCGTCATTCTCACCACAACAGGTCATTTAACCATCATTTCTAAAAGTTGAAAATGTTGCATAAGGGGCCTTTAATTCTACTTCTTATTTGTAACATTGCTGTACACTATGAAGCATTTGACAAGTGAGATCAGATTGATCTTTTCTGTTAAAGGCTACTTATTTTAGCCTGGCCACGCCTACTTAGAGCTCTTTTCAGGGAGATACTAGTCTGAATAGTTCCATCGGTCATCAGATTACCTGCCCAATCAGTGACGAGATATTCCCAATCGTGAGTGACCAGACTCTATTCACTTCGTGAATGAGGTTTTTTATTTTTACCAAGCTAACTCATTTCGACTGTCAGGTCAAAAGTCTATCTTGTACATTTGATCATATCCAGAGTGCATTCAGCCTTTCAAATTGGAGATCTTACTCTATAAGACTTCCACTGGCTATAAGGCCCAGTGGATACCATCCCTTGCACCTGGTATGCTGGAAAAGCCTGTGATGTACTCAACCTCCTCTATTATGATGTAAAGCTCTGTCATGGGCTGACAAATGTCTTTCTGAAGTCCAGAGGGCAGGTGGAGACTGACTGATGGTTGTAATAAACACACCTCACTTAGTTCTCACTGGAGTGAGGGCGAGCTGCAATGGGATCCCACAGATTGAATGTGTTATAGACACACTTATGTGCATTTGTCTATATTCAGGCCTACAGGTTATCATAAGGTCGAACCCTAACTGAGTTTCTTTAGGCAAAGTAAATGTAAAAAGAAAAAGAAGTGGAAGGTTTCTACCAAACAAAGTTTGTAAAGATAACTTTTTGGTTTCACTCCAATACATAACGCAACAAAAAGAACGTTATGGAATGCCACACAACTTTACTAGACATAGGTCCTTTTAAACATCAACAGACAGTATGTATTTGAACAAACATGCACAGTTTGAATCACACCTGTGCATATATTAAATGAGCCTCCCACAAATCCTCAAGAGGGTACCATGCGCCGTGTTCCATGCACAAGCCACTTTTAAGAGCTTCTAAAAACAAAGTACTGGCAATAGTCCAAGACTTGCCCAAATATACTGATATACTTTTAAAATCCAAGAGCATCCACCAACAGGGAAATGGAGGACCAGATACTGTACCTTGACAGATTGAAAAGTAAGGACGCAATGTCTAGCCTTTCAGGTCAGATAACCCCCCCCCCCCCCCATACACATACGCACGCACACAAACACATTTATACACACAAGTCCAGCAAAACATCGAACAACGAGGCGGGCAGGGGAATGATAAGTTGAAAATCGGAGGCCATAATTGACCATACACCATAAGCGAGGAGGAGTACCTCTGGTGCTGATGGCAAGGACAAAAATCAAAAAGCACTGGAGTGCTTGGGCCTCTCCATCAATCAAAATGGGCCCATTCCCCTCTGTGCTCACACTTACTCTTTTAAGTCATTAGCGGGTAATGGAGGCGGATGAAATAATGGAACCAGCACATAATTAGGGGGGGAAACATCATTAGATTAATTCCGAGAAAAGAAAAAAAAAACAGTGGGGCTAGAACAGAAGGAAGCCCCCTACTGTTTCACAAAGGGTCCATTTCAGTCAACCAAAGAAGCTTTTGGTTAAATCTTTTAGATTGAAACTGTTAATAAATGCATTCGTTAATTTAAAATTTACTTTTTAAAATGTAGTATTTTTGGCCTGAATCAAAGCTGTTCATTACACTATGATTTTAATACATAAATAAATAAACTGGATTGTTTTATTTAAAATATTGTAATGGGTGTAATTTCATCATTACACTACACTTTTCTGTCTTGGGTCTCCAATAAACTGTAATTAAGCGAATAAAGCTGATGAGGCAATGTGTCTAGAGATGGATGTGAACGACATATTAAAGAATACAATATTCAACAGCTTCATTCCTCCACTTCTAATCCTTAAAGTAGCTCTCTCCTGGGCTGACCTCCTGCTTTGTAGCATACAAACACAACACAGGCCAATGTGTAAAAGAGTCTGCAAGCCAAGCAGACATGGGTTTTCCCACAGCAGGCAAACCCATCACCCGTCTACGGCAACTCCCACTCTTGTCAATCTCTCTCCCCTCGCCATCTAGTGGAAGTTGATGCAGCTTTCAATAGTATGTCAGACTGGTGGAGGTGTGTGTGTGTGTAGGGTGTGTCGGGGGGTGGGGGGTGGTAGAGAGTTACAGATGAAGCTGAGGTTGACTGGCTCGTGACCTTTTTCACGCCCCCTCCCTGGGAGCCGCTGAATAATGCATGGCTATTAAAAGCCCCGGTGCGTCGAGGATGTGCCGTGTCGGAGTGCATTAGAGCAGCAGCCAAGGAGGGCCAATGCCGTGGATGGGGTGTCAAGACTACTAGACAGAAAAGTGCAAACACACTCCACAAAGGGTGTGTGAGCGCTCGTGCGTGCCTGTGTGTGAGGGGAGGGACACAGGGGCAGGGATGGGGTGTGTGTGTGTGTGTGTGGGGGGGGGGGGGGGTTGGTGGTGAATGACATCACATTTTTACATCTCTGTCTTCTCACAACTGTCAAGGTGGTGAACAGCATTTGTGTGAACTTTCTAATTTGCTGTGAGTAAACCCAGACGCAATGCAGCCAGAGGAGGATGCAGGAGTCATTAAATTACCTCTGGTGTTTCGAGCGCTTCGGCAGCACACGCGTCTGAGAGAGGAAATGGTGAGGCTTTGAATTAATGTAATTGCAACTGCAGTAAATTGGATGCTGAAATCATGTCCCCACAAAAATAAGTTGCGGGATCTTGTAAAAGAAAAGCAAAAGAAGGAAAGCAAGACAGAAAAAAAAATGCTTCCCTCTCCTCCATCTGCCTGATGAAAACTTCCACAAACACATGCCGAGTCCCATCCATCAACTTCCTCTCATTTCCCTGCTGAAATAATTACATCTGTTTCTCACTATCCTGCTGCAGATGACAGATTTTCACTTTCTCTCCACACTTAAACGCTCATGTCAAACGCTCTTCGCCAAAAAGCCAATTAGAATGGGGTGTGTGTTAGTACCATTTTGCACATTTTACTTGTTTCTGCAGTGTCATGAAAAAAATGTACTATCACGTACACAAACAAACTACTTTGTTTTAGTTTACACTATCTGTGTCACAAATGATTCAGTCGTTCAGGGAGGGTAGGGGTGTGGGTTGCTGGAAGTTCTTACAGATAGAGGCTATATATACGAGCTATTGCTGAACTTGAAAAGTCTCCTCTGCCTCCCCATTGTTATTGGTCCCATCAGCATTCCACTTCCTGCTACAACACTCGCTACCTCCAGCAGCTCCTACCACCCACACGCCACCACCCCAACACACACACTCACACACACACACACACACACACACACACACACACATACACACACGCCACCTGCCTCTCCAGCCCTCTCTCCCTTAACCGTACCTCGGGCTCGCTCGACTGCCCAGAAGCAGGCCCCTCATAAATCACCAGCACCCAAAAAGCCCTCCAGTGCGAGCTGGGCTCCCCAAACGGCCCCCCTACTCCACTCCTGTCTGCTGTCCTCCCTGTGTCCTTGGGAAAGCAGGATGGCTGTAAGTAGGAGTTAGCCCCCCTCCTTTGCCACACACACACACACAGATACACACACACACACACACACACACACACACACACACACAGAGAGACACACACACACACACACATACGCTCACACACACATACAGAGAGAGAGAGTCACATAGACAGAGAGAGAGAGAGTCAAATAGACAAATAGACACACACACACAGCCACCCATAGCTCTGCCTTTGCTTACCTGAGCCAGGTTTTGTCCACTGTCACAGGGGCTGCCAGAATCCCCCTTGGCAACCGCCTTGTTGTCATGACAAGCGCATAGCTCATCGATTGGGCATGGAAAGCAAACAATGAGCACCTAAACGTGCTCTTAGTTATTTTGATGTGGGCAAATGAACTGTATCTGACCTCTGCAAAACATCTAACGCCAATGAAGACATGTGAGTGGTTGATGTGTGGTTTGTGTTGAATGGGGCCAAAAACCCTGACAAGTTAATGGTGGAGTGTGCGTGTTGTGTGTGTGTGTGTGTGTCTGTGTGTGTGTCTCTGTGTATGCGTCTCTGTCTGTGTCTGTGAGGTGTGTGTGTGTGTGTGTGTGTGTGTGTGTGTGTCTGTGTGTGTGTATGTGTGTGAGAGAGAAAGAGAGTGTGTAAGGGGTGGTGGTGGTAATAAAGAGACACCAAATGAAGCAGATGGTGACGAATGCTCAAGTGGAACACTGCAGCACATTGTGAAGGGCACTCCAGACATGGAGCCCTGCTTCATCACAGACCCACCTACCGCTTGTTTCACACTCCCTCTCCTCTACTCTACTTTCCTATCCCTTCTTATCCCTCTTCTCTCTCCTCTCCTCTACTTTCCTCTCTCCTCTCCTCCTCTCCTATCTCTTTTCTCTCCTCTCCTCTCCTCTCCTATACTTTCCTCTCTTCTCTCTTCACCTCTCCTCTCTCTTCTCCTCACCTTTCCTTTCTCCTCTCCTGTCTTCTTCCCTCTTCTTCTCTCTGCACATCTTACTCTCCCCAGCCTCTTTCATCTCCCAGGCTTATCCACACACAAATGGACAACACAACAAACTGACCAGAGGCGTGGAAATGTAATCTTACAGTAAAGTCATGTTTGAAATATGCCTCAATAAGCCATACCATACAGTTACAGTGAAAAAACAAACAAATGTGAGATGCATTTATTTAACATTGTTCAGTTAAGGCAATACTCCACAAATGAAACAAACAAGAAATTCCCATGATATTGGATGGTACACAAGAAAACAATAAAAATGTTGCCATTTCATGTATGGATGGAATCAACAACAACAACAACCAAGGGAATATAGTTAGTAAACAACAGTGAGGTCATTTCTAGATACTGTGCTAAATGACAGTAAGATGCTGTACTAACGCTTGTGTTGTCTAATTAAGGATACATTCATACTTAGTAACAATATGAAGGAGACGGGAGACATTCATACATCATAATGGTACCAAAGCACATTAAAAGTAGCATGGCATTAGTATTAGGAGGCATTAAAGGAAGAGATTGGTGGTGATCAGCGTGGCTGATAGAGGGGCCGGAGGGAGGCGTGGGGAGAGAGGCTGCTCTGTCGGAGAGGCAAGATGGGGAGTGACAGACACCGGGGTGGCCCGCGTGTCATCGCCGCAACACCTCGCTGCACAGGCGCAGCTGAAGCGAAGCGACATTCATCTATAACTGTCACACAGTGGGCATCCCCCGCAGTCACGCCCCAACCCCCACCCCTTTTTCTCTCTCTGTCGTTTGCTGTCTCTCTTTCGCATGTGATCGTTCGCTCTCTGTCTCAGTCAGTCTCGCTGTCCTACTCTTACTCTTTTCCACTACTGTGGGCATCACTTTCTCTCTCTCTCTCTCTCTCTCTCTTTCTTTCTCTCTCTCTCTCAGTCCACATGAGCTCCTGTGGGGACAGCGTAACATGACACACGTCTGGCCCCCCTGATATCTCTCCTCTTCGATGGAGCCCGATAAGGGTGAAGGTTGTTTGTCCCCTCCCTGCCTCCTTCCCTCCCTCCCCTACCTCGCCGTATCGTAAATCATCTCTTAGATTCTATGATGACTGGTTATTGCAGTAGTGTCCCTCCACCTCCTCCTCCACCTCCTCCTCCACTACCACCAACACCACCACCTCTGCTGCCCAAACCTCACTCCCTGTGGTTATTTTCCCTCCTCTTATCGTCTCCTGGGCCAGGAGCGGGGAGGTGATAAATAACGGCACAATTCTGATTACATCATCTATTATGTGTCAGCGGGAAGAGGAGGAGGAGGAGGACGCGGTTTCTCGGTCCCCTTTTTCCCCCTTCCCCCTATCAATCAATCGGGCCGATCCAATCCAATCCGAGCCGGGTTCCTTTTCCACCTGTACTGCTCTGATGCAAGTGCTGTCGCGCGGCTTTTATCTGTGGATGATATGCCTTTATCGACACCCGCCGTGCTCCCCCAGGCCATGCTTGATGGGCTAATTTTATTGAGTCTGTCCAGGTTACGGGCACTGAGAGATGGCTATCTCGCCATCATGCAGAAGCTACTGGCTACACCCTTAGTCATTCGTATGTCCCATTTTGTCACAACACATGAGGCTTGCATCATCAGGTCTCAACACTTACACGTATGACATAAGATGACCACATATTCACTCACACCATTTAGACAAACCTGTTCCAGCTGAGAGAGAAGCACATTCTGGTTTTGTTTTCCTGCACACTTCCTAGATCAGGAGCAACTTCAACTGAAAAAAAGAAAAGATGCAAGGGCTGGGGAAAAAATGTCTCTGAAAAATGTGAAAAGAAACTGGACAGACCTCCAGTTATCTCTTCTATATTTTCTGACAGGATTATTACGCAACTGGAGGACATTATACACTGAAGATAATGCCAGTGCCTCTCCCTTGGGCAGATCTCACAGAGAAGCGCTGGATGTTTGCTGGACAATCCGGCCCCGTGCTGCGGGCAAGGACTCGGCTGCCTCTGTAAAAGGGCACTGTTCTGTTTGCATTAGCTTACAAGTGTGGCGCGGACAGGCTCCTCAGAGAGCTCCAGTGCCAGCCGTGGCCCGAGGAGGACTCCGATTACTGACCCTGATGCTCCGCAATTCAAAAGCCCCACAACTGGTGTCTTTTAGTGGATGAGCTCTGAAAACTGTACAGTCAGAGGGAATTAGTCTGTGTGTGTGTGTGTGTGAGAGAGAGAGAGAGAGAGAGAGAGAGAGAGAGAGGGAGAGAGAGAGCCAACGAAAGAGCGAGAGAGAGAGTGGGGTGGTTGTTAAGATAAGTGGGTTTATATGTGTGTAATTTGCACTAAAAATTCAATGGTTATTTATCTAATTAGGTATGCCTCGAAGACTACAATGTCAGTTAAGACCTTGGGCTGAGTTTTATAAGTGAGTATGCATGGTGTACTAAAAACTTTGTCAAGAATGAATGGCCATTATCTATTCAAAAGCCCTTTTGTACAATGGTCTTTAAGACATGTTACCTGGAAAACATTCACACAGACTACAATGCACTAACTAGTGCACCATGACCCAAAAACGTGCTCTGTTGGACGGTGTGTGTGTATACATTGTGTAAACTGGTGGGACACACAAAGGCAACACGGGAGAAACTGCAATTAACCCCGTCTCCATCAAGCCAGAATGATTCACTGCCAAATCAATGGCTGGGCCTTTGATGTGCTGGTCAGTGGGGACAGATCCCCTGGGCCAGCCTGCCTCGCAGGTCCCCCCAGGCTGGAGCTTTGCCCAAGTGGGGACACAGCCAAGTCAATACCCCTCCACCCACCAACCCACCACCTCCCTCCACACTCCCCTCTCACCTGCTAAGAGAAACAAACAGCTCTCCGGTTTATAGAACACACCACCTTCAAGGGACATAATTATCGCCACTCAGCAGCGAGAATGGCAGCAGCGGTGGTGGCGGAGGCAACTGAGGCATTTCTGTGGCTGCTGCTGCTGCTGCTGCTGTTGCCTTTGCTGTGGGTGCTAAGGGCAGGGTGGGGCTTTTTTTTTTTTACTGTGCTGTAAAATGCCACTCCGAACAGCAACAGAGACATGTGGGAGAGACAGGGGGGCCCGACAGCTCGTGGGAGAGAGAGAAAGTGTGAGAAAGAGAGAGAGAGAGAGAGAGGAGAGGGATGATGAAGATGTAGGGCACTGGCTGCTGGGTAGGGTGGTGCGGTGTGGAGTGGAGCGCTGTGGTGCGGTGCAGTGCGGAGGTGCTCTGTCGGGTGATTAATGGCGGAGACCAGGCTCATGATGAGGGGGATCTGAGGGAGAGGCAGCCCGCTCACCTCCTGCAGCTTTCATCCCTCCCTCCCTCCCTCCTCTTTCCATTTTTGTCCTCCCTCTCCCACCATCATTTCAAAAACACTAATGATGTGGAAGGGCCATAACATGGACTGTCACTGCAATACATTTAGATGTCCTGTCTTTGTACCACAGAGATGCTCTTTAATGATGCCAGGGTCACAGGGTTGACTTCCCAGAGAGTCTAAGCACTACATTTTGTGCTGCATTGTAATTACTATTATTCGGTTACACTTTATGATGGATGTTTGGATGAAGGTGCCCATGAAATGACTAATTATGATGGAAGTTTAGTACAACAAAGCCTCTGTTTCTGAGGTCCAATTTGTTATGCCAAACTATGTTTATCCTTAAAACCCTTAAACTGTGACAGGAGGGTCCTTAAAGCCAAAGGCTGGTGTGTGTCTGAAGAGCTGGTGTGTGTGTTCCGGATAACCTTTCAATTAGCTAATAGGATAGGATCTAAAGAGCCTACAGACACTTCAATGTAATCGATTCTTTAGTCAATAAAGTGCTAGGGTCCCACCAAATCCTTCACATTAGGCACTGCTGAGAAGACAGACAAAAGCCTCCAGTCGCAGTCAAGACAATGGCAGAAGTGTTGCCTGTTTAACTTATTTCTGTTGAATTAAAAACAAAATCCAGTGAAAATGAAAACAGGGCGAGGAGACGTCCCAGTGGTAAGGAACCTGTGGTGTTGCGTGTGCGCTATCAAAGAGGCTGTGATGTACCGAGGCCTGTTGGCTGAAATTAAACCTGCCTTTTTCTCCTTTCCCGCAGATATGAATATTTAATATGCATGGACGGCCTTTACGTTCCCATACAGATGAGTGCGTGCTACGCTGCTGAAATATGTATGTTCAATCAAATGCTAATCTGTGTACCTTGCAAACTCCAGTGTCGAAAACAGCTGTTGCTGTAATTGGAGGCAAATAGCAATATGCGGCTGCGGTGACAGAGAGTGAAAATGAAGATGTTAAGCCTCCTCCTTGCGACACGCTGCGCCATGCCACCAAAGAAGCCCCCCCCCCCCCCCCCAGCTGCACCCCCCCCCCCCCCCAATTCCCAGCTGCACCCCCCCCCCCCACTTCCCTTCCCTCCATCTACAGAGAATAAATAATTCACACACATGTCTGAAGAGTTCTGTGAAACTAAAGATGTACTTTAAATATTCAAAAAGACATTCACCAAACCTCTGAAAAGGTGTATTACAATGATGTATATCTAAGAGGGTATTTCAGGACTAGTTAGTTCAGCAGGTGTTTTAACAGGAACTGTGGAACGTACATACTTTAACTGTAGACCTAAAAGGTGTTCCTATTACATATGGATTGATTTTGTATGGTGGAGAAACACAAATGAGGGTATATTTCCTTAATGACATTGTATACTTCAATTGAATGGAATCAAATTGAACTGAATTGAATTTGTATAATTAGCTGTTGACAGTTGATACAATACAGCATGTAGGGTAATACCTAGCCTGACGTTGTCATACTCAAAATGAAATGTTGTGGGCGGGGCTAAGTTCGGCTGGCATCCAGGCTAATACATACACCTAACTCCAAACAAGTGCATATCTTAATTACAAAACGAGATCATGGATACAACCTGAAATAAGTTCATTTCATCAAAGCAAAAATGCATCTTTGAATGTCATTACAAAGTCATCCTATAGTCCAATATCTGAATACAGAGTAGCATCATTATATCCTGAATAATAAGAAAATGGGAGAAGGCGCCTCCAGTTAAAGACATGTCAACCTATTTGAATCACTTCATTTCCCTCTCCCCGAAAACTGACAGAGGCAGAACAGGGCATGTCTGATGCTCTATTAATTTTAATGACAGTGGATAAAGATGGAAGACCGACACTTGTGTGTGTGTGTGTGTGCAATCATTGAGTGGCTGTAATAGCCCATTCTCTCCTTCTCAACACATACGTTTCCATCCGTTCTCACGATTCATCTGTTTGGCCTGCGTGTGGGCACCAAACGGCCAGGAAAAGTCCAGGCTCCAGGCGCTCTCTCCCCCAACCCCCTCACACATGCCGCCACACTCACAGGGATTTCTTCATGGACTTGATGTGAACCTAATCCTACTCTCATTCCCCCTCACACCTGCCTGGGCCCTGACACACACACACACACACACACACACTCACCATGCCTTAAGGCCGAGCTGGAGCCTGAGCTAGAGCTAGTGCAACGGCGGGAGCCATGCCCCCAAACGGAGCTCCTCTGTCACCGTCAGTGGCGCCACGGCCCTGTTCTCCCGACTCGCCGGCAGGCGGGATGATGTAGTGGTGCAGGCCGGCCGAGCGCTCGGCTCTGATTAATACCCCAGAGCCTCTCCTCTCCTCCACCTAACCCCCCCCCCCCCCAAGCCCTCTCCTCCACCTCCACCTCCAGTGGGCTCTGCCGCTGGTCATCCACGATTGAGGAGCGCCATTACAGAGCGTGGGGGGGGGGGGGGGGGGGGGGCGGGGAGGGGGGGGTTGGGGGGTGATTGTCGGTGGGGCAGAATTGAATAAAATCATAAAACATTTACAGGGCCCTGCTCGGCACACGTTTGAGTTATGGCGCTGCGGGAGCTTCAGGATCCCTCCGCAACCTCGCTTTCTCTCTGTCGCCGGCCGTTTCCTGTGCCGTCCTTCTCTCCCTCGGACCGTTCGTCTTCATGATCACCGCACAACGCTGTCAACATGGCGTCTCCATCACTCTCGGGGGAGTCTCTTGAGTAGTTACTGACAGTCTGAGACTAATGTTTTCTTAAAAACAATGTCTTACCTCAGTTTTAATTTCTTCACTTCTAACTAAAATTATGCAGTAGTAATATTTTCAACCTGTAAGAAAGTAATTCAAAATATTGCTATCATATTATTAACTAGCCCCAAGGTTCGCAAGATTTAAACATTAACAGAAAAGCTGCTTCTGCCATTGACTCATGGGATCCATCCCTGCTGTTTTGAAATTCACTGTTAGTTAACTATCACCTGGTAGTGTTGTACAATATGATATACAGAGCCCATTTCACATCTCTCATGAAGACAGGCCAGTGTACTCTAAACAAATGGTACGACAATTTTAAACATGCTGAAATGTCATAGCCATTTGCCTGGCAAACAGAACTTGGCTTGGAGTAAGAAGGTACTATAAATCTGACTGAATGAGTGATGTGCTAGAGGCATTAGCCTCCACACTGAGGGATCAGCAGCTGAAAGACTGGGGTTTGAGGAGGCTGCCGACGGAAGCTAATTCTGACTTGTACAGTCGTCCTCTGCCTGGATGCATGCCAATCTATTATTCATTCAGGCATTGCTTTGACAGTGTTGAGTTTGGGGTTCTATTTCCGAAGTCACAGTAAAATTGTCTGAAGTAATGGAAGTAATGCATTACACAAGGGATATGCAAGTCTTTATTTGGGCATATGGTGATGGGTTGATGGATGTCTCATAGTTGTTCATATACACTCTCATATTTCTCATAGAGTTCATATACACTCTTGCTCATTGGAGTCCAGTCATTTTCATGCAATGAAATGTTAAGCTGAAGCACGACTTTGTGGTAAAAAAAAAATCAATCAATAGTCAATCAATATTGATTTTAATCAATAAATGATACTGAATGTAATTGTCTATGGATGTCTACATGAAAAAATCATAGTTCTTGCATTATGTATTACCTGTAACAAATCACTGGAGGAAGACTAGAAGAGAGTGTGAGAGAGAGAGAGAGAGAGAGAGAGAGAGAGAGAGAGAGAGAGCATAGTCTGTGCCTTCAACTCTTACAAACAGGCACTGGGCCAAGGAGACATCCAAAAAGTAAGCAATCGCAACAGCTTGCCTCGATGACTAATGAAGAAGCCTTCAAGGACTATTACCTAGACCCAATTAAAACATAATGCAATATGTTGTTTTTCAAAAGATGATTTCGAGTTTCCTTTTTATTAACCCTCCGAGAGATGCGAGATCATGCCGTCTCTTTGCAAGCTCCAAGCAAATGTGAGCCACATATGGTGGTAAGTAGCTGTGGGCCCAGTAACATCCTGACACGGACTTCACTGCACCATTAATAAATGTGCTGACCAAGTGATGCAAAAAAGAGGAAAAACAAATGGAAAAAAACAACCTCTAACAGCAAGTTTAATCTCTGAGTTTGTTTTTCCAAATAGCTGATTGTATATAGTCCAGCAGTCATGGACCATATTTGATTTCCTAAATTGTTGCAGAGGCATTTCCACTTCAAAGGTTTTGAGCAAAATTTGCAATTGGAGTATTTTTTTCTTTAATTGACATACTTAGCCATAACTAGTTGTATGAATGTTCCATTTCCTTCTAAAGGAAAATCAGGATTACTTCAATTGACTGGTTAAGATATGCTAATGCATTTTTATGTATAGATATGTGGGGAGGGTCCTGCTGGTTGGTAAGCATGGCAATGTGCTAATCCAAGGGAACTGGGGATGGCAGGGGGTGCATAAATCCAAACAGCAGGGATCAGCAAAATTTACTAGCCAAGCCTCATGCATAACGGCCAACTTAGGGATGAAAGTGCCCATTTTCACCTGGAGTACAATCTCATTTTAGGATTTAACAGGATCTGTAAGTACAGGCATTACTGGCCCCCCTCCAAGCCGAGCCGACGCCAGAGATCCGTACAATCAGGAGGGGAGAAGAGAGAGAGACGGAGACGTTCCAATACACTGCGCGGCGGCACTCAAACAGAAAAAAAAAAAAATGACAAGCACATTTTTGGGAAAAAACTCAGCATTGTGCTTCTGCACACTTTTTGTCTGTCAGGGGGGCGGGGGAAAGAGACAAAATGGCAGCTCATGCTGCTTCAAAATCAGAGCACAAACATTTAATAATCCAGAGTCTGTCTGGAACATGTCTTCACTAAGTCTGTCTTCTCTCTCAGCAAGCCTTCTCCATCTCTCTATTTCTCTCTCTCTCTCCCCCCCTCTCTCCTCTCTCTCTCTCCCTGTTGATTCCTTCACATAGCCCGACTCCACTCTTATCTCTCTATGTGGTGACATCAAGGTGATATTATTCAGAAGCACTGAAAATGCAAATTCCCTCCCTGCTCAGATGGTGACTGCAGGCCAGCAGTTTATCAGGCCGCATCTGGCCAGCTTGTCTGAATGCTTTAGTGACTCAGAGCCGCATCATAAATTCAGTGCGGGACAAAGATGAGGTTCGAGTGAGGCAACGCATCTCGGCCACCGCGTCCTCGGACACACAGCGCATTCAGCAAGCTGAGTTACAGACGGAGATAATATCCCCCCTCCCCTTCCTTTAGTCATAGATCTCCATGTCTGCCAGACATCAAAGGTGTTGACTAGGGCGTTTATTGTAACACAAACCTCCGGGGCGGACAGTGTAAAGCTTCTCTTCAAGACAGAAATGAGATACCTTTAGTGAAGTTGAAGCTGAAACCTGGCTTGACTAAAACGGACAGAGACAACAAAATCAAGGTCTGTGCCAAAATACATTTGGATTGTCTTCTTTATAAAATCTACTAGCTTATAAAATCTACTAGCTTGTGATTCTATCAGATGTCAGGTAGACCTGGGCATACAATGGCAGCATAAGGTCTCAGTATCCTTGATTAAGTTGTATATTAATTCAACCACATGAACATGAGGTGCCTTAAATATGATTCATTACAATAAGCACATCATCTCCAAAATCCTCCATATCCAAATCGCTGACACATAAAAAAACATCCAAGCCGTAAGCTTCCAAATGGATGATGGGATTACTGGAATGTGCTTTTTATCCCCAAATCCTCCATGTCCAAATTACAGATACATTTACCCACTCGAGGAGATACACATGAGGGGCGTCCAAGAGGAGAGATTCTTGAGTTGTTTCAGTTTCATCATCAGATCATTATCTACATGATGTTCAAAGCTTTTTTGAACTAAGATGGGACTCTCAATGTCTCTAAACTCTAGATGCTACGGAGAAATGCACCAGAAACAAACTCAAAAGAAACTCAGAAACTCAAACAAAATTATGTTAGAAGAGCTCAAATGTAGATAATGGAGAGATTGTCTTATACCTACTAGCTAAAACAAAGCCATTGGCCGCATAAATGTTTTTAACTGTTTTATAAACTGATGGCAGATGTCTGTAAAAGGGACTACCAAAGCCTCTTTAGTAAGACTCATGCAGCATCCTCTACCTTGAAAGCAGTCACAACAATAAACAAAGGGTAGTAAATCACAGGGTATTTGTATTCAATTACCATACAGCCGGATCAAATCAAGGATAATTGCTTAAGTGCATTATGTTGATTAATCTGTTCCTCTCGCTATAATAAGTAGCGAGTTGGCATATCTGTTTTGTTTTTTCTCTTCCAAGATCTTTACAAACGACATGAAAAATGAGATGGGACTCTCTATCAACTTCTCTCTCCCCACTCCCTACCCCTTTTATGCATGGCTCCCCCACCTTTTCCCCCCACGCAAGGCTTTTAGCGAAGGCACAATCCAGGCAGCATAAAAATGTCTGAGCTAATGAAGAGAGTCACATTCCTATTCATGCTAATCACCATCTCTGAGGCCGCGGATGCAGCTCTGCCCAGCTCAGCTCTCCTCTGCTGTGTGTGTGTGTGTGTGTGTGTGTGTGTGTGTGTGTGTGTGTGTGCGTGTGTGTGTGGTGGGGGTGGAGGGTGGCGCTAATGTGGAATCCTAAGGTAGCAAATGGGCCATTTTTCAGGAGCGGCGCTACTGCCATGTTTTATTCAGAAGCGGCTGACTCCACAGTATGGAGGATTTGAGAAGCGGTGGGCAGGCCAGGTGAGTCACGAGTCATGTGACCTCATAAATCATAAATGGGCACCGATGCCCGGTGAACTAAGAAGGCTGTGTGTGTCTGTGTGTGTGTGCAGGCACATGTGTATATGTGCATGTGGTGGGTGTGTGTGTGTGTGTGTGTGTGTGTATGTATGTGGGGGCGGAGGGTTGGCGAGTGGTGCCATTGGTTAGCTATATTCTAATTCTCCTAACATAACTGTCCCCTTTAACATGGCGGAGCACTGAAATATGTCAGGGAGCTGGAAGCCAGCGTGCTGTTTTACGATGTCCTCCAGTCGCAATTTATTTGGCTGGGCCTTTGAGAGGAGCTCTGACATCTGCCCGTGGCTTCTGTTTGGTCAGGGCTCAGAGCTATAGATTGTGCCACACACACTCTGGTGGACCAAACCTCCTGCATCGCTACCAGCTGTTGACAGTGAGGCCCAAGTTCTCCATGTGTGTGCCATGGCTTCTAGCCACTGCAGAGCCAGGGGAGAGAGCCTTTGAAAGGGGGTTGGGAGATCCTAGAAGGTTGTTGTATGACATTTAATTTTCTTTTTCGAAGAAAAAGTGTGTGCAAAACAAATCGATTTTTTTGTGTGTGATTGTTTTCAATTGGCTATAAATCACACTGATTTGAATACTTAAAGTCTATCCATTTCTGTGTGGAAGATTTTTTTTTTTTTCAAATGGAAATTTCCATTCCGTTTCATTCATCTAGTGCCAACTGTGTTACAGTATGCGCATCAAAAACATCCACAGCAAATATTGCAGCTCTTCAATATTCCCACAAACACACAGAAAACAGTATTACATAGAGAGTCCTCTTCTCTCTTTCATAAATCAACTGACGCATCACTTCCTCCAGTCCTCCCCCTTCCCCTGTCCCTCCACCCTGCGCAAAGTTTTTTTCCGCCTGGTTTTTGTTTTTCCAATATTGGGGGAGATGCTGTTCTTGTAATTGCTACATTAAAAAGTCCTGTTTCCAATCTCCCTTCCCCAGCAGGAGTGGCGTGTAGCGTAGCGTAGCGCTCGGGAGACCGGGCGGTGGTGGGGGTGGTGGAGCCGGGGGTTGGGGCCCACAGCCGCCGCCGTGTTCAGGAGCAGAAGAGAAGTGTCATTAGGAGGCCTCAGAGAAACACTAATGCTCCCTGTCTGGCTGAGTGGACACCTCCATCACCACGCCTGTTTGTGTAAGCTGTAATTAAACCTCCACCGAAACAAAAAATGGAGGAACAGAATGAAAGAGGGAAAACACAAAATGAAGGGGGGGAGGGGAGGGGGGGGGGGGGCACACCAGAGATGCACCCAAAGAGGCCCACATGGAAACACTCAGAGTGACACTCAGAGTATTACAGATGTCAGTTCTTGGGAGACATGCTCTGAGGAACTGCACTCCGTTCATTTAGTTGTATTTAGCCAACGCAATACCAATTTAGCCAGCACATACAAACAAACAAAAAGTTGGGTTAGTGCATGCTAGCCTAATGCACATACTCCAGAAAGGATACCCTTCATTTTAATAAATTGTATTGTCATGTGATACCCTAAATGAGGTACTTAACATGAACCATTAATCCTTTAAGGACATTAATTCATATCACATGTCTGATGTACTGCAAGAATTTATACATACATCCACTGCTCTCTACAACTACAACCAGAGTGTATAATATACTGTACATGTTTACACAAATGTGTATAATAGTCTACACTACACTTCAGAACATACAGCACACACCAGCTACTGAAACTTGGAGTCAGCTTGAAACAGTGATGATATTTTGGCAGTGAAGTCAGAGATAAAAATGCACTTGACCTTTAAATCACTCAGTGCCTTGAAGCGACTCATGTAAAGCAGTTTTGCTCTCCGTCAGCTCGCTGTGTGACAAAGGGGGAGGAAATTAAAGAAGACTTCATTCTGAGCGGAGCGAGACGTAGAGCTCACACCGCGCCAGATCCCATGCTCACACCCGCTCCTGCTCTCGTCCTCGCCCAAGCATGCCACTTTTTGAATTAGAGGGCAAACATTATTCCTCTCGCGCCATCTTCTTCTTTCACTCCATTCACAGAGTGCTGTGTTTAAGCAGTCAGATAGACACAAAGAGAGAGTGAGAGAGCGAGAGAAAGAGAGAGAGAGAGAGAGAGAGAGAGAGAGAGAGAGAGAGAGAGGAAAAGAGAAGGGTCCCAACTGTGCGATATGTACACTGTCATTCTGGCACCGAAGTCTTCAAACGCGACTCTAATGAAACGAAGAGATATGTAACTGTGATAATAGACAGACAACCCTCTCATGTGGGGCCCTGGAGAGTGGGGCAGAATCAGTGAGGTGATACGGGGGAATTAGATGGAAATGACTCTTCGCTTCTTCTCCCTCGTCATACGCCACGCTGGAGAAAAGTGCAGGGATCTCGTCCGCGGCCTAGACGAAGCCGGGGAAAGACTCCTGCCGCGATGGAAATACACTGTCAATATGCATTCTGGCGCCTGGTCTAAATCTCACTGCCTCCAGAAATTATAATGTGAGAAAAGGCCACAGGCATTTTTAGCTTCATAAAAAAGGCCTTGAAATCACAGGCTGTCTATTCTGTCGGCTCTCGGATCCTGTAATTCTACGTTCTTTTCCTTCACTTTTTCCTTTAACCTTCAGGAGACAGCAGCAAGCTCTCCCTCTTCAGCATGTGGTGCGCACCAGTGGTGACTCTGCTGGAAGATAAAGCCATTTTCAAATGTGCAGAAGCGGGTGTTTTGCAAATGTGCAGAGTGAAATATGAAATTGGAAATAAACTTGGGGTTTCCTTTAACTGATCTGATCTTCATCTTGCAAATGGGTACATCATGTAGACTACATATCTCTGATTGAGCCATTTCTCTTTAAATGGATGGCATGCGTTTCACTGCTCTCAGGACATCCATTGACTGTCACATGATCTTTAGGCGTTCTGTTTGTAAATGGAGTGAGACGCCACTTAATCTTTTTTTTTTTTTTTTGTAAATGCATTCAGCTGTAGAGATCTTGATGTTATTTTTTGCCTTCATTTCCAGGGTATTATTTCCTATTTTCCAACAGATTTAGTTAAATTGGAGCCGCTAATGAAATTGTGATATCTATTATAATTACATATTGTGTATTATAAAGCGTGTAAATCAAATTAGCTGTGTATTCTCAAAGCTAACCCTCCAGGGGCCAAGGGAGGCAGAATGAAGGAGTGAAGGAGAGAGCTAGAGAGAGAGAGAGAGTCAGAGAGAGAGGAGAGGGAGAGAGAGAGAGAGAGAGAGAGAGAGAGAGAGAGAGGAGAGGGAGAGAGAGTGTGATTGGGCTAGGAAATCAGCTGCATTCTAATGCTGCCTGATTACATCTCATCCCTAAAATGTCAAGTGCATTTCCATTTAAAGTGCTTGCTTAAACAGGCATGAAAAAGGGTGACGCCCAGGCCTCATGGAGCGGCAGGACTGATCGAGGCTCTCAGAGTGCCCGGCGGCAGGAGCAGTGGCGGTAGTGGTGGCAGTGGCATGGAAATCACCCGCTGCTGCTGGGGAAGCTTCTTCTTTGTCATCTTTGCAAAACAATGCGAGCCAATGCATTTTACAATGAGATGGAGAGAGAAATAGAGAGAGAGAGAGCGAGAGAGAGAGAGAGATGCCACATGCCACCCCCCACTTGCTTTCCCATGCCAGGGTGTCCTAAAGGGGATCGTTCACACAGAGTACACCCCCCATCCATTTCCACCCCCACACACACTATCATAACCACCCTAACCCCATCATAGTCCAACTGTCCCGCTGTCTCTGTGCCAGTGAGACGACATAAACACATAAATACATACACAAACACACACACACACACGTCAACTTGCACAATGCACACACACACATAAAAGCACAATGGTGTTTCAAGCCCCCAACATCGTCTTCCAGGCAGCACTGCATGGAAGACACTAGGGTTAGGATTAAGGTTAGGGTTAGGTGCCTTGAAGTTGACAGTTACAGCGCTGACTTGAAGTCGACGGCCGGGGCTTAAAACACCATCAAGCCACAAACAAACACACTCCACTTGCACAGTGCATGTCTACAGTCACACACACACACACACACACACACACACACACACACACACACACACACACACACACACACACACAACACACACACATACACACACACACATTCTTTTCCTCCAATTACACCCCACCCCCCTCCGCCTCCCTCCGTCCCCCTTGCTTCTGCATGGCTAACGAACAGCAGCCGGGCTCCATTAACACACTCGAACAATGGCACGTGGACCGCAGGCTTAATGCAGACTGGGGGTGAAACGCCGTGCTCCGTGGAGAATGGGATGTTTCCAAGCAACTGAAAAACCCCTCGCTCCACGAAACGTCTACATCACGGCGGGGATGTATATGGGTGTCGGAATGCGCTGAATTGATGTGAATTCATAACGGGGTGATAATGCACCGTGGCAAGAGCGGAGAGCCCACACATTTCCATTTCCAATAGTGTAGCTGCACACACTGAGGCAGCATAAAAATAGCAAACAGCCAAGTAACCAACTCTCCATATTTACAACAGGGCCGCTCCACAGAAAACTGCCCAGCCAGGGACTTCCGCACATGGACGCCACGACGAGTCGCTAAAAAGGAAAACTTTTAAAGCTCTCAGAAGCTCGAAAGCAAAACTCATTTTTGACTCCCTATAAGGGATTCCAGGGAGGATGTGCGGGTCAAAAGGTCAAGTCCTGATAGAGATCGGAGAATTAAAAACATAATAACAGTAATCTCCCCGTGAAGAAATGACTAAATAATGAGCGTGCTCACAGGCATATTTATCACAAGCGGGGATCTTAGGGATGGACAGAAGGTACAAGTCAGACTCGATGTATTAATAATCTCTCAGTACTCTCAGTAATCATCTGCAGGAGACAGATGTCTGACACTGATACACTCAGACATAGTGTGAGGTAAGAGAAAGTCTGGTATCTATTAGATTTAACTGAATTATATGGTGCTTAATAGAAACCTATGGGTTTGTCATAAGACTTCCTAGTTAGCTTAGGTCTACAAGTAATAAAGTGCTTGCCTCAAGTCATTCAGTTCAATGGATCATGAACAGTACATACTAGACCACATGTTTTCTCATTGACAAACATGAAATCACTAATTTGATGCTAGAATCAACACTCTTGAGCACTATTCCACAACCTCTCCAATACTCAGTATTTGGAGCAAGATGGCTATGAGCTAATTGCTTTGTCAGACCCAAAGCAATACTGTAGGCCACCACCAACCACAGTTGGTGAACAATACTGTACTGTAGCCATGCTCTGAGAGTGTCCTCACACCAGGCCCACGTGATTGACATCACAGTCAGAGGGAGTGGAAGTAACGGTTCATTTCATCGCTGGCAAGCGGCCTGCTAAGCGAACGCATGCTGCCCATGGCAGTCCACGGGTGGGCCATCTGAGGACCAGACTAATTTACATCCATCTCTGACTGCCCCCACGCAACTATACAGCACTACCCATCCCATCCCAGCGCTCTCTTGACCACCCCTGACGTTTCCTTCCAGTCTCACCACCAATCCCCCCCCCTCTCCTCCAGCATGCCAGAAATGATCTCTCGCTCCCCCCTCTCCCCTCCTCTCTTTTCTCCCCCCCTCCCCTTTTTTTCTTACCCATCCTCTCTGTTGTTCATCTGCGCCACTGCTCCTCTGAGGTCTCTGTCCATCCATCCGCTCACTCGCTCCATTTCTCATTTTCTCTCCATACGTCCTGTTCTCCTCCCAATTTCCTTCTTCCTCCTGTTCGCCACGGGGCTCCCACTACTCCCCAATCTTTATCCAGAGAAAGGTCACGCTCTCCCCCACTTCTCTTAATATTCCCTCTCTGGAGTCTCCTTCACTTCTCTTCTCTCCTCTCACTCTTTCTCTGGGTCTTCCCCTCTTTCTATCATGTCTTGTGTCTAATTGTCAATGGGAGGGAATTTCATTGACTTTCTGTAGCCAGAAGCTTCTTTCTTCTCCTCTGCTATGGGTCTTCTGATTGTCACTGCACTCCCCATCTGCCTGTCTGTCCCTCAGTTCCTGCCCCACCTGTCTGAGGCCAATCCCCCCGTCTCTACTGCAGTTTGGTTCTCTGCTGCTCCTTGTTCAGGTGGTTGCTCCTCCAGGTGATCTCCTCTCCCTCTTCCATCTCCACCTCTTCTATTTTCCTCTTCCTTTCATCTCTAATTCAGCACTTTCCACAGCACACTGCTTGTTCTCCAGAGTCAGAGACACCCCCAACCAAATAAGCTATGGCTGACTCCCCCTGTTGTTCTTAGCCCCTCTCTTCTTCTGAGTCTATCTGTCTTACTCTCCCTGTTTCTCAGCTAATTCATCTTCATGTTCAGGTGGTTGCTACTTAAAAAAGATGGCAAAATTCAATACGAGCCCAATATGAGTCTATAAAAACTAAAACCACTTTATGAATGCAAAAACTGAATAAAAGAACTCCATATCCACTATCCATCTGTGATCCTGGGAGTCTTAATATTTCTCGCTTGTCTAAGTTTAGCCATTTTCACTGAGCCCACTAGCCTACCTCAGTTAAAAGCAGACCCATAAGGCCCAAATAGTGTTGAGCAGGCCATCTCAGTAGTGCTTCCTCCAGGCAAAATGAAGTTCAGAGCAGAAGTCTTTGAGTACTTCCTCATGAGGGTCTCTATCTCAGTCCTACCTTCTGTTCACCTCAGCAGTTCCTGCCTACCCAGCTATTTATTTCTTCTCTTTCCTCTCTCTCTTCTCTTTTTACACTTTTTTGAAAAGAATTTCATTAAACATCTCCTTGATACCATTTTCTTCATGTAATATACTCACCTAAATATTCTTTACCTGTCCATTTTAATGGATTAGCAAGCTAACTTTCCCCATAATCTCTTGACTCCTTGGTAATAAATATCTGCTCCTGACCTGTTTTCTTTTGCTTTTGCCCCTCTACAGCACTCAAGCTGGTGTTGTTTTTAATCACAAGCATTTCATCAACATCTTCTTCAAGGCGAGAAATATGTGTAATAAGTGCATCTGTTACACTTCACAATCATCTTGGAATGCCCTTGTGTTTTTATCAGATCAAGTTGACAAAAGCGTTAGCTGTGCTTAGCGGATTTTTAGGTGGTTATCCTCAAATTTCAAACCTTTTTTTACAAGAAATTCAACAGAAGCATCCTATCCCGTTCCAAACATGTATACAGTGCACAAACTATTAGGTTTCGACACATCATTCACCTGAAATGGCGTAGCATACACAGGCCAAATAACACAGTTTTGACTCCAGTGAAGGCTCAAAGCGCTATGCAAGGGATGACAGATAGCAGTGATGTGGCTGTCACAGCCTCAAACACCATGGACTTCTTCCATTCAGCCTAAAACTGGATTCAAAGAAGTCTCCTCTGTCAGTCAGTCTGTCTTTCTTGTCCTGTCTTCCTCTGACTTGCCGTTCTCTCTGCCACCTTGAAAATCTCCTGTCAACTCTGGCTTTCATTTCTGTCCTCTGACTCGCATGCTTTTCCATTTCATATTTAAATCCCGTTCCAGGAGTCGATTGACAGCCAGCCTTGCCTTCGAAAGTTGCTACTCATCCATGACCCACTGTCACCGTCTGTAGTGTTTTCCAGTGCCACAATCACCCAGATCAAAACAATGGAAAGAAAATGATTCAATGTTCAGTCATTTGACTGATGTAAATTAATATGGCAGACATTTTTTTCCATTGAGTGACTCACTGAGAAGTAACAGAGGGCTCTTCTTCTCACTCCAGACAGAGTTGCAGGACAGCCTTGACCTGCACCAGCCACAACTTCCTTATTCACCTTCTGACACCTCCCCTCCTAATGTCAGTCTGTGATGAATCCCCTTCACCATGTATCTTTTTATCTCATGTCCTCCACCATTCTCTCTGGCGTCTGGCCTTTACCATTTCTGCAGCCTTCACTGCAGTCCAACTCAGCTTTTCCTGGCTATTTTTGCACACCGCTATCCTCAGATTTTCTGTTCCATAACTGTATACAGTATTCATGCTAAACAAGATTGCCTAGCAGACTCTATTTCCTTCATCTGTTTATTTCTTACATTCTACGGCCGTCTCAATCTCTCCTGTTTGCTTTCTTGCTCTCTTTCACACACAGAGATGTTGTGCAATATTTTTACTTACTTTTGATGGCTGACTTATGGACAATACAAATGTATAGTATATTTCAACTTTTGTCAGCATTTATAAGGCATTAGATGAAGTGCAAACAGGTAAGTGGTCTGCCCCGAGTCTCCCAGTCAGTTTAACTTGACATGTCCATTCATTGCACATTAATAGTTAAAATCTGGCCTGAAGCAAGACTTGGTGAAGGCCCTGCAATAAATGCCATACAGCGTAATATGCCATGACAGAGGCCATCACTTACATCCACGAGGTAGAATTTCACTCTCTCACTAGACATCACATCACACAGAAAGCGGGAGCTTGCTGTCAGACACCAGTGTTAATGAGGAAGCAGGCAATCAGTGGGGTCTGCCGTTCCCACCTGCGCCTCAATCAGAGCCCCAGAGGGGAGCCTCTTGCCCCACCCCCTCCTCCTACTGACACACTCCAATTTACCAGTCAAAATGAGGAAACTAAATCTTTGATTACAAATTTGACTCTAATTGTCATTAATTGCTCGCTCGCCATTTTGAACCATCACCCTGTCTTTCAAGCGAATGTTTACCTAAGTGCTCGCTGTAATTAGTGTTCACAGCAGAATTTATACAGTAGCTTTATCAGAACTGGCTGGTGCACCTGCACCATACGCCGGCGACCCGAGTTTGATTCCCGCCCCGTGTCCTTTCCGGATCCCACCCCTGCACTCTCTCCCATTCGCTTCCTGTCACTCTCCACTGTCCTATCATTAAAGGCAAAACAAATATATATATATACTTTCAAAAAAAGAGTTACAATATTTGAGTAACAAAAACGATTAAATCAAAAACTACTGATGTGTTGTACTGTTTACATTATGGTGTTTTTTTATTCATTTGGAACTCAAAGTGAGCAAAATCACTATGGTTGTCTCCACCATAGATATAGAATGGCTAGATGTCTTATGGCGGAGTCTCCAACGGCATCACCCGCGGCCATCTTGTCACAGACAAGCTATCTGGTGCATTCTGTGGCTCTTCTTCTACTAAAGGCCGAACAATGCCCCCAGGCTATAACAATGACACCTTCAGGTGAACCATTGAAACACAATGTTATGAGTTACCGAGCTGACTGTGGCAAGATGGCCGCGAGGTGCGGACGTCGACCTCCATTGGCAAGCAGCGCGGGCGAGACATCTAGCCATTCTATATATACCTATGATCTACACTTCCCATGGTACTGCGAAGCAGCATCCCCAAAGCTGACCAGGGGTGTATTTCCCAAAACCAAAAGTTGCTAACTAAGTTAGCTTAACTTTGTTAACTCAGTTAACTTCGTTGGTTGCAATGCAATTTCCCATTGCCAACCAACTAGGTTGGTTGGCTAACAGGTTAGCAGGTTACAACTATGGTTTTGGGAAGCGCACCCCAGAGCAGTTCACTTTTATCTTCCTCTAATGTTCGAACCCCAGCCACAAAGCCTCATTGAAAAGCACAGCTAAAGTGCTCACATACTAATCAAAACAGACAGACTAATCAAATCAAACACTTCGCCAAAACCAAATTTGACTGTGCTGCACTAGCGCAGTCATGATTGTGACTGGACAAGATTGGGAATAATTCAATAAATGCACACCTTTGTTTGAGCATGCATGTCATTTCCCCGTCATCTCAGGTGTGTAAATGGTTCAGACCTGTTTTAATGGATTAACAACTTCAAACAACAGCAATTCTGTGAAGGCAATGTCTATGCCAACGTCCCCACTAGTGTGAAACTAACTAATGTTCTAATGTCACACTGTTTTCTCGGATTCAGATGAAATCCTTGAGTTAATAAACTGTTTGGATATCTGTCAGTTGTAGCCTACTAGATAGAAACATACAAAAGCATGACAGACATACAGTATTAGTGTCAGGGAAACAGAAACTTATACAACAACTTGAGATCAAGCGGATCAAGGTTCTAAGCTGCATGGTTTGTTTTTGAAAGCTGAGTTATTCATCTATCATTTTTATCCCCTGTACCATTCACATGTTTTTTTTTTTTAAACAACATGAGTGATGTCCTGTGTAATGCACCATAATCGAGACTTATTCAATCTGTGCATTTGTTTATTTATTTGTGCGCTCTTTATTTTTTATCAAACACTCAGCCTTCTCTGCTGTGATTTATTTGATTTAATTAGTCTGCCAATGTAAAACAGGCCAGTGTGATGAAAAGGTAAACCACGTCCAGGGGAGGGGACACATAAATAACACTCTCTCTCTCTCCATCCCTCTCAGTCCACTGAATAATGATAGGGGCTTAATGCCTAATTAGATTAAAAGGGTTTTGGCGAACAATGCCACGGCAGAGGGTGTGGCGGAGCTGTCTCGAGGCTATAACAGAAGACGGCGCGTTTGACTGCAGGTAAACAGATGTCCGACTGCCATCAGCATTCTGTTTATGGGACTCGCAAGCGGTCACTCTGAGGCCGTTTTCGCACTCTCCCCCAAACTGCCCCCGTGCACTTTCAACTCGAGAATTTATGGGCCCCCCGAAGGAAGCTGATCCGACTATCTCAGCGAATAACCCACGTGATTTATTTTGAGTGATTGTGTGTGTGAGAGAGGGAGAGAGAGGGAGAAGGATAAATCATTTCTTCATGCTGGCATTGGTTTACGTGTTCCTAATGGCACCACAGATTATCTGCAGTGCTTAAAAGGCCAACACAATAAGAGCATACCTATGAGAATGTCCTGTAAATGTCTTTGAGGCATTACTAACACAGACACATCACTGTGATAAAAAGGAAAAGACATCAGGGCCAATTGATTATTTGGTGCCATTTTATTTTTGCTTTGATGGTGGAAATTGAAAATAACACAATGGATTGATGGTTCAGAGAGTTCATGGTAGCCCAAACATTTATTATTTTCCAAAAGTCCCCAACCATGGAGAGCAAACATACGCCACACTAAATATTTTATAAGGATGCATCCAGGTCTGTAAACCTCTTAATAACCTCTGGAAGGCTTTCTGCACCACTTAGAGCGAGAGCAAAGTTAAATTATAACTGTATTGGGCTCCACGCCTGGAAAAAGACAAGGACTACAGCAACTCCGCAAGGGCGGAGTAACCATTGATTAACGAGGAGATCTTATTAGAGTGTGCAAATGAGTAAATAAGTTATGGCTCTTTTATCTGACTTTCACACCTCTTTGTGGTCGTCAGCAAATATGGATAATGAATTATATGATTTATGCATACGGAGGAATGCATTAATTTCACAAAACTTATTTCACTTTCGCTTAATTGTCTCTCGCCGTGGTCGCACCGATAATGATACAAAGGAAAAGGTGTCAGCTAAAGTCAATATTGTTATTGAAATATTTTTTTTTAAAAGTTCGCCATTCATCTTGTTTGGAGGAGCAGAAATGACTTGAATTACTACAAGACTAGTAATGGCAAAGTGGCTGTAGTGAGCCCTCACACAACACACACACAGGTATCACAGGGGCATAGAACGTTTGTCTCTTTGAAAAAAGCTGAATATAATTTTAAAGCATGACATTCTTGTCCATCCTAATGGTACCAAAGTTGAGATTATTGAAAAATAGTGTGAGCCAGGCTTGAAAGTTGCAAATAAAAGGTTATTCCTTTTCCCAGTTTGTGCCCTAAGGCTTATGAATAAAAGCATTGTGATTGAAGAAACTCTGTCTGCATCAGGTGGACAAGCATCACACTGATGCTCAAACTTAACTGAGGGAAGAAAACTAACTCAGCTTTTTTTTTTTCTCTTGCTGAACTCATCACATTTCTCCACAGGCTGTTATAATCGTATCATAATGCCTCCATGCTCACCTGGCTTTGGACCAGATTCAGGGCCATCTCATTGCTAGGCTTCCTGCTGATGGAGATGGAGCGGCAGATACCACATCGCCACTCCGTCTACCGTGAGTGTGCAAGATGTGTGATGGAGGGGATCTGATGGAGAAGCCGTATCAGACGATACTCAGAGTACTGCTCAGACCATAAGAAAGAAATACAAGCCTCAATGCTTTTAACACACCTCACACATACACACACACGCACACACACACAGGCAGGGAGAAAGGGTCTTGATTAACAGGTGCTCAGACAGAAAAATAAAAAGATTGATAGATTATATCGTATAATGTATAAATAGTAACTTTACTTTTTGGGACCCATCACCCAAAACAAGCTTGTTGATGCTTTTACATCAATCAATACAATTAATGCTTTGGAACAGCTTGGCGACTAGCAGGGCCTTCCCATATCGTTCACTTTAAATGGGCTAATTACGGGTCAAACTGTAAACATGTCCAGCTTTGTGTGCCTGCAGATCAATGCACCTAACTCATTCCCCTCACAGTTCACAAACTACCGGTGCTAAAATAGTCAACGAGACACACATAAAGTAAAACAAAACAACAGACTCACAGATTCAAATTCTTAAATTGTTGAATTTACTCATTTATGTTGTGGATGGAAAGTGACCACTTAAGGCCAGAGAGATTAGAAATGTTAAAGGTGAGTTATCAAATGACCACCCACGTGTGGGACTTCTGGTGAGCTTTGGCTGGCCGCTACGTGCTGTGGATGGAGAGGTTCTCTGCCATGGCGCCGTGTAGCCTCAGGGCAGGGCTGGGCATCACCAGTGGGTTGTGCAGGGTCACGTTGAATGTGCCTTTGAGCACCGTGTCCGCTATTGCAGGGCTTAACTGTGGAGGAGAGAGAGAGAGAGAGAGAGAGAGAGAGAGAGAGAGAGAGAGAGATGGGAGTGTGAGAGAGAGAGAGAGATGGGAGTGAGAGAGAGAGAGAGAGATGGGAGTGTGTGAGAGAGAGAGAGAGAGAGAGAGAGAGAGAGAGAGATGGGAGTGAGAGCCACAGACAATTCATGCACCATCATCATCGCAGGTCAGGCGGTGGGGTCACACTCAAGAGTGCTGTTAAGTGATAATGCGTGCGCAAATTTCGATGAGTCTCTAAATTTACTGCTGGCAGAAGTTGGTCCAGCGTCATTTCCATAATGGCTGGTTGCGTGTGTTTTTTTAATTTTTTTTTTAAAAGAAGCAAGCCAGATAAGCGGTAGCTCAAGCGAGCTGAGCCCCTCGAGCCGGTTCCTTAGAGGGGAGTCACCGTGTCCTACAGCCAGGGGCTGGTCATCAATAAAGAAGATGACCACAGTAAAGGAGAACAGGACGAGGAGGGAAAAAAATAACAGAGGGGGGGCACAAACAGCAAAGGGGAGAGGCTGAGCAAAGTGATGACAAGGCACTCCGGGGAGCGGCAAAAGTAAATCCATATGGATCTCCCCGCTGATTTATTCACTCTTTCAAGATCTCCCTTCCTCTTGTCAATGTGCTCTTTCACATGGCATTTGCCATACCCTTGACCTGTGATGTATACTGACAGGCATCAACAGAGTCTCACGACTTGACACAAAAACAGACCATGCATGCACAATGTCATGCTAAGACCAGTAACTCCCACACACGAGCGTTAAAATTCACAATACTGCCACGCTGCAGAAAAGCAAAAAAGCTTTGCGACGTTTGCATGCAATCTTTTATTTATTTAACCGATTAAATATCTGCTGAAGTGAAAAAGAATGAAATATCGTGTTTGGAATGATGAACACAGTGCTGATGTAGGACAGATGATAAGATGTAATGAAAAAATGACTCACTCAATCTTCCCCACATCCAGCCGGAAGATGAGAAAGAGGCTGTGTTTACTGGTATCTCACTAGATGACTGTAACTGGGCTATCACGCTTCAAACACAGGAGCAAAGATAATGTTAGCAGCCACAGTTGGGGGGGGTAGATGTTATTCTATGGTCAGACATGACCTATGGGGTGTTGGAGAATGAGGGGAAGAAGAGAAGGAAGAGGAGGAGGAGGGGGAAGGATGCCTCACATGCTGGACATAAGTGGACATAAGTCACTCTGGACTCTCAATGCCCTCTCCAAGTGTAGGGACAGGCAAACAAAGAAACACACTCGGGGACCACTTCTGCACTTCTGGTGAGTGTGCCATGGCAGTAAATAACTGCAGGCCATAAAAATATTCCCACGTCTCTGTCCAGTCGATCTGGCAAAAGCTGCACACTGCTGGCCCACGGAGCCCCAGAGCCTGATGACTCTTACCGATGGCCAATGAATCTAAATACTTCACTTCCTGCTGTCCAGGCTGCTGAAATATGGCCGGTCAGTGGAATGAAATAAAAACACTCCAGCAGGTCTGGAGCGAGAGGAAACGAAACATGCTGGGCTGGCTGCTCTGTCACACACTGTGCGTGCTGATCGCAGAGGCTGTGGAGGCAGCGAACGCTGGATGGGGCAGCTCCATCAAGCGAAGCTGGGAGTGTGAGTGTGTGTATGTGTGTGCGTATGTGTTCGTGTGTGTGCGTGTGTGTGCGTGTGTGTTGGTGTTGGAGGAGGAGTGGACGTGATCCGAGCGGCACTTCAAAGCCTGACCTCAAAGTCACCTCCATCGGGCCTGGGAAGCCTAAGCTGCCACAGTCACACACACACACACACACACACACACACACACACACACACACACACACACATATGTGTGTGTCTGCATCTGCACTGGCATGCCCCCCCTCCATCGGTATTCTGGTGGCGGGCGGCGAGCGGTGGGCTTGGCGCTTTGTATGCCTGGCGCAGGGGCGCGTGGGGAGGAGGCTGGGTGCGGCGCTCAGATAATTATTGATCTGTTTGTGGAGGTTGAGCGTCGGGGTGCCCCCCGCGTGCAGGAGAGGGGGCCCCCGGGCCCGGGGTGAGCAGAGCCGCATGGTAATGGGGCCGCCCGGGGAATTGGCCGCGCGGTAGGAGCACGCAGGGCTGATCAAACTGAGGCCGACGTCAGGCGCCTTTTCAGGAGAAAGGGAGAGGAAACGAAAGGGCAAAAGGAGAAGAGGAGAGAAAAAGACAAAAGGGGCTTTTTTTTTCTCCTTTACCTCTCTTCCTCGAACATGTGTGGAATTTGTGATCATGACGTGCCAGAAATGTCAGCAGCTTGCGTAAAAACCAAGACATCTCTCAGCTCAAACACATACAAACCAAACCAAACACAACACCAACCAGTGCACATACTGACATACTGATTAACATAACATAGCGACTATATCCATGGGCGCATACTGACATTTGTTAGTGAGAAGAATATTTTTGTATTTTTGGATGTCAGTGTGAGCTACTAAAGGACTACTGACAGCACACTGCACAGGTGCGTCTGGATAAGCTGTTTCCCATTACGTACAGTCATTAGAGAAGCAATTCACTGACAAACTAGGGAAGTGATATGGATTGAAGCGAGCACATCTGAGTTTCCCCTTAATTGCTCCCCACTGTCATATGAAAAAAGCTAGAGAAAAACTTATATTATATAGCGATATTATATATAGTGCTATATTATCACACATCACTGCAATGGATGTCATAAAGTCTCCTGTATGGAACGGCTCATGATCAAACCAAAGGTTGTTGCAGCAGCTGAAGAGACACAAGCCTTTCCCTTGATCACTGCTCTCGCCGTTACACGACACAACACGTCCAAGACCAATTCGGGCCAATTAGATCAACCACGCGGATACCGACACACCCACCCATCAAACCCACAGTCATACACACACCCATACAAACACAGACACACACACACACACACACACACACACACCCACATACTGACACACACACATGCAGTTATGGAGGACTGGCTGAGCTGATTCAGTGAGTGGATGCATCCCTTTGTCTTTCCATTCTCCTCCCTGCAGTCCCAGCAGGCTGACCAAGGCCAGGTCCATCACCCTCAGCTGTCCAACCCCAGCGCGCAACGGTGACTTTCTCTCTGGTCATGGCTGTTTGCTTCTGACAGGCAAAGCCCTGTGCGGCTCTGTGCAATCTCATCTCAGCATAATCAAGTGGAGTGCCAGGCTTATGTAACACATACAATCACAGTCCCTGGATATATGCATGATTTTCACATGGAAGAACATTTTATATGCACATACAAGGAATGACTGATTCCTCAACAGATTGAGTTATATTAGTCTGGGGAAACAAAGCTCAACTGAAGAGAATACATCATTGACACTTGGAATATGTCATTTCTTGCAGATTTTAGGTAGCATATTTAAATGTCTCTGACATCATGTGGAAATGATCTTAAGGCCAATAACTGTCAACATTTGTATCACAGCCTGATTCATTTTCAGACTGTTTCAGTTTCAGACAGCGATGAGAAATGTGCCTCTGAGACTTTTACACACTTCCATTTTTATAACCTTGCCATCGGTCTCGAAAGCTTTAGTCCCTTTTTCGTCTCTGTTCTGCCTAACTGCAGGACTTCACTCTTCCCAGGGATCTTATGAAACATCAGTATGCACCGACGTGCAGGAGTGACCCTCCATCACAAACTCACCTGGTATGTGCCTGGGCCAGGGGTCATGTCCTTGTGGCTCTTGAAGCGGTCCTCGTGGGAGCCGATCAACGCCAGCTTGGCACTGGACTTGATCTCTGGACTGTAATGGCCCGGTCCTGGAAGAGAGAGGGAGAGAGAGAGAGATAGAGAGAGAGAGAGAGAGAGAGAGGAAAAATATTATGAGTTTTAGTCCTAATGTTTTTCCCCTCCCTCCCTTCCTTCTCTGAAAGAATCAATAGAACATGTGTATTGAATGGATGGAACACACATTTCCATTTTGGGCTGGTGAGAGCTGAACTGTGTGTGTGCCTGTGTTTGTGTGTGTGTGTGTATGTGTGTGTGAGAGAGAGAGAGAGAGAGAGAGAGAGGGACTGATAAGGTTTATGGGAATGATGGAGTGATAGAGACCTCCAGTAATTACGCCCAGCCTCATACGGTGTGACATTTCCACCGAGAGAGACCGAGAGACAGAAAAGGTCTCTCTCAATTACGTTTTTTCTTCTTCTCTCTCTGCAGAAATATACCATAATTAATCAAACAGACCCAAAGGTTTTTAAGGTGAGGTTCTCCCAGAGCAAAAAAAAATGAATGAATGAAATAAAATAAATAAATAAATAAAAAAAGAATAAACTCAGGTGCAAATGTGGTGCCCAGTGACAGCAAACTGCTTACTGCGATTAAAAGCAAAAAGCTTGCTTGTATGATGAGCTCTGTTGCATTGCCGGCGTTTTAACCTGGAGCACATTTGGAAGTCATGCACCCCATTACAACTGGCAGCAGTTTTTAGAGGGTGTGTCAAGAGGCACCTGTCAAAAAAAAGAACTGCTGATTGAAAATGTGTTTTTAATCAACTTCCCATCAAAGGAGGGATGCGGCGAGGCAGCAGATGAGAGGTGAAAGAACACCCACACACACACACACACACACACGCGCGCGCACGCACGCACACACGTTTAGAAAATGCAAATTACGTAATAGGTGAAATGAACTACCCATGTGTTTGAGTGCAAACTTTGCAAACAGACGGATCTATTTATATGCAAATCACTCTTTTGTTAAGCGCCGGGTGATGGCCTGGGCGCGAGGGGAGAGGTATGGTTTCTCCAAAGAAGTGATGAATCTCTCCATTTTGAAACAACGTGCAGAGAGGGGAGAACGTCTAATTGATGTAAATATTTGCCCAACTGCACAAGAAAATGGATATGGCTCTTGGCTTGCGTTGACATTAGATTACGGCAGTCAAATCTGATGAAACGAAAGGTCAAAAGCTCTGGGTATAATAGGCACACACGCGGTTCACACATCTACTTTGGGTTGAAAATTCAATGACAACAGAAATATCTCACTGCACACTTGTGCTCTAGTCAGCACCACAGGGAGCATTGACGTGGTCTCGGAGGTACCTGGAGTGTCGGCGTGGGGGCGTATGAAGGTGGACGTTCGGGGCGTAGCACTCAGGAAGGAGCCCTGTCTCCTCTTGGCGTCCTCATTCCGGGGCATAGAATAGCGCCTGTGGCCGTAGGTCTTCTCATAGGCCTCACGGACGTTGTACAGGCTGGCCGGAGGGGTTTCCTGTCAAAGAGAAAGACACACATACATGTGATCCATACTGTACTCAGGACAGGATGCTGGACAATGTGGCTTCCCATGCGGATTTGAACAATTCATTTTACTTACCACCACTGTCCCACTCTATTTTTTTTCTTTTTTTTTAAAGAAAACAAACTATGTTCCCCAACTATCTAAGAAAAACCTCAAAGTCATTGAACTTTGCCCTCTGCCATTTGATGCTTACCCATTTGTGCCTTAATATATACATATTTTCTTTCTATCTTTCTGTCAAAGGGAATTTTTATCTACATCTGAGATACACTGATTGTGTCTCATGTGGTGACCATTTAAGGCTGACTGCTGACGCTGCCGACATGTTCATTCATAATGACTTCACACATGTGCTCGGCCCCTGGTGAAACATCTGTGCCTTATTCCTCTCGACTTCCTTAATGAACTTCCAGGTGTCTAGAATATAGTCACACACTTCCTCCACATGACTAGCTACATTCATAAATCTCCAATTCAGGAAGCATTTTTCAACTCCCCTCTCTCTTAAGTAGCTGTTTGAGGACAGGATGTGCTTTGCGTCTTACAATGACACACACACACAGAATGATATACAGCAGTCTGCTGTAGGATTCCATTCAACTCAGCACATGGCTACTCCCGGTCAGTTTGTCAGGCCCTGAGATGGGGTTTCAGAAGGATCATAAAAACCAGAGGAACGCGAGTACATAGTGTGTACAGGTGTGTGTGTGTGTGTGTGTGTGTGTTTGTATGTGTGTGTGTGTGTGTGTGTGTGTGTGTGTGTGAGCGTGTGCATGTGTGTGTGTGTGTGTGTGAGCACTCATTCACAGTCTGGGCTACATATAAACTGTCAGAAAATCAGTAGCCCCATGCAAAGGGGCATAGGGGTGGATGCCATTAGGGTGCAAAGATTAACCACATCGATATGGTCAATCATTTTGCCTCCCCTTTTCAAGCCTCCCTCCCAGCCCCCGCCAGCCTGCCGGGCTGGCGCAATACCTAGCATAGCTACGTTTAGATGAGTAGAGAGACAGACTGGGGGCAGACAGACAGGGGGGAGTCATAGAGGAGGACGGGGAAGAAGGTGCGTAAAATGAAAAGGAAGACGACTGACAGAAGATGGACAGTGATGGAAGTAGCATCAGGCTACAGGATGGAGCCAGACAAGCAGGACTCAAGAGAAAAAGAAAGACAGGCAGACAGATAGAAGAGAGAGAGATAGATAGATAGATAGATAGATAGATAGATAGATAGATAGATAGATAGATAGATACAGTAGATAGAGAGAAAATGAAGGAGAGAGAGAGAGGGAGGGAGAGAAAGAGGGAGATAGATAGAAAGAGAGAGAAAAAGATAGAGAGAGGGAGGGAGGGAGAGAGAGAGATAGAGAGAGAGAGAGAGAGAGAGAGAGAGAGAGATGGATGGCTGAATGTGGCGGACTGCTCCAGGCTCCTTGGCTCTGTAAACACTTTGTGAGCTCCTCACATGGCGCCCTGCCCCGCCTCCTGTGGGTGAGCGCCTTCTCTCTCTCCCCAAACTTCACCTGTTCCGGCACAGCTGTCTCCACACAGCTGTCTGCCACATGTGGCGGAGCCTGCCAGATGGAGTCAGGGCTACTGGCCCACAAAACAGACACAGGCGCAATGTGATGGCGGCAGAGACGCCTGTTTACAGAGAAATTAAGTAAACAAATCACCGGGGCTGTGCTGGTACATTCACTCACACATTCAACATAATGCAAATTTGTTTGCAGATTGAGTAATATTCTTCATAGAATAAAATAAATGTTTTGGAATAAATGGTAAAATAAAATAATTATGATTTATTGAATTGGTTTATCTCTGTGTGGGAGTAGCAGAGAGGATAGAGTCTCAATTGCCTTATTGCTGAGGAAAGTCAAGGCTGCTTGTAGGCTGTAGACCAAACAATAGACCCACAGCAGTAGCAGGGTCTTCATTATCTTTACAGTTTCTGTTAGTGTGTGCCGTCTCAACCTTCACACTCTTGTCCTATGCATGCGAGGTGCAACAAACAGTTGTAGCAGATGGAAGATGCTATTTTATTTGCAAGTCTGATCTCTCCCCCTGCCTTGCCACTAGTTTTCTCGCTTAGAAGAGCCCACTGGCAATGTTTTCTGCAAATCGTATCTTTTTAGCCTCTCGTGCCTGTGTGTGTCCGGAGGGGGGGGGGGGGGGGCAAATTGCAAATTCACAGCATGGGCGCATGAGTCTTTCACAGAGCTTGTGATCTTCACCCCGACAAAGACACATTCCCCCCAACATAGGACATAATGTATTCCACACAGGCCAATTCCATGCAAATAAATGTACAGTTTTGCCAATGCAAGGTCACATTTAAAAGATTGGTTTCTTTTACACCTAATTTCAGTTCCAGAAAAACATCCTCTCCCTTAGTCACACACACAAAAACACACAAACACACACACAAAGTCCATGCTCACACACACCACCTAATGAGTGATGAGAGCTCATTATGTAACACAGACTATGCACTACAATGGGCTAATAATGCACTGCCTGCATAGTAACATAGGGGCCACAACTGCCTGATTAACCGCCCAACCAGACCACCCAACATGTTGTGACGAATAGATGCACATAGTGCGTCAATTAAAAGTATTTGGGCTTGTTATGTTTTTTCCCCCTCTTTTCGGGCCAGCAAAGCTTTACTCCATGCGCGGGAGGTCTACAAAGTCCCTCAGCCGAAAGCTAATTGACTCCTGCATGGATGACAGGCCTGGTGTCCTAATAAGGTCTCTCTCTCCTACTCATTAGGATGTGGCATTAGTGGGGACACAAGCTTGCTGGGCAAAGTTTATTTTTTCCATTTGATTTACTGCAGGCTTTACTTTATCTGGTTAGTTGGAAAATAACAAGGCAAGGGAAACAAGATGGTCGACAAAGGCTGCCCTTAGAACCTTTGTCACTCCCCTTACAGTAATGGGCAGTGGAGCCTGCAATGTAACAACGACATCAAAAACGACAAATTAGTCGACCCGAACGGGTTAAAGAAAAACGAATGTGTTGATAACGTTGAAATCCAACACCTTGGCGATATACCATTCATTGGTGACATTCTGAAATACAGCACCTTCAGAACTTCGTATTTCCAGAGACGAATAGCGGATCAAATTGCTCAGTTGTTCCTCAAGAGTCCCACGGAAACTAGTGCAGACGCAGCACGGCATCTGTACCTTCTGGCGGTGCACCACACCAAGATCTCAGCTCGATAAAAAACATTAATGGGAAAGAGCTGTCAGTAAAGCAGGTCAATACGACCGCCGCAGGACATTCCTGCCGTCTCCACCACCACTGTCCACCCAAGACCGCCGCATTTCTAATTCCATTTCTCTCACAAAATAAAGGAAAAAAAAGGGGGGGGGGGGGGGGGGCAGAACTGTGTAGGAGGTGAAAATGGCACCTGCAGCCGCGGGGTGGGCATGCTTCTGTGCAGTCCTGATGGGAACGGACAGCCTTGACCTGCACATTACAACGGACAATCATATCTGTATCCTTGAGCGTCCTGTGCCAGGGACTGTACCTCCGTGCCATATATCCCGTCACACCCCGGCCCTCCCACAAGCCCTTCACACCCACGTCCAAAAATTTTTTTTTAATAGCTGGTAGGCATAATTTCGCTTATGGATCTCAGCAGCTCCACTGCTCGTCCAACTCCTCTGGGGACGCAGTGAATCGATGTGATGCTTGTTCGATAAATGTATGTTTAGCAAGGCTTCTAATTATCTCCTCGGCCGTCTAATTGAATAGATAATAAGACACCCTCAAGTCTTATTAAAGAAGAAGAATGAAAAAGAAAATCATGAAACAAATGACTTTTTCCTCCTCCTTACCCTTGTCATCGCTGATACTGATGCTTCACCTTGAGCTTGTCATTTCCTGTTAGTGGCTGTGCCCTTACTGTTTGCACTGACAGGAAAGGGGCGTTATTTATCTGAAGGGCGTCTCTGGGTCCAATCCCATGGTATTCTGACTTTGCGGCGCACACAAAAAGCCTTCTGAAAACATCAGGCATAATGAAAATAGCCTCTTTTTCCAGCAGCAGTGACTGTCAGGCCTTACTGTTATCATGAATGAGTCTCAGCAAGGAAGTCTTGACAGGCAAGTCTTGACACTCAGTGCCAATGCCTCATCTAATGGGCCAGAGAGTGGAGTGGAGAGTCGCCATGAGACTTATTAGTTATTAACTTATTAAAAGGGGAACATGTTTCCAGGCTGTGTTAGGGAAGATGAGCCATGTGCTTGGACACAATGCACTCACATTACTCACATTGTGTGGAATAATAGGACTCCCAACCTAGCAATTTAGCATTTGTGGTTGTTTTCTTGTGTGCTCAAATCACTTTCAAATGATTCTGACACTAATAGCATGTGATTTTTGTTTTATTGCTTTCTTTGTGACAACAATGCTAAGATCAACAAAATATTTCTATTGCACAGCATGATAAATTGGGCAAAACCTAATATCTCCTCACACTCCTTCAGTGACAGCCACATCAGTGGAAGATGGACAGTGACAGATGAAGGCCCTCCTCCGCACCATTTCCCTGACTCGACGTGACGGAGAAGCCTGATTAGGCAATGATTAGACACTTTTAATATAGGACGCGGTGGGACGCGGAGGCATGTGGACCATGCTGTGGTGTTAACTGCTTCGGCGTCTCGCGGTTTTTCATTAACTGTGCTGAGGGGGGGGACCAGCACTGCATTATTAGAGCCTTTAGATCGTCCACTACACGGGGTGCACCACCACTCACACAGAGAGGGAAGAGAACTGGGACAGTGCTCAAGAAAAACTGCAAAACACAACTCTGAATCTCCAAACTGATGTGCACAAGAATCTGGGTGAGCCATAAAGATAGACTTCTTGACACAAGCTGTAATGTATAGTATGGTATAAGCATAGTGCATAATGTGTAGGGATCATTTCCCCAGGCCTTGACTGTACAATAGCATGGTTTCTTTGCTTTGTATGCTAGTCAATTTCTATCTGCACTTTAAAATTGATGTTCCATATGTTTCTAAAACTTGCTGAATGAGTCTCATTTATATGATGTATAATGTAACTGAAGAAGAAAATGTGCTCTCATAAGTGCAACCATCGTATCTGTTTCTGGTAGACAAAAACGGCTAAACTTAAAAACGTACAGCTCTTTCAACAGGAGAATGTGCAATTACCTGCTGCAGCCAATTTCACAGCTCCATCAAAAGAGCCATTTCTACAATAACCTCTACTAATGAAAGGTCTACAATCATAATTTGACCAACCCCAAGTGCTCGTCGGATCATTTTTAAATGACTGTTAAAGGCAATTAACAAGAGGAGGCACTTGCTGGAAGGGATATTAATTATATGTCTGCTGGTATGACGGTCTACAACTGATCAACGTGGGAGGATACACTGCAAGGAATGGCTTGTGGAAAGTTAACAGCACGTAGTGGTGCCATTCGAGCTAAAAACGCGCTCCAGGGTAGACGCCCCAAGCAGAGCCTACCTATTTATAAAGGACATATATTATTCCCACAGTGCAACTCCTCCAACATAAGCAGCTATGATGTTGATACACCTTTCTGTATTTCCAAGCATCTGTTGGACTGACGTTTTGTGTCGACACCGGTACTGAAGACAACACATCGGCAACAGAGTGGGTGCGGAGGGCGCGCTGAACTGAAAATCTCTAAGCTCGGCGGGTTCAAATGGAGGGTGCGCCTTTCACATCAAACAGAGAAGCTTTAGTGATGAGACGCGTACATTGCATGGGTAAATAACTCACTGTGCTCCCGCCTCACCTTAAACACAGATCCCCCGAGCGATGCGATTCCCAGAGCTGACAGCTGAAAAAGGGGAGAGCTAACTATGTTGTCAGAGTGTGATAGCAACGGCTTCAGCTCACACCTGGAGAAGAGTACTTCTTTACACCACCGCAACACATGGGCATATGGCCTAAACCAATTTTATTTTATTTTTTTAAAACCAACATCACTTAATCACTCGGGACTACATATTTTATGCTCTGCTTCACGCGCAGAGTGCAATAAAAGGAAGCAATTTATAGAGCTGCTGAAAAGTCATGCAACAGTTTTGAGAGACAAATAGACAAATGTGGCACTTTTCTACCCACCCACTGTGAAGAAGCCCCCTGGCTCTGTCCTGACACAAACACGTGTCTCACCCCACTGTCGCAACACGTCACCTGGCCTGGAGAGAAGGGAGCCCTCACCATGGTAACCAGTTCTTCATCATAAAGTGCAAGACCGGTAAACAAGACCACGCCGCAGCCGAATTCCGACAGCGGGGAAAACGCACAGTGGCAGTTGCCTCTGATTTGAGCAGTGGGGTAACGTGCTGTTGTTGACAGGGAGGCAGAAGCAGGAAATGGGATGACACAGACACAAATATTTTGTTGAGTCCGAAAAACAGACAGCATTTTTATGTTTGATTTGTTTACCAACGAGAGGAGCACTCCGCTATGCTTTTACATGTTCTAAGGCTGTGTTTTTCTCAGCAGGCGGCAGAATCCTTTGAGCAAGACTTCCCTCATATTAAAAGTCACTTTCTTGTGCTCCAGTGTTAGAGTCAACACTAATGCAGGGAAATGTTTATCCCAAGCCCAAGAGGTACAATTCAAGCATCTGATTTTGTGTAAGGTCATGTGGAAATGGTCATTTCATTGGAAGTGGTTAATCCAACATAATATTAGTGGCAGGTGGCTTAGTAACCATCAGAGCGTGGTTTCTTTTAGTATGTGGAAAATCGACTTTTAAAAGGCTTTGATGTATCTTACTTTGGTCATCGTCGGGGTTGCCAGGCGTTCTGTTTCGGACTTAAACGCCGCAGTTTGTTGACGTTTGTACAACTCTTCCGACTTCTTCTCCACCTAAAGCACAGAGTATCGCGTTACAATAAATAAAAGCATAGCAGTAATTTGGTGAGCCCAAGCCAACTCTAATAAGACACTCACTCCAGGCCTTACCTGGTATTGTCCTGGCCCAGGAACATGAATGTCTGATTTGTTGATGAACAGGGGACTGCGGCATACCGACGAGCCAAACGCTCCTCTCCTCGTGCATTCCAAGAACGCCTTTTTACCGCTTTCCTGAGCAAGCCCGTAGTCAAATATGTTATAAGCACCTGGGCCTGCAGAAGAAGAAAGCCATGTAGAGAAAAACAATTCAAAATTGTGGAGAGGACTACAGCTACATATTGTTCCTTGTTTACTCAAAGTTCGCCTTAACAGAATTCACAGTGCATAAAGTAACCAGCAGCAAAACAAGACTTTTGTTTGAGGTACTATTGCAGAGTGCCTGCACAATGTGGAATTTGCATCCCCCATCATAACTTTAAGATGACAGGCTTTTTCCTGTTTTCTTTTTTTCTTTTTAACTGCATTCATTTAATTAAAATGCATTTTACAGGCAAACACACACTGAGTCATGGACATCTTTGCAGTGAGTGGGTGGCAACGCTTACTATTGTTTGCATGGAAATCAAACAGACAGAAAGAAGTTCTCTCGCTAGGGTGAAAAACAAAGTCAACCTTGATGCATCAGACAAGAATAAGAACCTGTTAAAATGCTAAAACACTCACGCACACACACACACACACACACACACACACACCCACACGCATACACACACACACACACACACACACACACACACACACACACACACACACACACACACACACACACCTGGAGTGGATTGTTTCTTTTTCTCTGAGACGAATCGCACTGCCGTCAATCCAAACGGGCTTTTCTTTAGGCTAGTGGTCTTCTTCAGCAGCTCCAATGCACAGCGTGGGTCATTATAGGCACCAACAGGGGGCGCCACCTCCTTCACCGATGTAAAGCGCTAGGGGTAAAAAACAACAACAACATGATGTACCATCCATTAGAGACGCTGTGAACTCTCAAAAACGTTTAACGTAAGGTTTAATCCATCTGCACCAATTAAAACGTGAGACAAAGTTATATAACCAAATAAATCCTCTATTTTTTTTTTGTTGTTGAAAGAAGAGTGCTGACTGAGTGGAAGGCTTTTGCTCTCCAGCAGTCTAATGGTTCACTTTGGAGACGGTCTCCCCTCTGCCTCACCTTGACAGTCACCATGATATACAATCCATTCCCCCAGTTTCAATGTCGCAGGCCCAAGCCGAAGCTTTCACTTGGTGAGAATTGTCTACATCTTACAGAGCAACACCCAAGGGCACCTGACTCACAGGGGCAACTACCTGAAGGTATTGAAGGTAAGAAATTCTTGGCTGTGTTTTTTTAAAACCTTAAAGGACCAGGCGATCAATGTGTTTCCTTAAATTCTACAAGGCTGAGGCGAGGAGGAGGAACAGGAGAAAAAACCAAGTAGCAGTGTGTGTGTGTGTGTGTGTGTGTGTGTGTGTGTGCGTGCGCATGTGTGTGTGTGTGTGTGTGTGTGTGTGTGTGTGTGTGTGTGTGTGTGTGTGTGTGTATTAGTAATGAGTTGTTGAATTATAGAGCTCTTACGAGTTGTTCCACACAGGACACAGCCAAGGCTGAATGTGCCAGATTGCATTAAAGTGCTGCATTAACTCATGTGGACTGTGGGAATTGCGCCTCAGATCTAGCCTCAACACGGGCAGCAGAAAGCGTCTGATTAATAATCATAAGTGGATAAATTCTCAAGGAAATAGGCTGAGCTCCAGCTGCTCCACTCCTCCTCTCCCTCTCTATCCCCTTCCTTCCTCTCTCCCCCCCCCCCCCCTCTCTCTCTCTCTCTCTCTCTATGCTTCCACAGGGCCCCATCAAATGCTGAAGCCGCAAGCCGACCGTCTGATCTCCGACACACCACAGCACCTCACAGGTTGGTGGCAGTGACTTCACACGGAAGATCAGAGGCCGAACCGACCGAACTCCTGTGCCAACGTTAAAAATAAATAAAACAAATAGATTCATTAAAAATAAAATAAAAAAAAGAGGTCAAAGAGTTTTCCCAAGCACTCTCACTCTCGTAGTCTTCCTTCTAAGCATGTCTGTGTGGTGTGTATGAGATGGAAGGGTTTCTATCATCATGGTAGGGTACCCCCACATTGACTTGTGTGAGGGTGTATGAGTGCATATGTGTGAGGGTATATCAGTGATGTCTTTCAGCTAGCACCATTAAGAAAATGGCAAACGCGAGCAGTTCCTAACATTAAGCATGCAGGCATATCATATCATATCACATCAGGAAGCATCTCATGACTTCCATTTCAAAAACCTCTGCACTTCCTGTATGAATTGAAAGTAAAATGGAAAAGAAAGAAAAAAAAATCATACAGCATATCTATCTCAACCCACATCCCAAAACTCAAAAGGTCATTATGTTTTGATTTCTCTCCCAGTGGCCATCATCAGTCCTGTGGGGAGCGAGCACATCTGGAGAGACCTCCCCTGCTCCCCGGCACAGGGCACCGCGTGACAGAGATGGCAATCTCGGGCCCGTGGCCACGGGGCATATTACATGTCAGAGCCGCCCGGTGCCACCAGAGTAAAGACAAAACGGCCATTTTAGCTGTCTATCACCCGCCAATCGAATCCGTATCAATCCACCGCACCGCACTTGCTCTAGCCAACAGATGCTGTATCGGCAGTATCGCAACATGACAGGGAGAGAGAGAGATAGGGAGAGAGAGAGAGAGAGAGAGAGAGAGAGAGAGAGTGGGACTCCTTAAGTGCACTGAAGCGAGAGAAGATCAAAAGAGGATAGGGGAAGGAGGGAAGAAGGGATGCTTACCTGGGCCTGCGAGAGAAAGGGAGGGATGTAGCCTACAGGGGCTCTGTGGAGGCTGCTGGATTTCTCAAACTGACTCTTGATGTGGTACTGACCAGGTCCTGGCACACCCTGAGAGACAACAAGGAGCAGATAACAAGGAAAACATATAGCTGATCAATGGGGTGTGATTGATACAGAATATATGGTCTGTGGGATTATCTATCACAGGTCTAAGCAATACCCTAGAACTTTCTCTTTTTTTCTTCTTGAAGTTGTCAAACACTCAATTACAAAGATGAAGAGCTTCAACCTCACAGACAGAGACCGAGACAGGGTCGGGAAAATCAAAGGCAGACAGATAGAGAGCAAGAGAGAGAGAGGGAGAGAGAGAGAGAGAGAGAGTTTGTCAGAGGGAGAATAACCTTTCTCTGATCAGACATTGGAGTGTTGTGAGGAGGTGGCCATTATGGCGCACCTCTTCACTGCCCCCCGCTCACCCGCCCTGGGAAGACAGTCCCACGTGGCACTCCACACCATGATTTATAGGCAATTACAGTTCACAAGACTGATGCCAACTTACAGAGTAGGGGAAAGGAGAGGCAAGTGAGGGCACACACGTTCTAAACCAAACAAAAACAACCAAGCAAACATACACACATACAAACACCTTACACCCACAAACCCCCCCACCACAATGAAACCTGCGCCCACAGTTTTGCAAGAGAAGCTAATCAAGGTAAATGAGACGGAAGAGTGTCTAGGAGGGAAGCACTAGAACAGGCTTCTCGCCACACCTTTGACTTTAATGACTGCTAACAACAACAAGCAGCAGCTGTTAGCAGCTCCTGCCGCCACAACATCCTACTTAACGGGCACAGCAGCACCGGACACCCCCTCTCACACACACACACACACCTTTGTGTGTGTCAAGCCTGCACCCTCTCTCCACATGGGAGAGAAGAAAGTACACATCTTTATGGATGCGTCTCTGTGGTCAGGTGGGGTCAGCATAGAAACCCATCTGCTCCTGGGTAAAATAGCGAGAGCTGCCTAATGATTGCAGTCGGAGTGGGCCGCCGCTGAAGCGAAAGCAGAGAGGGGTCACCCACACCGCAGGTGCTGCTCGCTTCGTGGCCCCGTTTGCGCTCGGGCAGCTAGCGGAGACCGGCTCCCAACTATCCCTTAAAAAACACCTTCATAAAGCAGGTAAGGTAAGGTAAGGACCCCAGATGCCAATTATCTGTGACTATACCACTACATTCTTCACCATTTCCCTACTGACATGGCAAAAAAAAAAACAGTGAAAACCAAACAGCCTTTCAGCTTTACACTGCACCAAAATGAGAGGGAAGAAATGACAGATAACAGATATCAAATATGTTGATGTTTACTGTGGGTTTGGGTGGCCCAGTTTAATGTCCCTCATTTTGGGAATGATACTATTTCCAAACTCGTTTTCGTTGAATCATGAAGACATGCAAAGAGGATTTCACAGCCAGTGTGTAATTATCAGTGGTAGTGCTATTGCTGGCCTCTGCTGACACCCTTGAGGGAAGATTACCATGCAGACATGCAAATGCATCCGTGTCAAATGAGATGTGTTGCCAGCCAATATATGTGGTTAAGGATATGAGATCAGACCAAAAATGAATGTGGAATTCCCTTATTGTAACTATCTGTGTCTGCTGTCTCTTTTTAGTTTGAAGATGAAACAGTAGATCATTTGAGACAACTGTGATTCTTAAGGAGCTCACCTGAGCTCACACAGCTCACTCGGTGGACAAACTTCAGGAAAAGAAAAGTGCATATTATCATTCTATTCCAATTATTAGAATTGAATCTTAAATAATGTTAATATGTTAGATGCAACAAAAACAATGTCCACTTACAGGAAACAGGACCAGCTGTGATTTAGCATAAAACATCAACTGTTTATGTTGGATTTCTTTGCATAGTCTTTTGCTTTGTAGATTTGCATTGAAAATCGACTAGTGTTTGTTTACAGTTAAACTATACATGCAGGGCTTTGAATGTGCCCAGATATTTAATCTCTGTTAGAAGATCAGTGAAGCGAAGCTCCACCGCTATATTAGTGATACCATTTACTATTTTGCATGCCATTGAGATAAACAATGTGCCATCAACTGAACAAAGTATGGATATAATTGGACCAAATAATCATTCTGAATAATGCCTCAACACTTGGCACAAATGAAACAGACATGAGCAGAACATTTAGGCCTATACATTGAGCTTTGGCGCCCTCTAGTGTAGTGTCACATACTGCTAATTTCAATTACGACCATCCACAGAGAAACTGGGTCAGGTTGAACGATGAGAATGCAGCTACGTTTGTTTACAGGAACACTACAGTTTCTTTATACCAGACTAAGAGTATGACATGGCTATTCTGCACACGTGCTAAACCAAGACGGCAAACTGTACAGCCAAAAGAAAAAAACAACTTTTTTGTGCTTGGCCAGCAGCACTGTGAACTGTTTGATGCAAGCATTTTTTCCAACCTATGGAGAGGTTACTAAGCCTCCCCGCTGCTTAAATTTAAGCTCACAAGGTTCAGCAAGGACAGAGAGGAAGGAGAGGAGAGTCAAGCTCGAGCTTGCAAACATGCTAACTGGTGTCTTTTGGCAGTATTGTTGACAATATCCTGCTGTAAAGGCTTTACTTACATTTCTGTGTGATGTTCTGACCTAAATAGCAACGTTTCATAGTGCACGGCCTAGATGATATGGGAGAACAACAGTTGTATTTACCTGTCCTTCATGTGACCGTATACCATCAAAATTTATCTAGTGCTACAACAAAAAAAGTAGCTGCTCATAAAAATATACCTTGAAAAGTGGCAATGGTGCTTTAACATGTGTGAAAGAGGTGCGTTCTGGTAAGTCATGCGAATGAGGCAGTGTGGTGCTCCTAATCTCCATGCTAATGAGACACTGATCCTACTTTTAGGCCTTCTTCTCACCTTTCATGCCTTATATCTCGGTGTAAAAAGCAGCCTGTTTCTTCAAGACTTGAAGTGCAGATATTCATTATCAGTGACTGAAATTAATGTGAGGATTCCAGGAGAAGGGCGGGAGTAGGTAAAGAAAATAGAGAGAGAGAGAGAGAAGAAAGCGTGAGAGAGAGAGAGATCATCACCTTCTTCTCTTCCTGAAGGGTGACAATTTCGTGATAACGAGGGATGGCCAGCTCCACCCTGCTCTTCTTCTCCTTCCTCAAGTTGATGTTCTCATAGGAAGGGGCATCATGCCTATTCAGACGAAAAAGAAAAGCAACCAGCAGACCATCAGTCACCAGAACAGGAAACCAACGCTGCGATCGATCTCTTCGCTATCCATCCACCCGCCATGATAAATCTGCTCCCGTCCCATACAGTATATCTGTGTATGAGCAGAGGGCCCGTAGAAGGGAGCCGGGGAGATGTGATTTATGCATTCTGTCTCCTGTCTCAATTACAGAGAGTGGGGGCGTGATGAGTGCGGTTGCCAGTGTCCTTCCTGCAACTGAGCTGTCAATGCATTTTTTCCTCTCCTCCCTCAATATCTATCGATGGGCTGGGCCGTGGCATGGGAAAATGCTTAGTGAGAGCACATCTCCCTCATCTTAAGGAAACGAGTTGCGGTAGGCAGGGGGGCTGACCTGAGGAGCATTAGAGCTCTAGTCAGAGTGCTGATTCTTATTGACACGTACACACGTTACTGTTAAAAGGTTTTGAAACCAAATTCAGCTATTCTTAACATAAATTCTTAGCATGACACAGGTAGGGAAGAATTTGCTGTGTCAAACCAAAAAAGACGTGCTAAATGGGTAAGCCTTCTCTTACACTAGCTTTCTGGCTAACAGGCCACAAACCTATTTTGCTTTTGAGATGTAATTAATCTCAAGTTACAAGCTTATAGGCCCATTAGCTTCTAGCAAAGCCATAACTTTACTGAGCCACCTTGAATATTTGCCCTGCCACTCATTCCTCCACTACTTCCATGACTGAACATTATCAGAGTCAAATGTCAAAGTCATGCAGAAAACTCAAGGAAAGTGTCTGCTCTCTCATATTTTCAAAGGAGCCATTAAGTGCAAAGTTTTTAATAAAGAAGTCAAACCAGTTGTGAAAGAAGTGCCTCAAAGGTCCATGTACAGTAGAGGTGGTGTTGTTCCAAATATTTAGCTCTTATCATGGCCTTGAAGGCTTCATACTATATTTTATGGCAGGCCTCTTTGTGTCCACATTCATATCTATCAGATAAACGGGAACTGCAGCTGTTTCTGGCGTACAGATTACTTACACATCAGGGTCATATTGACCAGGACCAGGGCCTTCGATAACCTTATTTTCTTTGCGTTTCCCAGTCATCTTTCCAAAATGGATCCCTTTGTACTTCAGCGAGGATGTGTTTTCTGCCTGCAGGAAAGAAGAGGCAACAAGATAGACAAAAGGATAAGTATCTGTTCCCAAAAGACAAAACACCACTTATGAGTCCCTAATTTCCACTCCAAAGTGTTTTTGTCACTTGTTCCAAGACACTGAAAAAAAATAAAACAACATGGAGGGAAGAAAGGCAAACTGGGCAGGAGTCAAAATGCTGTTTTTGCTGGCTCTTAGTCGGCTAATCAACTGCACGGCACCAAAAGCTTTTTGTCAAATCATCTGAGTCTAACCGAGGATTGAACGCCCAGTCAAAGTGGGAGGGAGGGAGAATGAGTGAAAGCAAGAAATTGATGCTCCTTTAATAAATGTAAATCACTGAGCTCTTCCTGTCTGGCACAGAGTGGACATAACCTATCTCAAGGACATTGTTGACTTAGTTAGTCAATATTGAATGAAATATGAGTTAATTGAAGCCAAGACCAGCAGGCATTGCATTATTTTAAGTGAATATAGTAATATAGCTTAAAGAATAATTACTAATGGCCCTTTTTGTTGACATCAGGATGGATTAACACATTGTACTCTGTGGCATGGCCATCATTAGCAATGGAAATAAATTCTGGCAAATTAAGAGGCCCAGTGGTGAATTAGATATGCCACTGCTAATGGAGTGGACCAGTCTCATACAGTTGGCACGCACTTCCTATTTTATGTTGTAAATAGAGGGAGAACAAGGAAGAGTGTGTGTGTGTGTGTGGGGGGGGGGGGGGGGGCACAGTACCGGTAAGTGGTTTTCGGGGGTCAGTGCATATGTTACAAACAGAAAATCAGTTGCCCAGAATCGACTACATTTGGTCAAATGAAATTTTTGCCATTTTGTCAAAAATTACATTTGGCTGCATTTCATTAAATGTACGCTTCCCTTTGTTTTGTGCTTGGATGAGACTTAATTTCTCACCTTCAGCGGATTGTAGAAAGCAGGTCCCAATGTGTCATCTCTGTCTGGAGGCGCCTGTTTGCAGAGCAGTCCCTGGTCGTTCTCCTCATAGCCATAAGACTGTCCAGGAAATGGGATGGAGGGGATGTCAGATTGTTGAATGAACTTGATGCGATTAGGTACAGCCTGCTGAAAGTGTGGAAAAAACAAGGTGTTACACATTGGGTTTAGGATTTCACACAAAAAAAACCCAGCAAGTATGCCATTTTGTGCAGTATAACTGTGTTATTTAAGTGTTAACATACCAATTTCTTATACTCCCTCTGTTTGGTAACCTTATGTTTAGATCCAATTGTTAGGGAAAGATCATATGCTCCTGGGCCGGGCACAGCTGGGACCGACTCCTCAAAGCGCCTTGAGCGATTTTGGAGACTCTGTCCTCCAACAACATGACTCTACAAAATGACAGTAATGGTAATCATTTCTATCAATACGAAACAGTGGATAACTAAAAAAAGTGGATGAGATCAACTGCATTTTCAATGAACTTTTTATAACACCTTGGCCAAGGAGTTGTACTGGCCTGGGCCTGGGGTAGACAACTCATCATCAGAGTGGTGGAACAATGTCTGTCTCTTAGTTAGTGATAGAAATGGTGCATAGCCATCTGGGTGGGGGATACATAGTGGAGAGATATTGAGAACACTGCTTGATAATAGGCCTACATTACTGCTTAAAAGGTACTATTAGGTTAATTATAACACTAAATACATTTAAAATGGACTTATTTAAGTTGTGACCTAGATTGTTAAAATGTTGGATGCAGCCAACCCACCAGTGCTAATCAAAAACAGTGCACACATTATGGTGACTGCTCAGCACAGTAGCTTACTCATTTTTCAAGTTCAAGCAACTTACTAAACAGCATGAACTGATGTAACTGACATGACATAACATCTATATTACCTTACCTCCACTTAGAACCTACCCGATGCACTGGTTTGTAAATGGTTGACTTCGTATGATCCTGGACCCAGTTTAGATGGGGTACATCCCACTGTAAAAGACGTAACTCGAGGGGAGCGACCATACATTTTGGCTAATGTTTTCTGGAGCACACGTAGTTAACTCTTATCAACATCAGATGCGAACTTTTTAGAGCATGATTGATGTAAATCTGTTAGTGTGTTTATCTCGAAGTGCTAGCCTATCTATCGTTCATCTCTTGTTGGTGCAACATTAGCCGGACGAAATTCGATTGTATGTAGCGTTGCTTGGACACCTGAGAAACGCACTCCATGTGTGGTCACTCACTGGGAAATGGAAATTCATTATTTATTTCTCGGAAATGTATCAGCCCTCGTTTTCAAAGATGCCGAAATTACAATAAAATTACAATAAAACAAAATAAGATAATACACATTAGTTGTAGTGTACGTAGACTAATAGACCAAATTACCATCAAGCCTTATCCAACCGCCCACTGCCGTCTTCTGATGAGCGTATTATGTCGACCAGTCATAAAAACTAGGTCTAATTCAAGACTCCATGTTGGTGAATGAGTTGCCTAGTGCTCTCCGTTCCTGTGGTAGCCTATTGGTCGTTTAAGAGGGGTCTAAAGACATTCCTATTCAACATGTACTTAGTTGTTTAAGCGCTTATGTGTTATGGTTTGTATAATTATAGGTTTAGTCAGAATTTGTTTTTTGTTTTTTTCGCATGTCCAAATTTCCGTCAAGGATTCCCGGGACACTGAAAGACCGGGGTAGACGAAACTTGGTGGGCATGTAACCCCATATGAATAGCATGGAACCATCGTTTTTCGTTTTGATCTGTAGCCCCCCGCTGGACTGCACCCCCCCGAAAGGAGGGTAGGGCAGACACAGTTTTCTGTGAATATCTCGAGAACAGTAAGGTTTAGGAGGACCATTTTTTTTTGTATGTTGATCTCAAGGGGCCATATCAACCCATTCCATAACCACTCATTTCATGTATAGCGCCACCTAGTTAAACACAAAAAAGTAAAAATTAGGTGTTGTAATCGCAGGTATCTGTGACCTAACATAGTCAAAACTGCACGAAATTGGAAGTGTAGGATCATTATGACACCCTCTGAATGCACGCCAAGTTTCGTGGAATTCCGTTAATGGTGGGCCACACAATAAATTAATTTATGTTACTATACACCAACTGGCCTGTAGGTGGCCGGAGACAGTTTTCTGTGACTATCTCGAGAACCGTAGGGCCTAGGAGGTCCACCTTTTTTTTGTATGTTGGTCTTAAGGGGGCATGTCAACCCATCCCATTACCACTTATTTCATGTATAGCGCCACCTAGTTAAAAATTAAAAAGCAAAAAATTAGGTGTTTTCATCACAATATCTCTGGCTGACATGGTCAAAACTGCACGAAATTGAAAGTGTAGGATCATTATGACACCCTCCGAATGCATGCCAAGTTTTGTGAACTTTCGTTCATGGGGAGCCTTACAATAAAATAATTTATGTGTACATTTAGTGATCGTACACCAACAAGGATTCCCAGGACACTGAAAGACCGGGGTACACGAAACTTGGTGGGCATGTAACCCCACATGGATAGCATGGAACCCCACATGTCATTGTTTTTATATTATTGATTGAATGGACATTATTGTTTTATTATTGCCTTTCCCCTCATTTTCATTGCTTATTTTTATTAGTCTATTGATTGAATTGATATTGTTGTTTATTATTACTATTCTCCTTATTATATTTGACCAACATTCTAATCTGTTCCCTGTTTTTGTTGTTTGTTGTTTTGTATTTATGTGTCGCTTTGGACAAAGGCGTCTGCCAAATCCATAACCATAACCATAATATAGCCAAGGCTGATATTCTGCGGCCATATCCATTGGTAATGCTCCTCTCTTACATGACTGAGATCAAGAAACTAGTTTGCATTTTCATGTAATTCATCTCAACCATGCATGAATTAACAGGTTCCTACCTACATGTGTAGAGTTGTCATAGTATGCAATTGTGTCAATAGATGGTCATAGTATGCAATTGTGTGACATTAGATGTGATATCGAAGCGTTGTACGCAACTGGTAGGCCCTATTTTTGGTCATTGTTACTCTCTCATCAAGCTGCGTGAACTTACTAGTAGCCAGGCACATCATATAAGAAATTCACTTTAATTTGAAATGTTGGTAAATAGCTCCATCTAGTGGTATGTGGGGGTATTTGATCACAAAGATAGCCACACACACCACCACTTTTATGATTATTAGGCCTACATTTTAATCCAGGGGTGTCAAACATATAAGGCCTGGGGATCAGATCATGATTTGTAGTACTTGTTTGCTCATGGGTATAGTAACGGAGTATATAATCAAACAACACTCTGATACCCATGCAGAAAAATGATAATGACCATGACAATGACACCGGCCCCTAAGGTCTCATTCCAAATAAGTTTGAACAAAGTTAGCCAAAGCCTGCTTGCAATGAAATTATAATCAACATGCACAGAAGACACTGCACTTGGCCCTCATCGTGACTTAAACATCATAAGACTCTGAGTAAACACAGTGATGAATCAAGTGATATATTTATTCATTTGGCAGATGCTTTTATCCAAAGTGAAGCAAAATGAGGAATAAGCTACATTGCAAAGAGACCTTAGATAAGTACTGCTACATCAATACTACTATCAGGATGAGAGTGCAAACGTTGTACTAGTCAAGTGTAGTTGAAGATGATTTGGTGATTGAGTGGTTCAAGAAGAAAGGTAGAAGGAAGGAAAAAAGGGAAGGACATGGTAAGTGCTTGTTAGGTGTGTTGGATTGCTAGATGTGTTTTAGGAGAGGAGGTATACTCTTGAAAGAGTTGGGTCTTCAAGAGCTTCTTGAAGATAGAGAGGGATGTCCCTGCTCTGGGAGCACTTAGGTCTTTCCACCAGCAGGAGGGGAACTACAATTGAAAATACTGTTGTAGACCTACTATAGGCTACTGCCCCTTTTTTGACAAAATAAGAAAGCTACACAGTGTGCAGTATGTCATTTCGGAAACTTAAGCCTAAAACCAATTTAAAAATAGATTAAAACTTAAATAAGATTTAGTAAAAAATGTTTTTGCAATAACTGAAATAAATGTATTTATAATCTGGTTTGTTTTATTGTTATTGTCAAACAAAACATTGGACATATAAACCAATCAATACAATATTATATTTTTACCAATGCAAGATTCTTGTGGATTCGTATCTATCTTTTACTGTCTATGATTCGTAGGCTATGGGCAAACTAAGTCTTACCATGGTAGCCTTAGCCTAGCCTACTCTTGAATTCATGATGTAGCCTACTGGTTCTTGTGAAGTCAGTGGGTCAGTGGGTCCACTAATCACGTGAACAAAAGCTGCCAGCGTAGTGACATTTTACCATGACACTGATTATGATTGTCTTTTTAAAAAAAATAGTCGACCATATGATGGCCTGTGGTGTGCATTGGGAAAGATTTCGTTACCTGTTTATCATTAGTTTGTTTATGTATTTTGGGTCATAAAACGAACACAATGCGTTTCCTTTTCCACTAAACCGCCAATCACATAGAATGGGTGGATGTTATATATCTCCCTCAACCAATAGTTATGGTCTACACAACACCAACTACAGGGATGTAATGCTTGGACGACCAATAGTAAATTAGTTCATATAATCAAGGGCGTGGTTACTTGCAGTGAAGATGAGACAAAGAAGCCAAGGGAAGGCTAGAGGACTGTAGCCACTTTAATAGAAAAAAGGTCCAAAAACATTGGCCGTTACAGCCAAAACGGGTGTAACGTATTAAGCCAACGATATTTTAATTCCGTTATTATATGATTTACTTTGTTCCGCACGTGTTACACCGTAATTGTCTAGGAAAAAACGTCAAGCATTGACCATGCCCAGTAGCACATCTTTGTTGGAGAACGAGGAAACGGAGCCTGAGCTCCCGCCACTAGTCCAAACATTTGCCGGCATGGGCATCGATGACCACCTCGCTCAAAGCCAAACTGAACAGCCAACCCTTCCTCATCCATGTCGGACCTCGCCTTTCAGCTTGCTAGGAGCTGTTTTGGATCTTCAGCCTTTACCGCTCAACCAAGCTGGAACGGAGGAGGACGACGAAGAGAAATCAGACGAAGAGGCACTAAATGAGAATGAATCTGTGAGCCATTCACTGCTCGCACAGGCCCATGTCTCAGGGCTAGGCTCTGTCATGCTCCCAGGACATGAGGCCCAAGAGCCAGTCGTCCTCTACAGTGATGGGCTTGACGATTCATCTGCTCAGCCGGTTCCTGGGATGATAATACCGTATGGGGAACCTGGATATGAACCACCTCTGATTAATATGAGAAGAAAGAGCGTCAATACCAAGGAATGTGTCGAGGTGCCTAGTTCTGAACACGTAGCTGAAATTGTCGGCCGACAGGGTGAGTTTGCAACGCCTTGGATTATTAGCTAACAAGCTAACTTGCTTGGAAGCGACATATTTAGCCGGAAGCTAATGTTAGCTTTGTACCAAATAAATCGCCCAAGGTGACGTACAGGGTTCTGTCCAACTGGTCCGTGATCATGCGATCGATTTAACACACTCCATTTTGAAACTACTAAATATGTATGTCATAAGGCAACTAAGGGAAAGGGGATGGGCAATGTAACTTGGCTAACTCAACTTGTTAGCTAGCGAACTAGCATTGTGCTTAGCAAAAATAGGGCTAGCTAGCTACATGTTTGAACGTGGCCACGCCATACCTTCTAATTTGGTACGAACACCAGTCCTCTAATAAACCAGGCTATCTCTCAACCATAGTTATGCCCTCACCACAATCCTACTCATTGTTGTAGTCGATTATGTGTAGTGTTGTTGATGTAGATGAACAGTCAGCGGTATGCTGTCTTTCTTTCTGAAGTTGGGCTGTGGTACGGCTAGCTTGCTTCTTTAACGGAAAAGTAATTGAACCTACACTGATATACATGTCTAAGTTGGCACGTTGTCTTAGTGGAAAACCTGGAAATATGTGGTGTTGTATGGATGTGCTTGCTGTGAGAAGTGAAAGGTCTGTTGCTAATCATGGTTTCTCACTTGTAGGTTGCAAAATCAAGGCTTTGAGGGCAAAGACCAACACCTACATCAAAACACCAGTGAGAGGGGAGGAGCCAGTATTTGTAGTTACAGGCCGGAAAGAAGATGTGGCCATGGCTAAGAGAGAGATCCTCTCAGCTGCTGAGCATTTTTCCCACATCCGAGCTTCCCGGAACAAGGCAGGACCGTTAACTACCGCCGCACCTGGTCTGTCAGGTGCCCCCACCTTACCTGGCCAAACCACCATCCAGGTTCGTGTGCCATACCGTGTAGTGGGTCTGGTTGTGGGGCCTAAAGGTGCTACCATAAAGCGAATTCAACAGCAGACTCACACCTACATTGTCACACCCAGTCGCGACAAAGAGCCTGTGTTTGAGGTCACAGGAATGCCTGAGAATGTTGACCGAGCTCGCGAAGAGATAGAAGCACACATCGCCCTGCGCACAGGCAGCTGCGTTGATATGAGCACAGATGACAACGACTTTCACTGCAACGGTACCGACGTCGGCTTCGAAACGGCCGCCCACGGGGCATGGCTCCACTCAAATACAGCCCTGCCAAGCGGAGTCCACCGGGGAACCGGCAATGGCTCAGCCCGCATCACCGCCAGCTATCGCAACGACAGCTCGAGTTCCCTCGGCAGTGGCTCCTCCGACTCGTTCTACAGTGGTGGAGGAAACCGCATGGCTGACTTCAGTCCCACGAGTCCATTCAACAGCAACAGCAGCAGCAGCAGCGGAGGTGGGGGTGGAGGTGGTGGTGGTAGCTTCTGGTTTGGGGAGTCCTCCATGCTCCCTGCAGGGTCTGAGGACCTGGCTGGGCTGGATCCCCCAGGCTTCGACAGTCTTCCCCTAGCGACAGCGGCGCCCTTGGTCAATCCCGTGCCGATGGTGTGGAACCCCTTCGAGCAGGGCATCCATCTCTTCGATGCCCGCGCCCCCTCGTTCCGCGACAGCCAGCCAGGGACCCCGCGCCTCTCACCCACCTTTCAGGAAGCCCTGGAGCACCCCATGGCCCAGTTTGTGCAGAGCGGCTACCTCAGCTCGGATGCACACAAGTTCCCCAACTACGGCCCTGCCTTCTCATCCTCCAGCGACAGCACCACCTCCAACTCCCCTCCCGACCACCAGTTCTGTGGTCCAACCTCTCGAGGAGGTGGCCACTACTCGCTTCCAAGAGAGTGACGCCCATCGTCACTGCCCCATGTTCGACCGGCCCTGGGCACCCCGGTCTTTCCAGAGTAGTATGCACTCACAGTATTCTACACGGTGCATATCCCATTTGCATTTGTGTACCAGACCCAGGCTGTCAAGCTAGGTAGCATTTGAGCTGATCTGAGGTGTGAGAAGGGAGGTCCATGGGGTGAGGGGGGAGCATGTGTACTACTTGATGTAATGTTTGGGACTGGTCCTTAGGATGTAGCTGGTAGTTAGAAGGGGGGGGGGGGGGGGGGGTTAAAGTAAGAATAAGGAAATATCAAAGAATATGGAGTTTTATTTTTGCATTACATTAATCCTGTTATTTTTTTATCATTTGTATTTTTATTTCCAGAAATGTTAAAACGTACGGTTAAAGCAAAGTTTAAATCAAGGCTAATGTCTAACTTTTTTCCTGTCATTTTAAAACACCCCATGTGTTTAGCTGCTATGTTGATTTCATGTATCTTTTATTTTTTCCCTCTTATTTTTGAATATTTTTTTACATTTTCATCCTCAAATTGCTGAAATTGGGGTGGAGTAGGTTTTTCCTTGGGAATTAAGAAGTGTTACGCACTGCCGTGCTTTCCATTTCTTCAAAGAACATGCTTAGATTTTATATTTTCTAGTTACGTTTACATTAACTCGTGCCTAATCCAATTCCACTTGATTAAAATCCAACCTTAGTTTTGTGGGCGTTGTGTTACCATAGAACTCTAACTTACAAAAAGCATGTCTGCGGCCTTTGAACCATTGTCTCGGCTAGTTTAGCTAAAACACTAGACGCCAACTATGAGCTTTTTGTTTGTTTTTTCATCTTTGCTTTAACAGTGGATGTACAGGATAGTGGTCTTCGATGTAGTGGAAATGGGTGTGGTTCTTGCACTGACATTCCAGCTTAACCTGTACAGTTTTCTCTTGTAGCAGGGAGAGTCAAGTGAAAAAGTGCACTCTTGAACTCTAGAATTCTAGGCAGGGAACTCAAACAGTGTTGAGAATGCAGCTGTCTGAGATGGTTCTCATTACATCGCCTGATTCAAATAACTGACAACTTTATTGCCTTAAAGGAACCAGCCAGATCATTCACTCTGTGGTCTGAGACAGTCAGCACGTCCGCAGATAGAAAAATCTTTTGCGCCAGGTACGTCCTAAGTACATGGCGTGGAGAGTTCCACAAATGTGAAGGCTAAGGCCACACCTGTTCTCATGCGTCGGTGTGTGTGTGTGTAGTAGGGGCGGGAGCGGGAGCAAGCTGTATTAGGGGTGAGTTGCTTTTCTCTGTGATGTGCTCATCAATGTAGAAAGGTACACGTTGTCCACTGACAACACGGCACAACAGCCCACACAATTCTTCCTCCGACCACTACTGCAAACCCAGTGTTTAAGAGCCGCAGACAAAGGCCACGTACTTGACGAGTCCTGGTCAAACGGATGGAGAACACATTGGTCCATAACCTCTCAAGATTACTCTTGACATTTTTTGCATTGTTTTTTTAAATGTAGATTGGTTAAAATTGTACAGAAGTTTATTTTTTATTTCTTCTAGAAGTTACATTTCATATGCCTATAAATAAATATATATATATATATATATTACAATTTTAAAGATAAGGTTATATATTTTTTTCTATAGTATGAGCAAAATCTCTCGGTGAGCTGCAGTGCACTGTTGATTGTCAGTGCCCTCCGCTTGTAGTGCAGTTTAACAGTATTGAAAATAAGATTAACTAGACTTTTTGGCAAGGAGGAATGTGCACATAAGCATGTTTTCATAACATACCACATTGTACACTGCAACTAAAAGGCCAAGGATCTAACATGTAAGATGCATATGTCTGTACGTCACCAAACTATAAATGAAATTATATATATATATATATATATATATATATATATATATATATGCAGATATTGTTTATCGGTACAGTGTACATATTGGCTCACTGCACCAACAGTTAAGTATTTGCTAATTTTACTACCTTCATTATGTGTATGTAGGGACACATTAGGGCATATATGTTCTACAAAATAAGGTTAAATGCAAATTATATTTTATGATTAATGGCCTTCATGTGTCATGTGGCCAAAGCACTGATACTATATATTTGCTGTAAAGAGAATTAAGAGTTTTATTTTCTGATATTAAAAGTTACTTAATAAAGGCAGTTTCATTCTAAAAAAAAAGCCTGTTTTTCTTGTTTGTTTTGTGTGTAAGTGATACTTAATTTACCCTTGACCTCCCCTCTCCCACTGGAAATGGGTTAAATGTGACGCTGCTACCCAGCAGAAGAAAGCCTACTACAAAGTGCTGTGCTTCTTATCGAGTTGTGCTTGCATCCTTTTGGGCTCCAGATTATGTTGACAGATATGAATAGGTTCATTTGTGGTATATTTTAGTAAATATGGAGATTTACGATGAATTAATCTTCGGTTTCAAAAGTCAATATTACTGACACAAGGTTAACGTCAACCTATTTCAACCAAGTATGAATAGAACTGTATGGTGAATATTTAACAAAAGAAATTATCATTGTTGGAAGTGCATAGACCTTGTGGTCTCTAGTGTATGGTAGTAGGTGGGAATGCCTGCACCTATTTAACTTAGTGTCTGCATCACAGTTTATCACCATTTGTATGTATGTTCACTTCACAAAGACTTGACCAAATATGTAAGAAATAACTTTTTATTGCCCTCTAACTGTTCAGTGTTTATGGCAGAACTAAAAAAAAGAATTCTGTCAGAGCAATTTGCATAATGCAATAATACCATACTATCACTTGACATGATCAGTAATATGCCTCATACAGGTTAATTTAAACAGATTTAATATTGCTATTTGCTAATTATATTACACAATATAGAATCCAACTAGATCTGCTGAAATGGAAAAAAGTGTAAGTGTAACTCTTTTAAAGCTGCTTTTAAAGTAAGAAATGAAAACGGCAAGAATTCACACAAAGTAATATCCACTTTAACATGCCTTTTAGAAAAAGAAACCTACATGGTAAAACGACAGCTTCGTAGTATGGCTCTAGGACACTTCATGAAAGATGTTTATTTATTTTGGAGGGCAATCCCAGACATCAGTAAACTGAATGGTCGGGCAGAGAACCAAAACAGAAAACAAAATGAAATGGAGAGATGATGTACAGCGTTAGTATTTGGGCAAAGTCAAGGTGGCAGTTTACCTGCTGGGCTCATCCTTCTGTGGATCTTTTGAATAAGCTGGAAGTCTTTAGCTTAGCAATTAGGTGTTCTTAACTGGAGTCAAGATTCACACCAATGATTTGAAGAGCATTCCAAACAGTTAATTATCTGTTCATGGCAAGCCACTGTAGTCAGTAGGACATTCTAGGACAAGAACCAATAATAATCGTTTTTGCCACTCGCATGCAAAATTTTACATGCATTAAAAACATAAAATAACTACAGTAAGTGTGGTTAGCTACTTGGGAAAAAAAAAAAAAAAACATATACATATATTTATATAGCTTAGTGCAAAATGTCAAACTCAGTTTATCTTGATGTACTATGCCACTTAAACAAAAAAAAGGATAAACATTAAAAAATTAAAAAAAAAGGATAAAATCTTTCTAGTGTGGGTACTGGATCTTAATCTATGCGACACAATCATCATTCAATCCATAGCGCTTTCCTCTGGGATATGGAATTAACATTATTATATATCAAAAGGTGCTAAAATACATTATCACAATTACTTTGTAAAATATGCACAAGATGGAAAAAGTCAAACACCCACACACATTTGTATAAATATACTTTGCCCCATCTTCTCGTTCAACCAAATCACCTGCATTATCAGTGGAGGAGATGAATTGGGATGAGCGGAAATTAAACCATCTCCTCTCACCAAATGTTCTGCCACACATGCAACTCTAATCCCAGGGTAACAGCCTAGAATCCTGACCTATCGAGGAGGACCGGGGTGAAGGAAAATAAACAAAACCTCCCCTTAATTCTCTCCTACCCTCACTACCCTTATGTTCTCTTTGTTGCTGTGGCAGTCTCATAGACTCCTTTTAGGGAGAAGCTGTGAGGTAACGGATACATAGAAGAAGAAAAAAAAACTACCAGTGAAGTTTAAAAAAAAGCAACAAAAAAAAAAAGAAAAAGTGATCTTTGCATTCCTGGTGACAGAACAGAACTCTGAAACTCATACAGAAGCCGTTGTCTCCTGTCAGGGGCATTGGGATGAGTGGGGATTCTCCCTGGGCTTCCCAATTTGCCAGGAGGCATCACAGTGAAGACGAGGAGGGCGGGAGAGTCTCAGGTCTCTCTCGTTCGTTTGTTTGTTTGTTTGTTTGTTTGAGTGTTTTGTTTGTAGCTGTTTGGAGAAACAGGTCAGTCGAGGGGCTGTGGGTCAGCGATGGGCATGGTGTGGAGCACCTCGTCCAGCAGTTGCAGGGCGCGGTGCAGGTGGATCTCGATCCAGCAGGGCGTCTCTTTGATGCTCTGGCGCGGGTAGTCAGGGCCCCAGCCCTTCACAAAGCTCATGCGCAGGATGCACAGGCGCCGCAGGTCGTCCACACCAATGCCTGCCGCTGCAGACAGACCTGTGCAGGGGTCGGAGAGAGCAGGGCTTATGTTGCAGTCAACAGTTTTAGCTGTAATGTAACCCTATTCTATAGCTGCATCCTCATGTAAAAGACAAACTTGAATATTACAAACCACATAACAATAAGACACAACATTTAGAGGTCCTTTCCCATTTCCAGTTGACCAGTGCCCCACTGGTATTGACTATAATCCCCTAGTGAAACCTCCCAGTGTTCGTTCACTACACTGAGCCTAAGTGAAGCCTGAACTGGAAGAAAGAGCCTGAAGCCTGAACTGGAAGAAAGAGAGGGACTCACTGATGGCCGGCGCGATTCCTCCCACTGACCCTGGCCCTGGGATGTTTCCCGCCACCGCTGCCGCCTGGGCTGCGGCCGCCGCTTGTGCCGTAGCCGCCTGCTGCTGCATCTGCCGGTGGCACTGGCGCAGGTCAAACACCTGGAAACACAAACACAAACACATTTGTTGTAGTGTTCCTTGATCTCTACAAGGCAAGGAGCAAACAACAGCCAGGTCATGGGTGCAGCACACATACACATATGGATGGACGTCCACCACTGTGGATGATTTTATGAATCCCTGACCCAGGTACGCCATGCACTAGACCCGTTACAGTTTGCATACCAGGAGAAAGTGGGCGTGGACGATGCCATCACTTATCTTCTACACAGGACACATTCTCACCTAGACAAGGGGAAAAGTGCTGTGAGAATCATGTTCTTTGATTTCTCAAGTGCTTTTAACACCATCCAGCCCCTCAGATTGGGAGACAAGCTCTTGCAGATGGGTGTGGACGCTCACCTGGTAACCTGGATTACAGATTACCTGACCGAGCGACCACAGTTCGTCAGACTGAAGAACTGTCTCTCTGACACGGTGATCTGCAGCACCGGAGCGCCACAGGGAACTGTGCTCTCTCCAGTCCTGTTCACCCTGTACACATCTGACTTCTGCTACAACACCGAGTCATGCCACACGTAGAAGTTTTCTGATGATACTGCAATTGTGGGGTGTATCAGGAACGGGCAGGAGGAGGAGTACAGGAGCCTGGTGGAGGACTTTGTGCAATGGTGCAAACTTAATCATCTTCAATTTAACACTTCAAAGACCAAGGAGATGGTGGTGGATTTCCGCAGGTCTAAGCCCACTCTGCTACCAGTCCACATTGATGGGGTCGATGTGGAGGTGGTTAGCACCTACAAGTATCTGGGTCTCCACCTGGACAATAAACTGGACTGGTCAGCCAACACTGATGCACTCTACAAGAAAGGGCAGAGCAAGCTGTACTTCCTGAGGAGGCTGCGGTCCTTTAATGTGTGCAGTAAGCTCCTCAGGATGTTCTACCAGTCTGTTGTTGCCAGCGTCCTCTTCTATGCAGTAGTATGTTGGGGAGGAAGCACAAGGAGAAGGATGCTGGGCGAATTGACAGGCTGGTAAGGAAACCTGGCTCTGTAGTGGGAGCTGAACTGGAGTGTATCACTTCACTATCTGACACAAGGACCCTGAACAAACTGATCAACATCTTGGACAATGAGTGTCACCCACTCCACAGCACTATTATTAAGCAGAAGAGCCTGATTAGCTGGAGACTTCGCTCACTGCCTTGCACAACTGACAGACTGAGAAAGTCATTTGTCCCCAAGGCCATTGAACTGTTCAATGCCTCACTTAAGGGAAGAGGAAAGATAGACTTCTCTGCATAGTCTGTCTGCCTTTTCACCCCCTCCATGTTTGGATACTGTCTGTCCACTAGCCACTTTTACCACTGTCTTTATGCCTCACTGTTTGCGCGCTATATTAGCACTTTAGCACATATGCATAACCCCCCCCCCCCCCCCCCCCCCCCCCCCCCCCCCATGCCACAGCCGAACTGTGGCCACACTTATACATTTTCTTAAATAGTTAAATATATAGATATATAGACTTTACTTTATTTCTGCATTGTTGCACTGTTGGACTTACTCATTTGCACTATCACCATGACCACCATCACCATTGCACTACCACCATGACACTCATTCACACAGAGCACCTTACCATACCTTACTATGCACAGAGAATCACAGGCTCAGTCCCTGCCTCAGTCATTGCAAGCGCCTCTGATTGATTAATCACCACTATGTGGATACTGTTTTTAGAATTGATTTAGATTGTGTTAGTTAGTATAATTTGTATTTTTGTAATTTGTATTTTAGTATATTTTTATATATTGTATTTCAATAAAGTATCCATCTATCTATCTATCTATCTATGAAGAAATGTAAATACAAAATCTGAGACCGTCTGAGAAAAGGCCGTTTTAGAATGAGGAGCTGAGAAGCACGATGTCCCAGTTGCTCAATTCGTAGAACATGCCAGTGGCAATTTCAGCATTCCGCTGCCAGAGAGTGACAAGTTCTGACAATAAAAGCCTGCCAGCGCACTGTAGGGACCAACCGTCAGAATGTTTCCAGGGGTTTCGTTTCAACCAGCTAGACCAGAATACAGGAGCCGGCTGGTGCTGCTAATGGGAAATGAGGAGTCAGATGGTACATGGGTGGTACTAAAATCATGGAACCATATCAGTGCTGTGGGCTTAGACTCTCCCACATTTGCTACACTTGGGCTTTGTTGCTTTGGATCAAATTAATTTCAATCAGAATGCATTGGCTGTGTGGATGTGCAGAGAGCCAGCGGTACCTTTATGTAGGCACTGGGATAGATCTTGTGCACGGCGTCCCCCGGGGCCCGGCCGGCCTCGCGGTCCAGGTAGTAGCTCTGGACAAACACGGCGTGGTCACTCAGGCAGCGCACCCACAGGTCGCCCTCCCCTTTGCACTCCAGCTGGACACCTTTCCCAATGTGTAGTCTGGAAAAAGCATGGGCACATTCAGTCAACGGGCATCAGGTTTCATACTATTTCTGAGCATCTAGAACTGGAGAGGGGGTTCAATGTTTCTCCTCCAGGCGCTTAAATTCAATGGTTTCCCTAAGGAGCAGTGTGACTGACCGTTGCAACACTCCTCGTTTTTTTTTTAAGCGAGGTGCAAGCAGGTAAAAAAGTGAGGCTTCTAAAAAAGTTAAAAATAGTTCCAATTTTTTGGGGCTGCATTTTTTTTTTTTTCCAACAATGGGTCGTTGCTTAGCTACCTGCCTTAGCCAAGTCAATGAGCTAGCAATTTAGCTAAACAAAACATAGCAACATCATGTACACAATCAATTTCTCCTTTGCATGTTTTTAACACTCACTACTTGAAAAAAAGTGTGTCACTGTGAATGTAAAGTAATGTAATAGTAAAGGTATGCGATCTTGAGCTTAGTTTGGACATGCGTTACTGTTAGTCAATAGTATTATTATTAGAGTTTGAAAGCCTTTTATGTGGTGCATTCTTATTCATGAGGCTTACAAACATTTTACACACATTTACTAAGAGGAAGCATCACTTTCCAGTATTAAAAGATGACGCAGAGGACATCAGAACACTACATGGGGCTTTACCTGGCTCTCTCAATGGCCTCTGTGCGGTGGACGTTGCTCAGCTGGCCCAGGCAGAAGCGATCTCCCCCGGACGGGTCCACATACCCATCCACCGTTACAATGGGGCAGCTAGAAGGCACCTTGAACGTCTCGCCCACCTGCACGTCCATCTCGAAGTAGGCAATAGAGCACCAGTAATCTGGCGCTGAGGGGTGAAGAGCAAAATTGTTTTATTCATTTGAAATTTGTGAATTAGTGAATGTCAAACAGGTCAATATTGTGATCGCTGTCCTACCAGGGTGGTTTGAAATCGGAGGCTGGAACGCAAGTTCACCGTGTTCTGGCCCTGAAAAACAAAAAAAACATTGGACATCTGCTAAGTGCCATTACGCTCACTCATAAAACAGTGCAAACCTGTTGTGCTGTGGATGCTTACAGTAGTGTCCAGGATGGGGCATCGGGGGGTGATGCTGTAGGTGTCCGTTCTGATGGTGAGGCATGTTGGGGGTAAAGCTGCTGGTTCTTGCCCAGTTGGAGGTAGCATCTACACAGGGGTGAAGTGTGGATAGACGTTTACAACAATTTACATTCAAAACCCACAGGAGGGAAAAAGACAAATAGTCCCCTCAACCCAACTTCACACCACTAAACATGTTTTAAAAAGGGGGAAAAAAAAGACCATGAGGACGAGACCATGCAGGAGGCATGAGGAACATGGAGGCATGGAGGATGAGAGACTAGTCAGCACCAACCAATGGAAAAGAGCAGGTGTATCTTTTTGACAGGATGCTCTAGTGCAGTGGTCCTCAAACAACAACCACCCCCAAAGGGATTATATAATGGTTCACAAACGGAATTAAACATGTTCTGACCCTGTGGTGCCACTAATTGACAGGGAACAGAAAAGCGTCAAAGACCACTGCCCTAGGATGATGTTGAAAAGCTTTCCATCCCCCCTCAAGAGAAACGTGGTGGAGGGGGTGGTTACGGGCCCCCGTGTGTGGACAGAGAGACAGGTTGGGGGTTTTCGGGAGGGAAGGGCAGGGGTGGGGTTGGGTGGGGCCTTACTGTGGTGGAAAGTGGCCGGCGTGGCGGGGGAGAAGCCGTTCTGCTGGGCTCCTCGTGCCGTCCGGGCAGCGGCCGTCGGCAGCAGCCCCTCCCCGCGGCAGCCTGGCAACAGGCTACTGGACTGGGCTGGGGAAGAGAAGCGGCAGGAGGATTGGTGCGGGGCGCACACACACACACACACACACACACACACACACACACACACACACAGGAACATTCGGGAAAACAACACAACACACAGGCGCGCACCACCACACGACCAGGCCAAGCCGGACCACGCCAGACCAGGCAGTCGAGAGCTTTCAACCCGGCCAAAATGGACTGCTTCCAGAAAGCTTTTCAAAATCACTCCTAAAATGGACACTAGCTGTGATGGATGATGGGAATGAGCTGAAAATCTCCATCAGTAGAGAAAGACAATGGCAAAACTACATGGATTACTGCATTCCTAAAAGACAGGGTACCAACATACTATAATCTAGTACACACAAGTACACAGACACTAACAAAATGATGACTAAGGCATACTGCAAAGTGACAAGCAATGGTGTCATAACACTGGCGAGACCACCAGTCTTGTTGGTGAATGGGGAGATATGGGGACAAGTAGGGAAGAAGAGGGGATTAATGGAGGAAAAAAGGAGGCAGCAGTTATGAACGGGAACCCTGGTTGCGTCTCACTTGATCCGACGGCGATGCCCGGGAAGGCAGAGGTGGAGGCCGAGCTGCCTGCGTCCGAGGGGGGCAGGAGGGCAGGGCTGCTGAAGGACTCGGAGGGGCCCGCACGGGTGGAGGGGGGGTGCTGGATGGTCTGTATTGAGTGACCCCCCTCGATGCTGGGCAGGGAAGACGGGCCGTCGTACTCGTACTCATCTTTCACCATTAAACCGGAGCTGGGCCCTGAGGGAGAGCAAGAACGTCAGGAGCAGCAGTCATGTAGAAGTCATACAGCAGCCGATGTAATATTACCACATGAGTTTACTAATACGGCATCTGTGTTAAGGTGACAAACACAAAATCACTCACAAATAAAGTTTCAGAAAGTACATAACTAAACAACCATTACTAGACTACAATTTGAAATTGACTGTTGATTAAATCATATGATTGGTTAACCACTTACCAGAGCTGGTTAGTGTTAATCCTGACAGATCTGCAAATGATATGAAGACATATTGTGAGTAGTAGATCAGCTGTAGACTTCACAGAGTTTGTACTTGATGCACTGGAAAAACAGAAACAAGCGTTTCTCTCACCAATGCCTGGGGACACCACCCTTTCATAGTGATAGGGGTTGACGCAGACGCTGTCACACTTGAGATCAAATGCGTACTGGCAGTACTTCACATGCTTGAGCTCGTTTTTGTGCAAGTCGGGCCATCTCCATAACCGCGCGTAGATCACATGGGGGAAACCTTTGCGCCCAGCCACCTGCGATAAGACAATTGAAATCAGGGTCTGACAAAGAAATGACTATGGTATACATGAACCCAGAAGCACAGACTGCAAAGTGCATCCAACAATCTGCACAGAAACAGATAGTTGAATGTCTTGCTCTAAAAGCCTTTTTGAGCTATTTGTGTTCATCCCTACCTGTAGTCGACCATCCAGAGTGCGCTGAATTGTCACACACTTGCTAGGGTGAGCTCCATTTGTGGTTATAGCAGTGATTAAAGAGTCCAGTTCATCCTTCTTTTCTTTCAGTTTCTTTACCAGGCTTTCAATAGCTCGTTTGGAGAAGCTTTCGCTTTCGCCACCCTGTCGATGGCACATCAAGCTGTGCACAATGCTAAGGCAGGCATCGTTACTGGTCGGTGTGTTTGTGATTGACATCCTGGATGTTTGTTGTTTACTCGGATCACACAACAGAATCGCAAAAAAAGTTTCCAATGTATCAATTCATCACACTTGTTGCTCTTTCCATTGGAGTATCACAGCACGCCAAAAGACTTTAGTCCCTGTTGAGCAGGTGTAGGTATTAAGAGTGTACTGGACTTCAACATCTGACCGCCAGCTGTGAGGGTAAGAACATGTAGGCAATTTCATTAGGTAAAGTGGGAGTAGGTGATGAAGCAATGAACATGTTACAACTTAAAGGTAAGAGTTGTCACGGAGATCCATGGTGACACTGGAAAGCAGGCCTTGTTGGGAAACCCTTGTTTCCATTCGGAACACATTGAACGCAACACCTCTCGTGACTGTAAATAGCTAGCTACCTAGCATAGCTTCCGCGAAGTAGCTTGATAATGGGCATTTAACCATAATGAATTGCTTTAGCATGCTATCTAGCCAGTTGTGTACATTTTAAAGAGCAGCGGGTATATTGTAGTTAAGATGAAAATAACCCATGTTAAATCATATCCTCTCCATCGTAAATATTGTATTGGCTTCTAAAGGCAATATTCAACGTTTAATTTGCTGCGCAACAGCAATCACATAATTTCCTAAATACTAGCGTTGAGTGACGTTAGCTCAGGTCAGCTAACATCAGCTGGCTAGGTTGCAGTCAGACAAGAACTGCTACTGGCAAAAATAAATCGATCATAAATATCTGTCTAACTTGACAGCGCAAAGCGCAACTCAGTTCAATTTTAAGTTAAATTCTTGCGTATTTATATGTATCTGTGTGTATGCCTGTTTGTATACTTCAATCCATGGCCTATAACAGCAAACCTGAGCATCAAGCTAATGTTAGCTTGCTAACTACGACGTCCCTTTCCAGAATTAATAGCTAACGTTAGCCGTGAGCTAGTCAACAATAAATCTTACCGTTCCGAGGGTTAATGCATTTCTCTCCGTATGCAAGTTTGCAGAGTATTTTATTTGCTTATCATACAACAAACGAATCAGCACATGCCACTCGGAAAGGGTTAATTCCGAAATTAAAATTAAAACTTGATTGCAAGCCTGGTAGCCCGCTAAACATCAGCTGAGATTCATGTAGCAACGCCCACGCACGCTCCTCACAGCGACTGGACTGGTCCGAGTTCAATCAACATGGCGATATGCGCATGAGTAGGCTAGTAACCCCCTGACGACATTGACAGTCGGGAACACACATCAAAGCAGTGTGTGTTTTATACGGCGATAGAATCGCCTGAATGTTTTCCCCATTTAATTAAAATAACATGGTAAAACTGTTTCCTTTAGCTACATAGGCCTACCTTGCAGCACTACCTTTGATTTCATATAGAAATGTGAAACCTAAAACAGATGAGTTTTTATTTTTAGAGAAACACGAAAATACAAAAATTATTCATCTTTATTGTGAGACACAGCATACAATTGCAGAAGTTAATATACAGGGGACCCAACTGTGTACAACAAGTGCCCACAGGTTTCAGTTTGGTCAGAGCACCTGTGCACCAGTTATATTATTGATGGACATCTCATGTCCACTACTGATGTGTAGTCATTTTATTTAAAATAAAATCTGCAGTCAAACTTTTCTGTGGCAAAGTAATTAATGATCCATGACTGTCAGATAATTTATAAGATAAAAGCACATCAGTGGCAAGGATTTTGTGACCTATTCTCAGGTCAGTTTGATCTTTTGATCGGTATGGGCAAAGTGAGGAAGTCCTCAGCCAGCGAAACCTCTGTGGCAGTGCCTTTCAATGCATCTTCAGCCTGCCTTTGGAGCTCTAGGACATCATCCTCTTCACTGTCCTTTTGCAGACTAACAGGCTTGTATCTCTGGCTAAAGTGATAGAGCACCAGACGGCGCACTTCACAGGAACGAGCAACGGCTGCTGCCATGCTTGGCGTGCTGTGCCCGTGCTCAACAGCTCGTTCCTGGAAGCCATCGGCCAGGGTCGCCTCATGGACGAGAATGTCTGCTCCACGACATGCTTTCAGCCCGCCTTCCCCGAGCAGTGAGCTACAGTCACCAAAAATGCACACTTTTCGGCCAGGAATGGCTGGCTCCAGGACTTCGCTTGGTTTCACTACCTGTCCGTTTTCCAGAGTAATGGTCTCCCCATTTTTGAGCTGCCCATACAGTGGTCCTGGTGTCAGTCCTGTTTTGAGAGAGAGCATGAGAGAGTGAATGAGTGAGAGTGTGTGTGTGCGTGTCTATGTGTATGTGCATGTGCATGTGTGTGTGTGTGTGTGCGTGTCTATGTGTATGTGTATGTGCGTGTGTGTGCGTGTGTGTGTGTGTGTGTGTGTGTGAGTGAGTGCAAGCAGAAGTGTTGTCGACATGTTGTTGATAAGTGATAATGTGCATTAGCTGAAATGATACAACCGTTTTGACAGTGACAGATGGTGGTCAAAACTTGATGGAGATCCAGATATGTTTTAAATGCAGGGTGAATATTAAATTGAAGAAATTATTTGGCCCCCAATGTAATGGCATACAAGTTTAGGCGTTCTGACCTTGTGTTCCCCTGCACTTTTCATAGCCACACCAAGTTTTGTAAATCTTTACATTTTCAAACACTGTATTGCATCCCATTTAACACCATAGTTGCCTACTTCCCTATGGCATGCAAGACAAAAATGGAAAAGACATACCTAATTCTTTTAATAAGTGGGTGTTAAGACGTCCAGGACGATCATGCTCCTGTACACAGAACCCAAAGGATGGTATCCGGTGAAAGAGCCTAAAAGCCTTTACTGTGAAATGTTTTTCTTCGAAAAGCAAGTAGCAGTCACTCTCTCCTTCCAAACAGATGGTGCGCCCAGGCCGCTCTTGAGGATGAAGACTTTCACTGCTCTGTGTCACTGTGGGACTTAGCAGGCCCTCTGGGGGGCACTGGTCCCCGGTGGGCTCAAGCTCGTGGACAGCATAAGGGAAAACGAGCTGAGAGCCTGATAGCTCCAAGGCAACACGTAGGAAATGCCTGAGACCAACTGGGCCATATATGTCCACACAGTTTGGGGGTTGCGTGGGACTGTAGTTGAGGCTCACAGTGCACAACAACCCTGGTAAGCCAAAGAGGTGATCTCCATGTAAATGAGAAATGAATATTTTGTTGATTTTACCTGTGTAAAGAGAACACAACTGTGGAATTACAAACACACATGGAAAGAACAAACGCATCACAAAATACCTAAATGCATTTTATTCAAGGAACTTTCATGTCCAATGTTTCATCTGCTGAGAACAATTTGCGATCTGGTAGGAATTAAGAACCTGCTGACTTATTCTGTTTACCAGCCTTAAGTTGACTCTTCATCAGCTGTGTCTGTGTACCCTCTCCACAGTCGAAGAGCCAACATTCTCCCTCGGTACGAAGAACCACTGCTGAGGCACCGCGATGTGGAGACGGGTATGCTGATCCCGTCCCGAGGAACGTCAGGTCCATAGACATAATAAAAAGTTTAAAAACACGAAGGGCAATTTTCGATTCTTAGCGTCACTGAAAACATGTTTGCTTCAGCTTCCTGCCAAGCACAACACGTTGTTGCGTTGAAGGAGCGACGTCATCGCTGATTGGATGATAGTCAAGAAGTCTTTGTATCAATCAGAAGGTTTTATTGGTCGTTTCTTGTCACATGATGTAAGGGTGCGTTCAGGAGTACAAAGGCGGGGCGACGTTTCAAGATGTTTTGGAAGGACTGTTACATAAAACCATATAATTTACATATATATACACATATAAATATATATATATATATAATATATATATATTTTTTCTTTAATTGTTGTGCAAGAGTACGGAGAAAAATGAGAGATTTTTGTTTTAATTAGTAGGTATTGTCCTAAACATTTATCAAACAGTAGGCAAAATTACACAATAAACACAAGAGGCATGGCGAAAGAGTTGAAAACTAAAATCTCATTTATTCTGTTAGCGCACACACAAGGAGCTGGTCCATTGTATGTGCTGTTTTGTGCGTTCATACGCTAAGGCAACATTGCATAGCGAAAATAAACCATTAAACCCCAAATTAACAATGCACATATGCAAACCACTATATATCAGAAATTATACCAAAAACACGGAGGTCCACAAGCAAACAAATACCTGGGCACTTACAGTGTTCTGGTGAGGCAAAGAGCTTTTACTAGATGAACCAGCATGACAAACACTACACATTCACGTTAACAACATAAAGACACAACTGGGTAAAACCACTAACACTTCACATCTCACGTTGTTACACTGGGTGAAAGTGGTATTGATAAGTAAAGGAATTCCCAGTGGAATCCTGGTTTGTCATCTAGACAGGGAACAGAAAAGAGGTGGTTCAATTACGAGAGTGAAATAAACCCATTGTTCAGTCTAGTGACTCACTTATGGACCCTTTCAAGAGAGTTCCATTATCAGCATAATAGTTGGCCCCACAAGACTTCCTTTTTAACATTCCATATGTTATCTTAATGCAGAGGTGGTAGATTGGGGCCCAAATAGAACGTTCAAGCATTGCTTTTGTTTTTATTGTTGAAAGGGTCTATAGCCCACCTCAATGTCAAATGTGAAATGCATCAATCATGAACAAGTGATGAACCAAAAATGACAACACAGGCATTAATATGTAGGTTATGATATGACATCAATAATAATAGTGTTAAGTGCCTCTTCAATTGAAGTGATCTTAAAATCAGTTTCAGACCTTGCAGCAGTGTAATAATTTAAAAAAGAATGACAAGAATTGCGCTGAAATCTTTGGCTCGGTAACGGAATGGTTGATGAGCAAGATGTCTCTCGAAATCTACACAGGCACTTCAGAGAGGGTCAGCCAGGGAAAAATGCATTCCATGCTGTACCATCATCTGTTCCCTGACCTTTTTAAGAATGTGAAGTGTCTACGCTAGTGATCTAGGCATTACATAAGATATCATTTAGCCAATGGTGTATTGCAAATTATGCAAGAAATGTGCCAATGCCCATGCTGACATCTATTTGATATGTGTAACTGTGGCATATATGCAACATTGTATAAGGGCATATTTATCTGTCCTGCCCAGAAAAACAGTGAGTACAGGTACTTGAAGGAAACAGGTCCAGACATCTCATTCTACCTTTGACTGCAATTCTGTCTTCAAAGCTGATGAGGGTTATTTGTATGTATTTCCATCAGGACACAACAGGGGACATTACAACATTGCATTGGACACTAGAGTTCTTAAAAATATATTTGTAATGACAATCCACAGCTCTCTCAAAAGTTTAATGAGACTAAAGATCATTCTTAAAGTCCACTGCACAATACTGGTCTTTTTAATGTTCAGTGTCTCCTGAAGAATCAAATCTGAATTCATACTCGTTCCTGCTTTGTTACAACATGTAATGCAATACATTGAAATGGGGACTGAATGAAGACAAATTAACTAAGTAATAGAAAAAGAATTAAACCCCGTTTCAAATACATTTTAGAACTGATCTCATATGTGGGGAGTGTGTATGCTTGGCTTAAAGTGTAACCGATGTAAAAACTGAAAATAAGAAGCCTCATGTGCCCAAGGTAAAGGGAATACATTAGGATATGACAAATCAGAGCATAGAAAAGTGAGACGAGTAGTTAGGGCTAAAACCACTGACCATGGAGTGTGTGCCATTTTCACTGGCTTTTCCATTTCATGTTTGATGGCCTGAGTCTACTGAGGTGATGGTGACCCTACAAATCCACTGCTGTCTTAGTCACGCTTCCTTTCTCTAGCACCTTCCCTAACCCGTCTGTCTGTCCGCCACACCATAACCTGTCCCAAGTGCTCCGTCCCCATCGGCCCTCTACTTTAAGGGCTTGTGGGACACCCCAGGCCAGTTGTAGATATCCGGGAGGAAAGAGTCGTAGTCGGTGTTCCAAAGAGTTGACCGCACAAACTTCTCCTTATCAAGAGGCTCTGGGTAGCGGAAGGCCATTCCCTTTGCATACACATACTCCACCACCTAAAGGGGGAGAGATTGAGATTGAGTATGACTTGGTATTAAATATCAATATGTTATATGCATATTTCCTGAGTGTCTAGTGAAAGTCCAGGCTGACTAATGTTCTAATGTGCAACACTCGCTCACCTTGATTGCCATGTGGACAGACACCTCTCTGATGTTGGACAGAGGTGGGTACAGCCTTCCCTGGTTCATCTCGTTTTCGGTCACCTGGTCGGCCAGGGTCTATTCATATGAGCAGTGCAATAAGAGTGGTGCAGCGGCCATAATGAGGATAGGGTGGCATGCTAGAAGTCTGTGATTCTGTGAGAGTACTGCTTACCTTAGCTGCCTCCAGGAACACTGTGTCACTGATGTGCCTTACTCCACTGAGGATCACAGCCAAAGCCACTCCTTCAAAATAAACACGGAGAGCACACGGACATGAGACCTGGACATTAATAAATATCTAAGAGACGTAGTCATTAATTCGAAAGCCATTATAAGTGTTTCTCCAAAATCCATGACCCCAGTCAGGGAAAGTTTTGGAAGGAAGTTCCACACAGAGACTCCTGTGTCTCTGGGTTTGACCTGCCCTATAAATGTGTTGTGTATAAATGAAGCTGCAACTGTAGAGGGCCTACCGTAGCTTGTTTATTGTCAATGGTAAATTTCCACAACACTAAACAAGAGAGTAGTGTACTAGCAGCCCGAAGGAATTTGAAGAAAAAAATATGTGCTTACAGGTTACAGCCCAGTGCCTAAAATGTAGCGAGTTGGTATTTAATAGAAATGGCGCCTTCTTCCTGTGGCCGTTTTGATGACAGCGCTTAGTTTCATAGGGTCTACTGACAAATTCCTCTTCCCTTGTTTCATTTCCATCTTTTAAGTCCTCAATTATGACTAACTTTGCTGAGGAGTCTGAAGCAATGAATAACTGACGGAAAAGATCCATGAGATTAAACAGCTCAATGCAAGTTTCTTCATTAACAGCTTGGATCTCTAAGCTCTTACAGGCTTCAGGCGCATTCATGAAATTCAGCTAAAGAAGGCGAAATTGCATTGTGCATTTCCATTTCCGTTGTGCAGACTGACACCCTCCTTATCAAAAGTTCTGACCAGCTGTGGGGTCAAAATATAATGTTGTCAGGGCAACTCTAAGGGACATACAGTACCTCATAAAATGGCACCAAATACAATTGCAAATGTATTCAAATAAACCCGCTGTTATCAACTTCAGTGGCATTATACCCTAGTTGGTGCCTGTGGCTGCATGTGGCTGCACGGGGCCTCACCTGGGAATATGTAAGCATTGTTCCCCTGACCAGGAGTCAGTACACGGCCATCTGGCAATGTGACCGGTTCAAAGGGGCTACCGCTAGCGAATAGGCATCTTCCCTGAGAACACACAGGAGAGACAAAACCAAAGCGTCAGGGAAAAGCACATGTGAAACCGCAAAGAGAAACTGCATAAAGAAAAGTACTGCCTGTCAAGCGAGAGAAAAGAAGAATGCACAAACAAAAGGAAATCAATTTCCCTTCAATGTCAGCTTGAATTAGTGTCACATTTCCTACAGCATAATAAGTATGTTATATAATATAGATGTAATGATTTTATAATTATCTTCAAAACAATCATTTTCTATATTAATGTGTCAAGTGTCACAGTAATACAGAGTCAGTTTTGACATGTGTGGCATCTCTAGACATGCCGAATGTCTGCGTGCGCGTGTGTGTACCTCTGTTAGTGTATAGGCATCCTCTGCTGTACACTCTGCTTTGTTAGTGGGGTTGCTCAGAGCGAAGATGATTGGCCGTTCATTCAGGGAGCCCATCGCTTTGATGACATCATGTGTAAAGAGTCGCCCTGCCCCCGACACACCTGTGAAAAGAACAGCGTATTACAACAGACCTGTTTTTCACAATGCAAAGACAGGGAGACATATTTCATCTATACATTGCCTTTATGATCCGAATCCTCTGTTGTAATAAAGCGTATGCTATTTGTATTTTAGGATAGTAGATTTGGGATGTGCAGTCATGAATACAGGCACATCTCAGAAAATTAGTGGATCGTGGAAAAATTCATTTTTTTCCATAATTTATTTCAAAAAGCTCAATTGCATATTCAATTAAACTTTCACATAATATATATTCATTACATATAGTAAAATATGTCAAGCCTCGTTTTGTTTTAATCTTGATTATTCTAATCTTGATGATTACTGCATTATCAGTTTTTTTATTGTAATTATTTTGAGATGCTGGAATTTTGATTACCAGGAGGTGTAAACTGTAATGTTGACATGAGAAGAGCTCTAATCAGCTAATTAAGTCAAAACTCTGGCAATGGTTTCCTGAGCCTTTAATCTCCCAATCTGGGCAGGGCAATGACATTTCGATGATATTCTAATTTTCTGAGATGCACCTGTATGTTATATGAAATAATATCTAATGACACTTTTTTATGACATTAGGCTACATGACACATGGGTGCCTTCATTCCAGCCAGAGTACACCCACTCTATGTGATGGCACTGATCCTTGAGGCAAGATAGACATGCTGCTGTTATCAAAACTGTTGTTTCAACCTCTTTTTTTATGCAACTTTTAAGACTTATGCAAAAGGATTCCCAGAGAAGATTACACTTAAAGCTGCTATGTGTGACGTTAGCAGTCTTAGATGACTTTGGCCAAACCCTTCCTTTAATTTGAGTTATTTTGTGTGTGCACAGCATAAAACCACCAGTCACTTCCACATTAACCAAAACCAGTAGGAGTCCAGTAAGCAGGGATCCCGATTAATGGGACAAACACCAAGCTGACGTTGGTGGTTACTAATTATAGAGCCTGGGACAGTTCCAGACATAAGTTTTTTTTCAGTTTCATGTTTCAGGATTCCAACAGTACCACACAGGGCAGCTTTAAGAAGGTGAGAAACACACAGATGTTTGAGGGAAATAAGCAGGAGTATTCATAGTTTAGGACTTTATCTGAGAGCGAAAACACTGCTATAATAAGGTCAGGTTTATCAGTTGTATCTGAGCAGATACTGAAAGCTATGGCCATGGCTTTCATATATTTCCTCTACCAAGGAAAAAACATAGCAGAACACTCCACTGCTGAAACAGCTCTTCAGTAGTTGTATTCTGAGCCTCCGGTCTGGCAGAAGTACGTAACCTATAGACCCTTTCAACTGCATACACAAACATGTGTGTTCTTAAGGCATTTCCGGTGACACAGAAAACAGCATTGAGCTATGGGTAACTTTGGGACAAACAAAAATGTAAAAAACAAGTTTTACAGTTGACATTTTGTAGAGCATTACGCTGAGGTCCAAGTGGATTTTAATTTCAAAGTATCTGGTTTTGCACGTTTCAACCAGAAGCCCTCTAGGAATAGATTGAAAGGTTGAAAGGGTCTATTGGAAATTGAGCTAATGACACAATGCAAACAGAACAGAACTGCTTCTTACCAATGATAGCTGTGGGCTTAATAACATTGACTGCATCCAAGAAGCTCTTGACCTCTCCTGGACTGGAGTGTACAAACGCCTCTTGGTTACTGTCTGTGCCCTCTGGTCTGCCCTGTGAACACATACACACATATTAAGGCCAAGGCCCTACGCTTTCTAAGGCAACCTAGTTTCTATGTACATGACTCATTTACCCTTCCCATGTGAGACAAAAAAGGGGGCGGGGAGAATTTCCTCTAAAATACAGCAGTATTCCAGTTATCGAGTAGAAAATGTTATTTTAATTTCCTTCACATTGTTTTTCTATTTAAATAAGTGCATGTAACCATCCTGCTCCTCAGAAGTTCAAGTGTACTATATGCGGGGATGTTCAGAAATGGCATCAGATCCCGCAACAGTATTTATTAGGCCTCCTTGATTGACCAAACTGAAATCCAGTGCAAACTGACCTGCACCAGTAGGCCGTGTTTGTCAAACAACCAGATCCTCTTCCTAGCCTCCGCCTGAGGCATGCCAGCCTCAGTCATCGCCATGGTGATAAGGTTGGCAATGCCCACAGCTGCCTAAGTGGAAGAAATAACATAAAATCACGTCCTGGTTTATTCATTTTTGTTTGGCTTTTTTAATGCTTTAGATTACTGTACATGCATTTCAACTTGGCTGTTCTACATTCATTAAGCCATTGAGAATGAAAAAAAACAAACAAATCTTGATCTTGTTCTTTATGTATTTTTTTTAAAATCTGAATCTGAATCTTTATCTTTACCTCTCCAGCTCCCAGGAATAACACATTGTGCTCAGTGATGGGCTTCCCAATAGCCTTTTGAGCAGCCAACAGCCCAGCAAGAGCAACTGATGCAGTGCCTGAAACAAAGAACCATTACTTACTGCATACAGTGGAAAGTAAGGTCACATTCTCAAAATACTACACATTGCTACTCAGAAGTATTCTTTAAAAACACACAATGCACAATGTAGATTCTGCAATGTCCAATTGCCAAATATGCTGTGACTAACCTTGGATATCATCATTAAAGGTGCAGTACTTCTCCCTGTATTTCTTCAGGAAGCGGAATGCATTGTGGTTGCCGAAGTCCTCAAACTGAATCAGGGTGTCCTGGCCATATTTCTCCACAATCGCTTCCATAAACTCATCAATGAGGTCATCGTAGAGCTGGGAGCGATCTCGCTTCTGGTACAGGCCCATGTAGAAGGGGTCTTTCAGCAGAGTCTGTAAGGGGAGAGAGAGAGAGAGAGGAGTCTTGAAGAAAGCCTGAAGGTGCAAGACTTGTATCCTCTTTTCAGTCCTTAACCAGTGATCTTCACCTCACGACAAAGACTTGCTGGGTTACTTTTTTGCCATTTTACGATAATAAAGGGGAAAAAGGAGTAGAAAGGGTCCTTCAGCAGAGTCTGTGAGTGTGAGAGGAGTAATCACACCATCACTCATGAGTCTGTGACTGTGATCGGAGTAATCACACCATCACTCATGAGTCTGTGAGTGTGAGAGGAGTAATCTCACCAGCACTCAAGAGTTTGTGAGTGTGAGAGGAGCAATCACACCAGCACTCATAGCTTTACCCCCTCTTTGGCCTTTCTGCTTCACCAGAAAGCAATAGGTTCACGACAGGGTGTGAGTTTTAGAGTTTGCATGCTCATCTGCGGCAGGCTCATTTCAGCTTTGTATTCTGTGCCAGTGGCTGCAGTGCTGAGAAACTTGTCGGACAAAAAAAAAATAAAAACACAGCAGTCCACCGACTAAAATAGCTCTTTTTAAAGGGTGAGAGGGTATCTGCTAAAACAGCTATGCTAAAGCCTCCCCCAGGGCTATAGCGGTTAGCGCAACAACAAAAGACATTCATTAGCGGCAGCGGCGGTGTGCTAACGCTCCAGCCATGCCCACTGACCTCATTGTCTGTTCCCACATCGATGCACACGGGAAGGCATTTCTCTGGCCTGATTCCACCGCACGCCGTGTAGAGGCACAGCTTCCCGACCGGGATGCCCATCCCGTACACTCCCAAGTCGCCCAAGCCCAGGATGCGCTCGCCGTCCGTCACCACCACAGCCTGGGAACGCAACACGTGCAGGTGAGGAACAGAGCAGCCGTGTGGCGAATTGGAGCCTTTTGTGAAAAGCTGAGTCAAATGCAACAAGCTGAGAGCCACACGCACATACCGCTACGTCAGTCTCAGGCCAGTTATCCAGGATGGAGCGCACGTGACCTCGGTCCATGATGGATATGAAGAGACCTCTACAGAAAACAATGGCGAGGCTTGAACTATTCACTTCAAAATCCTAGCTCCATCTCTATAGACCCTTTCAACAAGGTAAACAAAAACAATGCTTGAACGTTCTATTTGGGCCCCAATCTACTTCCTCTGCATTAAGATAACATATGGAATGTTAAAAAGGAAGTCTTGTGGGGCCAACTATGATGCTGATAATGGAACTCTCTTGAAAGGGTCCATATCTTCCAGCTCAAGAGACCTCAAGAGGCACAGTTGTAGGCTGAATCACATTGCTTTCACTTGCACCCTTGCAGCCATCTTAGGGTACTTTTATGAGGTAGTAGAAAGACAGGCAAGACGTCCATATCTCCTTGGATTCAATTCCTTGAGCATGTACTTTAGGAGCGCAAGTGTGAGCAATGCAATTCGGCTCCTAGTGTTGTGGAACTAATATATCTGCAGGTGGTCAGTGGTGAACTTACTTTGGCCTCCTGAAAATGTGTCCATACTGTGTGCAGGCCAGTCCGACTGTGGGCGTGTAGACGATGGGCATGAGGTCCTCGATGTCGTCCATCAGCAACCGGTAGAAGAGGCGCTCGTTACGCTCCTGGACTCCCATCAGGTAGATGTACCTGAACACAGACGAGTTGCATGAACACGACCTACCAAACGCTACACAGAGAAAAAGGTATATATGCAAAAACATAGCCTAAAGTCATGTGGAACAGCGAGTTCACCGAGTTAATAAATCACGTCTAGACAACTCATGTAGGCATTGCAATCATTTCACATCACAATGAGCCAACTTGCGTCTACAGGAAACTGCAAGTTCATGACGTGGCAAGTCTCACTTCTGCAATGGGTCAGACATTTTCGACAGATTCTTTTGGAAGCGTGTGGCCTGGATGTCCTGGGTCTCGATTTTGGGCGGAAGAAGGCCCTGGATCCCGAGAATCTGACGCTCCTGCAGCGAAAAGGCCATTCCCTGGAAGGAGGACAATGAAAAAGGATGATGATGACAGAGAGAGAGAGAGAGAGGGAGAGAAAGAAAGAGAGATGACTTGATGAGTGTTGTGCTATTTATGCTACAATAACAGAATCAGACAGGTGCTAGAAGCTGGCACTAAAACACTGGCTTGGTATGACAGCTCTATCATGAGCTGTCTAGCATTACTTGGTTTTGTGACAACACAGCAAGCCTCCACTGTGACATGGGCCTTATTATGTGATAAGAATGCAGAAGAAATGGCTTTGTGAGGTTAGCTCTTCATGCACTAATGCAGCACTGGTGCAATACGCTAATAACTGGCAGAAAGGGACACCATAACCAAAACAAAACCATGCAACTGAGTAAACAGCACAGAGGAACTATTTCAGCAGTTGCTTTCATAAATATTTAATGTTGTGTATGAAGGTTAGCTAGCTCAGTAGTAGCCTGTAACAACAACTGGCACTCTGTGAATGAGGTCTGGCATGCATCCTAACAGGCATGCACTGGTTAATTTAGCACAGGTTCATTTGGAAACCACTGGATCAGCCTTTACACAAGCTTTACACAATTTCCAATATGGGATTGACATGTTTCCAACTTCCCCACTAATGGGACATTATATACACTTTCCCAAACCCTGTTGCCAGTAGGGACATAATGTGTTGGCCCTTGTTGAATAAATGTATACATTCTTCTTGATCCGACTTTAATTCTTCAAGGTTTGCCAATACTGTTTGTATCACTTTGCCTAGCTCTAGCAGTGCTGCCGATGTTGTTATTATGCCTAGATTTTCTAAATGCATCACTTCAATGTCATCACACTTAGCCACAATGGCATCACTACTGGTCACTAATTGTTCTGCCCTTCAGAGTGGCTGATTCATTTTGCATTATGGTTTCCAGTCTGAGATGATAGCAATAGGCTACTCTAAGTCATTACCACTGCACGTCTTAAACTGGCGGAAACCTTTGAGGAATTGTAGACCGAGTAGAGGAAGAGGAAGATGTCGGGAAGATGATATGTGTGTGTGTGTGTGTGTGCGTGTGTAAGGGGCAGCTGGCCATGAAACCAATAAGGGGAGTCCTCAGAGAGACACCCCTCAGCTGTCCACATGCACTCTCAGATGCTCTGGGGCCGCAGTGGCGACCTGAGCATGAGTGTTTAGGGAGCACGTCTGCCTGAAAGTCAAGCAAGCCGGAGCAGGCAACATATGGAAACCATAGAGCCTGGTGTTTATCAGGGACTGCACAATACTGAGCGGGGGAGTTGGGCTCTCCACCAATCAGAGTTGGGGTTACCTCATTGCAATGCAGGCACCCATTTTGTGTCGAGTCACGCTTGTAATGCACTCCAGGCTCAAACATTTAGGATGTGTCTAGTGGTACGGACTGTACTTCAGGAATCATTAACCATTTCTTATCCATTCTGATTTAATTTCACCTATGTTTGACCTAAGATAGCTGCTCTACAGTACTGTAACTAGCTCCTAAGTTATTGCATTTACTGTTTGTAATTACACTGCAACACTTGAAATAGATATTCATAAATCGTACGGTTAAGTATCACCAGTTGTGCAACAGCCTAATCCACTATTTTGGCGCATTAAAACAACAAGCAAAAATCAACTCTGTTTCTTTGTTGCCATCCTCATAAAGTGTGAAGAAGACCTACCTTATTGGTGCGGGGGTTCAGCATGAGGGGTTTGCCCTTCTCCTTGGTGTGGACCCATCGGCTGGCGGCCACGCATGGGCGCACAGTGAACCTCAACCTGGACAGCATGACTGCTGGATGGATGACTGTGGTAGTGGTTCTCTGAGGGAAGAGAGGTTACTGAGGTCTAGGCAGAACGACTCTGTACTCACTCATGCATACAGTAGAGACTAGTGACTGGTCTCAGTGACGTTGCATGAGTGAGCACTTTTAGACATCATTGCTTTCTTCCTTTCCTGAGTTTAACAAAAGCAGGGAAACCACCACCATCGCCTCCATACACATGTGACATGTGAGCATTCCCTCACGCACACACACACACACACACACACAGAATAGTCATGACTTTGGTTCAGCTATAGCCTACAGGGCCAGTGGCAAGCTCACAGTCATCAGTATTCACACCACTGCCACACACACACTTTGCTTATTGCATTTGCTGAATTATGAGGCTGCCCTTCCCCCCTCCCCTCTTCAGAGAGGAACACACTGCAGAGGAACATATGCAGGAGGCCAGTGATGACGACAGCGGACCCCTCCCCCGTGTCTTGACCTTATACAATGTTCTCACTGCACATGGAGAGAGAAGCCCATCTAGGACAGACACACTGGTCACTGACAGCAGGTCTCCACAAGAGATTACGCCCACTGATAAGAACAGACAGATTGTAATCTGGGTTGAGAAGTAATTTACAGCTGAATCTGATGCAAGGGGGGCGGGGGGGGAGTTCTAGTGACTGTCTTTAATCTTCCAACTTAAAGGATGTTTAGTATTGGAGTTTTACCATGAGACCTCAAATGCCACACAAATGCTCGGATTCCCCTTATGTGAAAGTGGGCCTAGTTAGTATAATGACTGTGACAAAGTCAAACACAAACATACAGGGCCCCACATTTAAGGCCCTTGTATTGTTCCAACAAATAAGCAGTGCGCTAAAATTAAACTTAAGTCTTTGGGTGCAAGTAAAGAACAACTGTGAGAAAAAAATACACTCTCAAGCAACTTACTTTAACTTAATTTACTGGAAGCAAATCAGCACTTTTTTGGTACAAGTTCTTGTACATGTTTCTTGTGTTGTTCCATCATGTGTAATTTAATACCGCATTGAAGCAGTCTTTAGTTACTGTTGTGATCACATGATAGTCCGATTATTTATTCAGTTGATAAGAGACGTTATTTTCAGCTGCTGCCAAATGCCAACTATCCAGAGTAGCACATTGGATAACAACAGGGAGGAACAGGAAGCCCATTGAGGTTACTCTGGAGAATAATTGTCTAAAACATTGCTTCAGCAAAGCACAACTGAAACCAGAAACCTTCAGGACTGCTCCAAGTCCAAGTCTAATCCACTAACCACTGTGAATGCCGACCACACACATCACAGTGAGCTGCCCTGACTGTTTTGAAACATTGTATATTTCATCACAAAGGATTAAGCAAAGGTCTGAAACCTGGAAGGAGGTGGTGACATTTCACATTCACTCTAATAACTTTGACTTTGACTAATAAGGTCATCTGGGGTCAGCCTTAGTTGCCTTGTTCCCTTGAAAGCAGGTACATGATACAACGTTGACACTCCAGATAGACTAAGTCTGGACTAGCTGTAACATTATAGATAGTGTCTACGCAAGGTGCTGGCATACAGGCGGTGTAGACTCACAACCACGGTGTCATCCAATCTCCAATCAAATGGGTGCCACACTTAGATGTAAAGGTAAAGTGAGGATAGTTTCCAGACAAAAATACTAAGCAGGAAGTTAACTTAATTGCCCATAAAAGCAGCTCAAATGATCAAATCACACAATAGGCCAGCACATTGGTAACCAATTTGATAGTTTGATATTAACTTGACAGTAATTCACTTTCAGCAGTTTCCCCTGTGCTGTGTGTGCTGGAATGTAACATCCACATGAGTAACAAGGGGTATATCACAAAAATAAGCAGTTTGAAATTCCACATCAACTGCTGAAAAATGCTCTCAAATGTGGAGAGTTTGGAATTTAAAGTATGGTAAATTTATGCTTAATGAATGGTCTAGACTCTTGAGCGTTGCGGGATGACTAACAATGCCTCTACAAACACAGACCACTCCTGTTCTCATACCACACTGTACCTGAAGCGATCCACTCCCTTTTACTTCATACAGAGATTAAGGTATGTTTTTTATTACTGCCAACCTGTCTAGGAGACAAAGTGCACATTCAGTGGCATCTGTCTGCACACTGACAATGGTTTTACGATGTATAAAGTGATAGAGGAAGTGATGCATCCCCTTAGTATATCTTACATTAGTTCTTCAATGTTCAGTAAGAACAGCAGCAATTATTTCAGTTGTATTCAATATTTGTTGAATGTTGACACTCTCTAATGCCAAGGTAATGTGTGTTAGCCAAAGAATAAACCTTTACAACAGTGATTTCCTCACTCAGGCCGAAGTAACGGTTTGAAACACCCTAAAATGCCCCACAAACAGTCTGTTCCTCAGCCACAGTAACCCTCACCCTAGCCTGACATTTAGCTCGCCATTTAACAGCTGGCAGATGCCTATTTTAGGAAAGTGCCCAAAACAATCAGACACCGTGAGATTTTGAAGTCACAAAGGAAAGGTTTCCAGGAAAACTTCAGTTGGAGTAACCTCCAGTAAACATCCAATTACAATTAATTAACAGCTGCACGTTCTTCTTAGACTAACTAAAGCCTTGCAAATGAATGAGAATGTGGCGATTAACCATTAACGTTAACTTTAACTTCATGAAGGAGGATGACAGGAAGCGATTTCAAATGTCATGCGCTTTTGGTGGGAGGAAAAAGACTGAATAGTGAATAGCCATGATAGCGCTCAAACCTGTGGCGCTGTGATGAAAAGGACACACGGATGGAAAACAAAGGAAGACGCGAGAGGACAAACGAGCTGTCGATTCACTAGACTACGTTTATCTCACTAAAATCCCTGCTAAACAGTTAGCCAGTCTGCTAACTTGACGTCTGCTTTTGTATCGCTAGCGAGCTTTGCTTTGCCACCATCTAACATAACGTTGGTTAGCAATCGCTACGCAGCTGGCTACAGACGTTATCAGCAAACTGAATATTTAATCTAAAATTCTCTTTCTGTGATTCATTAATTTGTACTCACCTTTAAATGAGGATATATCTTTATTTATTTTCCCTTCACTCGCGGCTTGAGGACATGGTATTCAAGCTGCCGACAACCTACAGCCCTTCCAGCCAGTAGGAGAAGAGGCTGTCAGAGACTGGTGATCACGAATGAATACTACACTAGGCGGCACAGCAAAGGCTTCTGTTAGAGAGAGCCCGAAGGTTTGGCCAATCGGAAGAGCGCATTCTGAATCTGAAACTGTACAGAGCCCCCTAGTAATAAATGATCTGCCGTGGTGAAGCCAGTCTCCGAATGGGATTATACAGTGGCAAAGTCACGTACGTAGTCCTTGATACAATTATTATCCTTTTTACACATCGTTTAACCGCATCTTTTCATTAGTTTCAAAGTCGAATTAGCCCTAACCTAAGACAAGCCCATGCTTTATCACCAAACGCATAGTACAGTCGCATAAAACATTATACAGGTAGGCCCTCTCTGTTACAGCTGTATCACAAGGACTTGTGATTGATTGCCAGTTTCTTTAAATGATCTTAATAAAAAAAATAAAAAAAACTGAAGAAAATCATGGGCTGCTGTTGAGTTGTATTTACTAGGTTGACTCCATAGATGGTGCTGTTTAGCTACATTGAGCATTGTGTGTAGCCTACTGTAATCTGTCAACAGAGGTGAAACTATGTGAAACCAGTAGGCTACAGCATTGTATCATACATGTACAACACCACCATTCAAAAGTTAGAATAATCATTCGTTTCAGCATTCAAAATGTGTAGGACTCCATCTTAACTGCTTTCCCCCCAAGTAGGTTGGGATCTGTTCGAGCTATTGACAATGAAACTCGCTCCAGTTGAGTGTCTATAGGGCAGTGGTTCTTAAACTGGGGGTCGCCAAAAATATTGGAGGGGTCGCAAAATGATTAAATACATTTTTCTAAAGGTTTTAGTCAAAGGCTGCCATTGCCATAATGCCTTTGGTGTTGATATAGTGTGATATGGTGTTGATATGTTCTGCCTCTGCTTCCAAAGCCCATCTCACAACATTTCGAAACCAAATTCCGCCGGTTAGAGAGAAGGGGTCTCGCGAGACTTGGCCCATGTTTTTGGGGGGCTGCCAGACAAAACGTTTAAGAACCACTGATATAAGGCATGGCTTGTGAAGTAAAACTGAATTACATTCTGCACATTCTTACCTGCAGCGCTGTCAGAAAAGCAAGCCTTACTTTTATCCTCAGATGGTGCATGCAAGGACTCCTCCAGTAGGCTATATTTTCATGATATATTGCAAAGTTTGTTCTCTGTGATCTTAACACTTACAACCCAGATCATTTTTTAAATAATTTCCCCGCCCATTTGTCTTCGCATTTCATTGGCCAGTCGAGGATATGCCTAGAAAGTCAGCATTCCAGAGTCTCTTTACTGTTTAAGTGAAGACTGCTGTTTTCTGGGTCCTATAGCCTAATAAAGCTGCCAGCTGCCATGATGTGTCTGTTCCTCAAACTAGATTCTGATGTTCTTATCCACCTGCAGTTAGGAGCTACTGCTTTTTTCTGAATCCTCAATAGGACATGTTTGCACTATTCTGCGAGAAACACCTTTGTAAAATATGCTCAGGAAGACCATAGTGAAGTCAAATGCTGAGTAGGCCAAAAGAAGGCTTTCTGTTTTTATCGCTTCTTTAAACAGTGTGTGTGTGTGTCTCTGTGTGTATGTTTGTTCATCCTCTTACACAAGAAACACAAGAATTCTTACACAAATGATTTCAATAAGAATTTAGTATCAATATTGTGAACACCAATTCAATCTTTATAATGCTGTTATTATGATCCAATATAAGAGGGGAATTAATGACCATACACAAAAGTACTGATGTCAGTGTTTATTGAACAAACACTTTCCAACAAAATATATCAGCAAATTTTAATTTTCACTTGTCAGCAAAAGTAGAAACTGCACAGAGTAAAACGTCATGTGACGTCCACAAAATATGTTACATCCAAAGGACAAAATATGGTAGAACTCGTAAGATTACATATCAGTACCAACAGCAAATATGTCACACATGTCATGAAGAGTTGATCAGATCTAAAGCAATATTCCACGTACCATGCAAAAAATGAGAAGAAATTGTGCTGGAAGCACAGGAAAACACAAAGGCACATCAGTTTATTTCTGAAAAAAAAAAAAACAATCAATCAAAGCAATCATGTTAGAATTATTATGATAATTATGATAATATTACTATAATTCATATTATTATATTATTGCTGAGTGGCATAAATGAGCAATGACATGACTCAATTACTCTATTACAGAGTATTCTACCTTGGAGATCCATTGTACTGATCTGGCAGTGCTTGTAGACTGTGCTCTTCAGAAACCTGATGTAGTCCTATATGTCATTTTCTCATTAGCTTGCATGGATTCAAAAATCTTGAGCTGTTTATCTAGAAAGTTTAAAACTTATTTTCAGACTTAAAGAACCTTTAGTGTGATTAAACCAATTCATCTTCTGGATCATGTGACATGAGTTATGGTATGAGAGTGCATTATCAATGCATGTCTATGCAGATTGTTCTTGTACTGTTCATCTTTTGAGATGGCTGCAGCATTTCGGCGTTTGGGTTTTTATTTGCAATAAAATACGCTGTGGCCTTCTAAGAAAGATTGTAAATATTGCTTCAGGGCTAGAGGTGAAAGCTCCAACAAAACACTCTTAAAATGGTATAACGGTAAAACCATATTATAGACCACTGCCAAACACTAACAAACATCAGATAAGGAATGTTTCAATATAGCTGGAACACAACTTCTAAAGTAAATGTACAAATTTACACAGTATCAGTGTGGGAAGCTCAGCAATAATGTTAACAGTGTAACATTACAGTGATATTAACAGCATCAGATAGCCAAGCAGTTCTCTTGGGTTGAGATGAGTTCAAATGCTACAATCCTACTGTCCAGTAAATAAAGTTAAATGCATTCAGAATTTAGTGTTACCAATACCAGTTTTTATCCTCTTTTTGAGTAGTCAGAATACATTTGTCTACTCTCCATAAGATGTCATACTGCTTTGTTACTGTTTCTTAGAAATGATGTTTGGAGAAAAATCAGCTTTGTACTGTATCTTGTGCATAACACAGAAGCACCTAAAGGCAACATGATCTTCCCTCTGTTAAAACTTGAAGTGGAACTTTGCAAATCATCATTCCTATCATGCACATTATCAGTCACATGCTGCTTACGCGCCACATACGTGCCTGGAAGGAACAGCGTGTGATCTGAAAACACCTATCCTAGTTTTCTTGGACTGATTCAAGCAGTGTTGTTGCTTCATCGCAGTGGCATTTCTCAGCAATGAAGCCATTACTTACTGCAGACAGGAGACCAGACACATCACCAGCCTCAGTCATTTCACTGGGCCATGCTTGACCAGTGCTCTTTGCGCCCAGGCGAGGCCGGACGGTGGTCCGCCAGCCCTGGAACAACATTCATGTTGGGCCGTTTGGCTGCGGCCGGACCGGAGCCTCCCAGACCGTCGCTCTGGCCACACAGTTTGAGCGCACGCGAGATGAACATGTCCAGATCGAACGGTGACTGGAGCTTCTCGGCGGGAGGGGGCGTCTGAGGAGGGGGCGTAGCACCTGTCCTCTGGGTCCTGTGGGGGTAGGCAAACGAGGGGCCTGGCGTGGGGGACGACGGAGAGGATGGCAGCAGTGAGGGGGGAGCGGAGGTGAAGCGACAGGGCCTGATCCTCCTGCTGCCGTCATCGTCGTACTCCTCCTCCTCCTCCTCCTCCTCCTCCTGCATGAACTCAGGGGTGGCGCGCAGCAGCATGGTGGCGGCACTGTGGCGTCCGAGGGCGCTCTGCGGCAGCAGAGTGGGGGAGAGGGGCAGCGGGGGTGAGCTGGGTGTGACGGGGGTCTCCTGAGGCGGGCTGGGCGAGTGCAGCCGAGACTGCGTGCTCTCCACCCAGCGCGAAATTTCCTGAAACAGGTCCCCCGGCTGCTCTTCCTCGGGGGCCAACGCTGACACCTCCTCCTCCTCCTCCTCTGCACTACTCCTCCTCCGGGGGCTGGGCCGCCCGTTGCGCCTCCAGTGCGACAGGTCCAGGATGAGCTTGGGCTCAGAGTAGTTCTGGGGCTTGCCCTCACGCCACGCGATCTTGTCCAGGTACGACGGCGAGCCCACTTTGTAGTCGCACGAGCGGCCGCAGTCCAGCTCGCCGTAGACGCCCGTGCCGCCTCCGCAGGCACGCTCCAGGGAGGAGTGTGAGCCTTCCAGGAAGCGCTCGGCCGAGCTGCTGTGCGAGTACTTGCGCGGGTCCACTTGCGCCTCCCCAAGGAGCGTGCCTGAGCTGGCCCTGGGGTCCCGCTGCACCTCCTCCTCATCCGGGTCGCCCATCTCCGAGACGCTCTGCATGCAGTCACACCTCTCCTGCTGCGGCCAGCATGTGTCAGACGACAGGCTGGTGTCCGACCTGCAACAACAAGACTTCAGTATCAGAACTTTTAGCATCCAACATTCCTATTTGCCTGTTCCTTTCTTTCTGTTTCTTAACTTCTTTGTTTCTTTCTATCCCTCTTTTGTGATTACATTCCTTCTTTCTCTCATCCACTCTTTCTTCCTTCTAGTCCATGAGCCAGAGGCCTATTTTGGGCCGATCGGTGCCAACTGAGGGCACCAAACTTTATTGTTATTTTCTGATAGCAATATTTGTCTACTCTAGAACACAACAATGCATGATGGACATCTGGGACTGACAGCTGAAGCTTAATAGAGTACTCAATATAGAGGTAGTGTATGACAAAAAAAAAACAACTGCTAAAATGTATGCCCAATGTATTATGCATGAGGAAGGTGGGGAATGTAAAAACTCATATTAGTTCACATCTTGAGAGTATATGCTTTCAGACAATATATTGTTTAGGTGGTTTAATTAGTTTTCCCTTCATGGTGCAGCCCAAAATATATCAGCCATATACTCTATTTACCAATACCCAATGTACTGTATTATGCATGGGCAGCATACTAATGAGGAGAGTGGGACATGTCTCATTTAATCACATCCTGAAGGTATAATCTTTCAGAAAATGTATGTTTTATACGTTTTAATCAGTTTTCCCTTCATGGTACAGACAAAAATGTATTAGGTGTACTTTTTTCACCTAAAACCATAAAATCCCATTCATTTCAATGGGAAATTGACTTAAGAGGCTCTAGAAATCTTCAGCTGTAAGTTTGGAAAGCCCATCACACATTTTTGTCATGTAGGGACATAGACAAACAAAATAAAACAGGTTTGGTTTAGTGCCCTCTCGTGGCACCGACCTCTCAGCTGGCTCATGGACTATTCCTTTCTTTCTTTGAATTTTAAAAGTCAGCTCCTGAAGCTGTCTTTTATTCACGCAAAATAAATCTCTTAAAAGTTTCTGCCCTGTTTACCTCAGGCTCAGCAGTCTAATAAATAGCCATATGGCAAGAGGGACGACAACAAGGACACGACAATGATGTTGTCAGGGCATTAACCAAGAGATGTTATTAAGGGGAGAATTAATGTGGTGCTATATTTAACTGCCATGAAGTCTCAACAAGTCTACTGAGAATGGTCTCCATTTCCAAGCAACATCTCCCAATCTTACACTATATCACAGGAATAGATCTATGACATTGCCATTATGAGTCGAGACTCATTTCTACATCTACCCCATCAATATAAGATATTCGTTCTCCTTTGTAGTGTTAGTAATGACAGTTCTTATCAGAGACAGTTCATATCGTGGTTACTCAGTTCATCTCATTGGAAGTGGGCAAAAATAGAGAAAAAATACAGAAACAAACCAACCTTACGTAAGTGTGGAGCCTCCCTTCAACCTAACTTTATCCTTGACAGGCCTATGCACCTGTTTGATATACTGTGAATATATATATATATATATTTAGGAGTGTTGAGAGATCAGAGCATTCTGTCTAAAATGTTCTGCCTGTTATAGTTCCATGAAGAGTAAGGTTTCCCACCTCTCTCCCTCACACTGCTGAGCCTGGGTACTGAGCCTGCTACAAGTGTCTCAATGTGAGCTAAAAATAAAAGACCATTTTAGTCGTGAAGCAGCCGTTATTTCAAACTATCTGAGAGTGTGCACACAGAGAGACGTGTTCACAACCTGTCACCAGTTTATCTGTTGTTTTCCACAGATTCTTTTCTCAGAGTATTTATGCGTGCAGTTATCCAATGCAGAGCAACACTTTCGGAGATGGAACCGCCAAAGTGAACGCTCTCCTCCTTATTCTGTGTATAGATGTGCTCATCAGTTAGCCTAGAAATCTAGACACACCCTAGGGCAGCAAATGTAATTTGCAGTCAGGGTAGTCTAGCAACTCTCCGTTGGCTTATTCCAAAAATAATTCTGTGGAAATGCATGGATTCCAGTTGCTGCTACTGGAAGCAACTGGAATCCATTCATTTCCACAGAATTATTTTTGGAATCTGATCCCTTATCATACCTGTTCATTCGTAGTCGTCGCTCAACTTATCGTGACTAAATTCAAGATGGCGGCGGTGAACGGTAAACTTCCTGAAGGTACTGTCTGTATAAATCATCTACGGAAGTCTACCAATGAAGTGTGGAGCTACTTTGAGCCTCGTAAATGGTGTAAAACAGTGATTTATTTGCATGGCTAGGCCGATGCCCGAGGCACCCCCATCGAAAACCTGTTGGTAGCATCGACTAACTAAGCTAGTTCGATCAACTAGCCAACTAGCTCCGCTGGTGGGAAAATGCATGGGACTAAGTTGCACTGCTATCCTATTGCGTGCAGAGGAGATTTGAAAGACAACGGTTTATCCCGCCCCTCAGATTGAGCAGCGCCAATGGTAAGTTCCCAGACCCTACATCTTGATGTGGATCTGGCTCGTCAGGCTACTCATCAGTGATATCTTTGAACCAAAACATTGCACTAATGAGTGAGGTCAAAGCTGAGAGGAAATATCACAGGGTAACCTGAATTGTACCCATGACGGCACTACCTCCAGGATATCAGAACACATTATGCAACGTGCATATGAAACTCTAGCACTTGACTTGACTCAGCTACCTGTGCCAGTGTAGGGATGTGTCAGGGCTGTGCTCGGTGACCATCTTGTCGTCCAGCTCGTCCTCAATGCGGAAGGGCTGCAGGGATGTGGGCTCGTCCTGCGGACACGAGTACTGCTGTAGGTAGGGCTGAGCCAGGGCCGCCTCGGCCGTGAGCCTGTCCATCGGGTTGAAGGTCAGGATGCGCTCTAGGAAGCAGATGGCTATACAGGGAGGTACGTGCGTAGAAAAGCAAAGACAATCCTTTATCATGGACAGGACATTTGAAGATGGCATGGTAGTTTTTCAAAAAGCACAGATCAGAGTAAAATCAGAAACAGAATAAAATCAAAAGCAGTAAATCAAATCAAATCAGAGCTAAGGAAAGCAGGAGAAAGGAGAGGCATTCTTTGCTTGCTCTTGGATGCTTTCTCTAATACAACTAAAATTGAGTTGCCTTCACAATTGGATTGATTATCATGGCACTAAAACTAACAAAGCGCTTAGCTCATCTTGTTGCGTAAGCTGCATACTGATTCTTCAAAAGCAGCGGGCAGTGTAGCAAAAAAAGCGCAGAGGCAGAGAGAGAGAGAGCGAGAAAGAGCGAGAGAGAGAGGGAGAGAGAGAGTGTGATATTTTTAGCCGCTGGCAGTAGCATCCACCCTCACCCTCTGTGTCCACCTCCGGCAGCAGCTCCCGCAGCGACCTCCTGACCTTCCAGCCACGGCTGACGCAAGAGGGCATGACCTTCAGCAGCTCCTGCCGGTCCTCATCGTGCACCACCGGCACCGTATCCAGGATCAGCTGCATCTGCTCCAGCTCGTGGGCCCCTGGGGACCCCAATGTAGACCAAGATATACATACAAACACACACACATGCGCACACACACACACGCACACACACACAAAAAAACATGCGCACACACACACACACACACACACACACATATATGCACACACACACACACACACACACACACACACAAAACATGCGCACACACACACACACATACACACACAAAAAACATGCGCACGCACACACACACACACACACACACACACACACAAAACACAAAACACCCCGTAAGACATAAGTGCATGGTAGAAACATGAACATGATATGAGCAAGATGGGGTAAATTGTTCTGTTCTACCATTTATGTGGACGTGTTGTCTATTTATACAGCCATAAGTACAGAGGGGCTGGCTGTGTATGGCTGGTGTACCAGTAGTATATAGTCAAGGGGATGAAGTGTTCTCTGTTTTTTATCAGCTCATTGTTATGTGGCATACTCCACATGAACACAAGCTTTCATTTTTAAAAATACACGTGTCAGACAATAACCTTATATGGTCAGCCACAGCCCACTCATCGACTGTATCACCCTCACAAATCTACAGAGAGTCATGGAGCTGTGACCTGGAGCACAGTCTGAATCACATTATCCAAACCGCCACATATATCGCATCCTGCATCTCTCCACAGGCAACGAAGGCTTTGTACCTGCAAAGAGCATACGGCCGCTGAGCATCTCAGCCAGGATGCAGCCAGCCGCCCACATGTCTATGGCCTTGGTGTAGTTGTTCGGGGAGAGCAGCAAGCGAGGAGAGCGATACCACTTTGTCACCATGCCCTCTGACAGGTACCCCTGAGGTGAAACGAGGGGGCGAGAGAGAGAGACAGAGAGGGAGAGAGATGGAGAGAGAGAGAGAGAGAGAGAGAGAGACAGAGAGGGAGAGAGATAGAGAGAGTTAAAAGGAAGAATAAAGAAACAGGAGATGAAGGCATGAGTGATGATCAAATGATTATCTCGACAGGAAATATTCTAATGCTGCTTGTCATACTGCGGAGAAAAAGGGGGTGATATTTTTGGACAACAGCACCCTACTACAAAGGGAGAAGTGCCACCTAATGAGTGACAGAAACAAGCTTCAAAAAAAGTCAAAGAAACACTTGCTCTCTTTCTCTCCCTCCCTTCCTCCTCTCCTCCCTAGTCACCATTTCCGAGACACTTCCAAAAAGCACCGATGCCGACTGGTGGCGTCTGCACTTATCAGATGTGAGACAAGCAAGAGAAAAGGACACATCCTTGTGCCTTGACAGCCGCTAGCCTCTCAGGTTGAGCCTGTCTGTGCGCCGCCGCGCGGGGTGTGCATTAGCCTGCCCTCCTAATCCTCCACGGCTTTGCTTGACAATAACCTGACGGAGTGCCACTCAATGTTTCATGAGGGAGACAGCCGAGTGACCCCATCACCCACACACCTCCTGCCCCCCCCCCCCCCGAAAGCCAACCTGTCTGTATCCCTTCATCTCTGTCCTTCACTATACCCTCTTTCCCTCCACCTCTCTCTTTCCCTCCCTCCTCCTCTTCCCCCCCTTTCTCACCTCCCACGCACGGCGAGTCCAGGTGATGAATTATTTGTGGGCTCTGGCTGGGCAGACTCAGCAGGGAGGAACGGGGAGTTGAGCTGGCACAAATATGCGCCACACGCTGCGATGCCGCTTCCTGTGGCAGGCGGCTGCTTATTGTCTCTCCACACTTCGTTTCCAAGTGATATATCAAAGTTGTATCATGCCAATGTACACACAACATACACAACAGTGCAAAAAAAGTATCAAAATGCAACTAAATTAGAAGGGCATTAAAATGGTCTTATAACGTTCAACAGTTTAAATGTATTATCTCCATAAACATAAACGGTATAGACCCACCTTTGAATGGCATTAGAGCGTTTATCACAGCTTGTTAATACAACAACGCTACAACAAAAGCTATGTTTTCATCAGTGTTCGCTGGGATGTGTGGCACAAAAAACACTTTGTTTACCCGAGACACTCTCGCTCACTGCAGCGCTGCACCCACCCGCTGTTTGTTTGAAGAGGCAACACTACCGTAGGGGCGACAGGAGGCTTGTCAGGGAGGCCATTGATCTCTGTGACACATGCTCAGCTTCCTGTTCCAGCGTAGAGGCTGGATCCAGGTTACTGCCGAGCAACTATCCCATTAACCATCTCTCTCTCTTTCTCTCTCTCTCACTTCCTCTTTCTCTGTCCATCACAGGCTGCCAAGTGACTATCACACAGGCCCTTTCTCTCTGTCTCTCTCTCTCTCTCTTCACACTGGGTCTCAACTGGTGCAGGGCCTCCGTGTCCACTCCTGTAAAACTGTGAGCACTATGGACTCTTAATGACTAGCAGAAGTGCTGGTGCCTCTGCTGCCTGCTCCAGTGCTGGGGAGGAATGCATAAAGAGCACTGACTTTTTGGAGCTGTTCCAGCTCTGCAATATGAAACACAGCTGCTAAAGCCCAATCCACGAAATTTGGCCACTTTTTTTGCTGCAGGGCAGCATCGAGGGCTTCTTTTTTGGAGAAATGTCGGTGGTGTGTGTGTGTGGCAGCGTGGATATCAGCGTGGATATCAGCGTGGTTGTACCAACGCGGGCCATTCGGACACTGGCGGCTTTGTCACAATGTGTCAAAGCTTTTCTTTTGCCTCCATAACACATCCAAATTGTGTATAATGGCTGTTTTGTCTGACCTCGGTATCTGTTGCACAGCGTGGCCCATTGTGGCCCCTGGGGCTGCACGCTGACCGGTCTGTTCTTCCCTTCCTTCTTCTCCTCCTCCTCCTCGTCCTCCTCCTCCTCCTCTGCGGCTGCCAGCTCCCACCATGCCCAACCCTAGTCCATGTCCAAACCTTCCCCTCCGCGTGCAGCTCCGCTCCTGCTCATCCTGTCCCCGTGCACAAAGCCCCCCATTCACACAGGGCCTTCTCTGCTCTGATAGAGTTACACAGAGGGCTCCCCGGCAATAATAAACCTGCACAATGAGCCAGAAAATTGGCACATTAATCTTTCAGGCCGTAATCCTCTTCAGACAGCGGGAGTGATTCAATTTGATTATTGTGTAACATTATATGACAATGTTTGATGAGGTTATTAAAGTATTAATTCACGGAAATTGTGTTCTAAACCGTTGTTGTTTCCACGGCACTGATGTAACACTGATGTTAATTTACTCTAAATTATGCTTACTAATATACTTGTTACCTCCAGGGCCAGCCCAAGTTTTTAGCTGCTAGCACTAGAGCTATCAGGGTGAAAACAACATCACAAAGAAAATATTAGGGGCGAACAGTAGAGCTAAGAACATGCTTTATGGCATAGTTCAGAGATTACAAATCTATTTGAGGAAATACAACCAAATGTGGGAATTATGCTCACCAGAGCCCTCTGAAAGTAGGCCTAATACAGAATTCAGAATGCTAAAATGCAGGGCATTGAACTGTTGAGTCCACAGTCTGGTCTTCAAACAGAGACTCAGTCTTACCAACAGCATCTACCCCTTCTTAGACACTTATGTGCAAACCTATAAACTCAGGGGAGAGACATAAAAGGCTTAATCCCATATGGACCCCCCCCCCCCCCCCCCAGCATCCCATCCATAGTTCACTTCGCTGTAAGCTTGCATAAGACTAATGGCTCTCTGGTTTTATTGCTTATTGCAGTGCCATGGCAGGGTCCATTACATCTGGGTAGCGAAGATTTATCCTCTTGCCATGAGGATGTCTGCATGAGGCCTAATGAGAAAGAATGTTAATTTGGCCTAGTGATTAAAGTTACAGTTTGCATATTGTGCTGTTCAAAAAAAACAAAAAAAACAAGAGTGCATCTAGGTGTACAATAACTAGATGTACCACAGAGCAGTACAAAATATGACCGCCGCCCAGTCCAGCACATGTTTTCCACAAAAATAAGTCACGCTGAAAGGCATATATGATTCTAACTGTCTCACTGAATTGCATTATGCACACTCAATTCTCACTGATATCTGCTAGACAACAAGTACCAAAACATGATTAGTTCATAGATTTCACATGTAATATACATTTTATACAACCCCACACTCATCTTGCCTGTTCATAATTCTGAGAAATTCTTGAATTGTGTGCATGTACATGTATATTATGTTTATGTGTGTGTGGGTGTGTGGGTGTGTGTGTGTGCGTGCATGTGCTTGTGTGTTTGCCTGTTTATGTGGCTGTGTGTGTGCATGTGCATGCATGCGTATATATGTCTACTGTGTGAGTATGTGTCATACGTAGGATTACTGTGAATGTTTGTGTGTGCGTGTGTATCTGTTTATGCACATGTGTGCATATGGAATGGGTTTACATGACAGGAGGCAAACATACGCAAAAAATTGGTCATCCTAGGCCCTACGGTTCTCAAGATATTCACAGAAAACTGTGTCTGCCCTACCCTCCTTTCAGGGGGTCCAGTCCAGCGGGGGGGCTACAGATCAAAACGAAAAGCGATGGTTCCATGCTATCCATGTGGGGTTACATGCCCACCAAGTTTTGTGTACCCCGGTCTTTCAGTGTCCCGGAAATCCTTGTTGGTGTATGGTCACTAAATGTACACATAAATTATTTTATTGTAAGGCCCCCCATGAACGAAAGTCCACGAAACTTGGCATGCATTCGGAGGGTGTCATAATGATCCTACACTTTCAATTTCGTGCAGTTTTGACCATGTCAGCCAGAGATATTGTGATGAAAACACCTAATGTTTTGCTTTTTAATTTTTAACTAGGTGGCGCTATACATGAAATAAGTGGTAATGGGATAGGTTGACATGCCCCCTTAAGACCAACATACAAAAAAAAGGTGGACCTCCTAGGCCCTACGGTTCTCGAGATATTCACAGAAAACTGTCTCCAGCCACCTACAGGCCAGTTGGTGTATAGTAACATAAATTAATTTATTGTGTAGCCCCCCATGAACGGAATTCCACGAAACTTGGCGTGCATTCAGAGGGTGTCATAATGATCCTACACTTCCAATTTCGTGCAGTTTTGACTATGTTAGGTCACAGATACCTGCGATTAGAACACCTCATTTTTACTTTTTTGTGTTTAACTAGGTGGCGCTATACATGAAATGAGTGGTTATGGAATAGGTTGACATGCCCCCTTAAGACCAACATACAAAAAAAAATGGTCCTCCTAAACCCTACGGTTCTCGAGATATTCACAGAAAACTGTGTCTGCCCTACCCTCCTTTCGGGGGGTCCAGTCCAGCGGGAGGGCTACAGATCAAAACGAAAACAGGAGGTTCCATGCTATCCATGTGGGGTTACATGCCCACCAAGTTTCGTGTACCCCGGTCTTACAGTGTCCCGGGAATCCTTGACGGAAATTTGGACATGCGAAAAAGAAAAAAAAAAAAAAAATCTGACTAAACCTATATGACCGCCGCTTCGCTGCGCGGTGGTCATAATAATATATATCTTAAGGAACGGTTAAGTGAGCAGGTTCTCCGATAGCCCTGTGTGTTTTGTGTTTCATGAGCCAATGTTCCTTGAAAGCAACTGTTTTCCACAGCCTGACCGAGGCAAAGCTGTATAATAACAGAGACAGGGCAGCAGGGGAAACTGAATTCTCCTCATAAAAAGACACATTCTACCCTCAGTTCTCCTACACATCCATTAATCAATATTTCCTGCAGCAGATGCTATCAAAATGGTAACCGCACAGCATTTGTAATATGAACAGTGGATCTTCATCAGGTTAACCTGTTATGCAACAATCTCGTCATGACAACTCATCTTCTCTTTCTGGAGAGGAGGCTTTGTTTAAACGCGCAAAGAGATAAGATGACATAAGGCATCTTCAATCTGATCAAAATAATCTGATCTCTTTCATCTTGATGTGTCATCATCCCTGTCAGCTAAGTAAGTCCCTTCACAGCAAAGTGTTGGTAAAATATAAATGGCCAAGACTTCTACTGACTGTGTCATGGATATGCCATTGGGGATCAGTTTTAGTATGCACTGCTCGTTTTCCCTGTGCCACAGGGCCGAGTGAGTTTAAAGCTGCCGTTAAACAAACCCACAGCTTTCCTCCTCCTCTTTGCCTTTTCCCGCAGCACACTGCGCCACAAAGTAACATAATTCATTCCCAGACCCCGGTCAATTCCGAGTAATGAAACTGCCACCGCCACGGCTGCTCTGTATTCACTAGCCAGCCTCAGGCAGACAGCAGAGAGCGAGTGGACACACACAAAAACACACACACACACACACCTCACAGAGTGACACCCTCACTCAGATGCGATCAGACTCCTGTCACCTTGTCTGGTCGGCATCCACCAACCTTGTGCGAGTAGTGCGGGTCCACGATGCGCGCCAGGCCGAAGTCGCCGATCTTCAGCAGCAGCTGCTCGGTGTTAAGGAATATGTTGGCGGGCTTGAGGTCGCGGTGCAGCACGTTGGCTGAGTGGATGAACTTGAGGCCACGCAGGAGCTGGTAGAAGAGCAGGGTGGCGTGGCCGGCGGACAGCGGGCCTTGCTCCAGCAGGCACGCCAGGTCCGTCTCCATGCACTCCTGGACGATGTACATTGCCGAGAGCTGGGCCAGGTCAGCGGCGGGCAGCAGCGGCTGGCCGTAGGGCCCCAGCACCTCGTGCACGCGCACCACGTTCTCGTGCTGGAGCCGACGCGTGATCTTGACCTCGCGGAGCGCGTGCTTGATGCTGACCGCGTCATGCATCACCAGCTTCTTGACGGCCACCCGCTGGCCTGTGCTCCGGTCGATGGCCGACAGGACCAGGCCCGAGGCACCCGTGCCCAGGGGCCGCACGTCCTGGAAGTGGCCCCCGAGGTCGAAGCCGTAGCGGAAGGGCGAGGATGTCTGCCTGGCCATGGCTCAGAGGGCAGCCTCTGGAGAGGGGAAAGAGGGAGAGGGAGGGTTTTAACAGGTAAAGTTCCACCCAATCAAATCTCAACACAAACAACTTGAATAGCAAACAACTAGACTCAGTCTAGACTAGAGTCAGTGGAAACTGGACTGGACTCCAATAAAACAATAAGACTTCAAGTTGTCATTAACAACACAAAAATAAAAAAAATAAACAGAGAACCTAATCTAGATTTCATCATGTCAACTCTCTGCTGTCTACATGATCAGAACTGGCCTGAACACAACCCATTCAAAGTTGTTGCTGAACAGATAAACCCCCCAAGATGCAGCTTCTTCCATCTACCTCCGATATCAGCCAGGGACGAGAATTAGCGTGAGAGACAACTCAACACTCTGGTGCAGGGCAAGTGTTTCCATAGCAACATCCCGCAGACAGCGCCTGCTACATACACTGGTACAGTAGCCCTTTCCCCTTGCACAGGATTGTAGGCTTCGCTCTCTCAGCTGTTCGCCTACAAGAGCAATCCTGCCTCTAATCTATCTAAGGCTAAATTGAGTTACATTCCCAGAAAATCAAAGCCATCTTCCTGCTTGGCCTCCCTGTGTGCTGCCCCTCTCCCTCTCCCCCCCCCCCCCCCCTCTCTCTCTCTCTCTTTCTCTCTCTCTCTCTCTCTCTCTGAATGAATCCCTGAGTCCTTCTTGCGTGCACAGAACTCTCACAGACGGTTTTGGCCTGATCAGATCTGCTTTTAGTGGCAGTGAGTTAATAAATCCAAGTGTAATCCGTCCGTAATCTAAGAGGCCGCCTCTTGCCTTCTCTGGTTGCAGGCTGTTCCTTAACCTCCACTAGCCAGCAGGGCCTGCTCAGGACTGGCATCGTTGTGCATTGCCTGCTGGGTAGAAACAAAAAGGGACAACAAAGGGCAAAGTAAGTGAGACTGAGGATGCCCAACTTGACACAAAGGGGACAAAATAATGAGTGGAGTAAATTTATCTCAGTAACTTCAGTGTGTGTGTGTGTATGTGTGTGTGTGTGTGTGTGTGTGTGTGTGTGTGTGACAGTGAATGTGTGTGTGACAGTGTATGTGTGTGTATGTGTGTGTGTGTGTATGTGTGTGTGTGTGTGTGACAGTGAATGTGTGTGTGACAGTGTATGTGTGTGTATGTGTGTGTGTGTTTCTTTTCAAAGCCTAATGACTCTAGATCTCGAAAGTGTGATTAAAGTGTATTTATTATATTCATGCATCAGAACCTACTCAGAAACTTACGTTTAAATCACACTCTCGTCACGATTGAATTTTCATGTGTTTCATGTGTTTAGGTAGTTAGTTATTAAATGTGTTGCATATGCCTCTGTTCTGACAAGAACAACATGTTAAGCAAAGTCAGCCTTCGCAGCAAATCCATAGGACATGAATTAGTGAGCAAGAGTAAAGAACAAATATTCAAGGTAAAGACACTCACATACTCAGTGCATGTAATCCATTGTCGAGACAGTACCAGGTCACTTGCATTCTCCTGCAGGCAGAAAAGTTTTTCATGACAGACCGAAGAAAAAAACCTCAAAAATAATCATAGCACCATGTAAAACATTGATCGAATATGTTGATTAAATCCACAAACACAAACACTCACAAAAAGAAGGGATGATGAAGAGCCCATCTTACATCCAAATAACACTCTGACATTAACAAATGTAACCCCCTTTCAGCCCTGATGACTTAAATAATTCAAATCTTTACACAAAACCTCCACTTTGTGAAAAAAGGTTTCTCACGACTTCATTGCTAGAACTGAAGGCAGGGAGTTCCAAAAGAGTCCTTCATCAAAAGGTTTCTGGAACCTGTAGAGATTCTATTTCCTTAGAATTCAGTCTTATTTCCCCATCTTGCCAGGAATATGATGCATGGCCAAGAGAAAAGCGCTTGCAATACATAAGCACATTCTCATTGACCCTTTTAACTATAGGGATGCTGCACAGAATGGTAAGGAAGATTGAAGGAGCGGTTCGCCGCAGCCTATTGCTCAACTTTATAAATAATGTATACTAGTATGGCGCTCAGTGTATCAGCTCCGCGGAAATTTTGCATGGCCGTTTCACAGGAAGGGAATAATCAAATGTCACAACACTATTTGAATACACGACAGCTTTCTTTTGGTCCTGTAAAATAGCTTCACGGAACCTGAGCCTATCATGTTAATTAATAAAACATAGCCTATAAATACATTTAAGCTTATAATATTTTCTAAAATAAAACGCACGCAGTGGCCACTTGTTAACTGTCCGCCTGATGGTGTATTGTGAAATTTAATAAATAACTCTTTTACCCCCAAAACAATGACCATCCGTCAGCTGGTTATTAAACAATAGTGCTGCATTTGCCTTTGTGTGTGGCAACACTGAGACGCCCGAATAATAACTGAACAATCGCACTGAAACCCGTGTGGGACCGAAATTAACTTTCATCCTCGAATAATGAACTGAAGTAAGTAGAAAGAGCTGAAATAAACAACCCCACATGAAATATTCCTTCTGCATCACGACATGCTTTCACAACAGGCTATCTTTTATCTTCCGGCCCATCCATTGAGAAAACTACAAAGAGGCAGAGACGGCGATACAGTTCTTACCGTAACATGGTTAGACATTAAACAAAAAAAAAACCTTTTTTCACATCACTATACGGGACTGCGCGATCCACACTTATCACCGAAGTGGACAGGCAGGAAAGAGTTGTCTCATTTTCCAGGGCTTCGCGATGTAAAAGACATGGTGCACTGATGTGATTTGTAAGATACAGTAGCCTATCTGCCGACTGCGCGTAGATGTTTTCATTCCAGGAAGGTATCAGTCTTTCTGATGTAACCCTTGATAATCTGGAGAAAGGGGGAAAGACTATTAACCGGAGCGCCAAGCATGAGGTGTTCCTGCGCGTTACAGCTTTCCTTTTCTTCTGGTTTGAGCATAAACCTTTATTACAAACTCCTCGGCGCCCCCCGTAATGACGTCACTCAAGTAGCTGTCAATCAATAGGCTACATCTGGACACCTGCTATCAAAAACAGTTCGCTAAAGAACATGGAAATGTATGATTCAAGAATAGCATCTGTTATGCAATCAATTTCTTGAGTAGCCTAACGTTTTTTTTCCTCGGACTATTTTTTGTATGTCTGTTTGTTTCTTTTGTCTGTTTGTTTGTTTTTTGGTTGTGTGACAAACATGGTGGATTAATTATTAAGATATTAAAAATATTTTTTGAAGTCTCTCTCTCCCTCTATCTGACTCACTCTCTCTCTCACACACACTCACACACACACACACACACACACACACACACACACACACACAGTTCCCATGGAAGTCATGCGACAGATTATGTGATTGCAAAATGAGAGCTGCTGGGTGAGCAGTCTCTCTCTACTGTGGGGATTACCACCTCATAGCCTACTGTAGGTGAGGTGCATGGAGGAGGGGCCTTCTTAATTCCACAGAAAAGCCAGACAGCGCAGCCGTAACCTCTCTCACCTCTCCCCCAACCAGGCTTTTGCATAAGTGACTGAGAAGGAAGAAACAGCTGTTTCACGTCACATGTTCGATTTGTCATTTGTCCCATATTATACCTGAAGCTATGACTATAAATGTCGGAATGTCATGGTAGTGATACTGTGAAATACAGTGATGATTTATGGTCTGACCAGTGTGACGTTCACACAACATGAATCAAGAAGCTTTAAGTGCCACTTTTGAGACAGTGGTGTTGTGGTGCTCAAGCTCTTTCATACATACCCTAGCTCTATATACTGTATGATTGAAGATGATCCCACCTACACACACACACACACACACACACACACACACACCCCACCCCCCACACACACCTCTCCATATTCCATATGCAAACACGGCCTGGGATGGGCAGGTGGGGAGGAGCAGATGAGAGAAAAGTTGCAGAATGGAGATAAAAATCATTATAGTACAGGAGCCAAAAATGCTGGCTGCAGCATCTGCAGTAGCAGTACCAGCAGGCATGCAGGGCACTGGCAGGCAGGCAGGCAGGCAAGGCAGGCTTGCTGAGACAGGGCGGTGCAGAAGTCCTTGGATCCCCTCCGAGAGGGAAGGATGTTTGGCTGCCCTCCCGCTATCTCTCTTCTCATCCTCAGGGGTCAGGTTTCTGCATGGACGAGTCGGCGTAAGAAAAGGGGCAAATGAATAAATGAGGAGACCGGTCTAAAGTGTCTTCACTGGAGCCACCTGACTCAGCAATCTCAGTGACCTCAATGGAGGAGGGGAAATAGAAATCTCAATCTGTAAGGGAGAGAGAGAGAGAGAGAGAGAGAGAGAGAGAGAGAGAAAACAGATATCAGATAGATGGATAGAGATAGATACAGGCTGGCACGAAGACAAAGACAGACAGACAGATAGCTTGATAGACAGACAGACGGAGAGATAGATAAATAGATAGATAGATAGATAGATAACATTGTGTGTGTGTGTGTGTGTGTGTGTGTGTGTGTGTAATGCAGCAGTTAGCAAAATGTATTGCTCTTGTGGGGAAGAATATATTACCTTTTAAAATTGAATGTCAATATGAAATAACATTTTTTTTTATTAATAAACTCTTTATGTATGGCCATTTATTATTAACCATATTTTAGAAATGAAAAAAGAAATGGCAGCACATTGGGCACTTGAGGGGATCTCCAGTGCAAAAAAGAAGAGCATGGTTTAAAATGAATTCAGTGAATAAGTTATTTTTAAATAGGTAGAAACACAATTTGTAGCCACTGGCCTGTATATTGGTAGACGATGAAAGTATTATGGAGAATGGGGCGCTCTGCCATTGCACATTTGTGCTGGTCATTGTCACTTTTAACTCTGATGAGTGAGGATTTTTCCGCCAAGCGCTCAAGTTGTCAAATGACAAATGCGCTCACACAGGTGTGTCAATGAAAAAAATAGATGCCACTGACCAAGAAAAACCTGGTCTAAAGTGGAGGGCGCATGTTTAGCACAGCTATTTTGAAGGCGCCCTGTCACAAACTGGAAAATTATATGCTAAATGGTTACATAACTCACAGAGAAATGGACTGCAGAGGTGAGATAATCTCAGTGAAGAAACCTGGTTACAGGAAAAACACTGACATGACTTGCATAATAATCCCCTGTTGAGCCATCACTTTCTGTATGCGAATCGTCTATCTTATGTGATCATGCAAACAATATTCAAACCACAACAATTGCACCCTAGACTAAGCTATGACACTTTTTTATTTTAACTAGATAGGCTTTAGGCTTCTCCGTGTGCATTACATGAACACATGGAACCATGGTAATATAGCTACACAAAGGCATACCCAGAAAGCACATGCACATGCAGATGTTTACATACACAGCCAATTTTTTGAATATTTGCCACTTTTGCCACTCTTCTACCAATGCATAGATTTATGTTAATATGATTATAGTTATGGTTGTACTTTGTTAAACCCTCAATAGCATAAGATAGAATGGCACATGGAAAGGAGAAACACAGTATTATTAGACATTATTGTTTAAAATAAAACATATAAACATATCACCGCATGTGTTCATGAATTTGTACATAATAGATCTCATTAAGCACAGGGGCTATAGTTTGCCACCAAAGTGTTGTGGGAGAAATTTTGGATTACTAAACAAATCTTATTACATAGGTGATTAATAATACATTTTCATATATTATGTTTATTCTTTTCTATACATTCAATACTGTGCATTAACTTTGCTTTGTCTGTCATTTGCTCTCTCCATGTCATGACTTTCTAATAAAGATCATGCGACCCTTTTGTCACGAGTTAAGGGTATTCTGCTTGAGGCAATAATATTAGGAATATCCTGACAGGAAATGGACTATGGCAAGAAAATGCTAAAGGATGTATATGTATTGTATTGACCAATTATCTTACTTACTTGGAGTAGCCACATGACTTACGTATGGATCACATGCTATGTCCAAGAAGTGTACATGTATTGTTGTATTTCTACATATATGAGGAGTTTTGGAAAAGAACACTGTACTCATGTGATTTGTATTAACACAATGTAACTAACGTGTATAAGATGGGGCCTCACCCTAGAGAACTTTGAGTAGGGTTACTGGAACGTGCTGTTGCCAGTGCTCCCGGTATCGTGAATAAACCTGCAGTGTTTTCTCACACCTGAGTGTGCCTGGAGATTTTGACCACATTGTGATCATTGACACTCCACTGACCCACAGTTTGGGGAGAACTAAGTGGTGTGCAAACATATTTGTCAACTGATAACCCCCCCCCCCCCCCTTACAAACTAATTTCCTAGCAACAAATCAATATTTAGTGTTCATAATGTTTTGCCTGCAATATGAAGATTTTCCATAGTGCCAGCTACCTAAAACTTGGCTATAAATATGGTATGCACCTTTGTGTATGCGCACATGACCTCAGTTGGCACTCCCTTGAAGAAAATAATAATGTATATTCAAGATGTCATTTTGAAAAAATTCAAAGTTTTGAAGTTCCATTTACTATTTATGACCTGCCAGCCTCATTGACCTGAGCTCATACAACTCTGTGGGGTAAAGATTCTACTGGGGAAAGCTTCCTGTGGGGGCTCTCATTGAAACAAAGAGGGGGAGTGAGGGTGTGTTTGTGTGTGTGTGTGAATGTAGGCCTACACAAGGAGCTCAATTGTTACTTACCATGGTCTCACTCATTCATTTCTAATGGCCAGTCGATTTGACCGGAAACACCACAGGTGTACAACAGTTAAGTAAACACCCAAAATGTTGAAAATGATCAACATTTATTCTGTATTCCGAAATCGTAAATCCGTCCAATTTGACCAGGAACACAACAGGAGGGTTAGGAATGTTCCATGTACCTACAACCTTCCACTGGTTCCTGGAGTGCCTTGCCGCTCCAGGACGAAAGCGGTTAGGTTTTTATACTCAGTCACTGAGATACATTATGTTACAAACTCATTATCCTGGAAATCCTGAGTAGTCGCGGGAACACATTTGGAATTTGCTCAGCGAGTCACTCTGGCAATGAGTAATGATGCACATTACTTAGTCCCTTGTATCGTGGGGCACCAATCACATCGGTGTATCTGATACAGGCGGGCCAGAGGCAAGCTAAACAGATGACGACAGCACTGCAACATCGAAGTCCGGAATCAGTCAGTAAACATTGGTCGTATCCAATTATGTCGAAGTCCGGAATCAGTCAGTAAACATTGGTCGTGGTGTTATCCAATTGCGTACAGTGAGATTTTCAAATGCATGCTTGGTGCCACCCCTCGAGTTGGGACATTAGTCATGGCCAGACCCTTAATCTTTCTAGATTTCCAGACTACAAACTCATTGCATATGACTATGAATACCAGAAGAAGGTGCCGAGTGTGGAAACCTCTTTGATTTTTCTGCTTGTATTAAAGGAAATACCTATCCACATACAGTAGTGGCCTTCAACTTATTCATTCAACTCAACATTTATCACAATTCCTTAATGTGGGCATCTAGATTAATTTGTAAGGCCTGCTATTGCATTATAAAAAAGCTGTTAGAGAGCTGTTGCAATCTGGTACTGTCGTTGGTAAATGTAGCTACACCCAGGGGTGGGCAGTATTTATAATACGTATTTCAAATACAAAATAGCATTTTGTCATTTGTATTTTATTGGGTTGAAGAAAATGGCTTTGTATTTTGTATCAAAACACTTTATAGGTGTATTTTTGTAGTTTATAAATATTGCCAGATAATTTTGGTGATGACATCATAAAAGTGCAAAGCAATGAATGTCGCCTCTGACTGGTGCTGACTTAGTAATTTGCCCAGACTTGTTGTGATCAGAATATGGAGATTGAGGAAGATGATCCAGTGCAAGATGAGTAATGTGGTAACTCACACACACACACACACACCCTGATCAACAGCTTTACACAGTGCAATATCATTCTCGGCATGCATTGACAATGTCAGAGACTTCATTCCCTATATTATATGTCAGTGTACCATTGGTTTGAAGTCGTTATTTTAAGGTAATAGAACTGCATTGGGTTGCTTTAAGCCCACATTCTGTGGCTCTCAATAGGTTCAGTAAGCAAAGAAAAGCTGTTGCTCTTAAACACGGTCCACTTAACAGAATCAGTGTGCTGAAGAAGGAATCGATTAAATAGACAGATGTGGAAGACTAGCAAAGTGATTTCATGTTCCCTTTAAAAGAGTATTTTTAGTATTTTCAAAATACAAATACAAAAATACACTATTTTATTTTGATACATGATCATGGCTACTGTATTTTGTAGTTTATTTTGATAGACTTAAAATTAGGATATTTGATATTTTATTTGAAAATAAATGTTGATGTATTTTTGCCCATTCCTGCAAAACCAAATTCACTTTATCTATGACAAAATAAAGTACTAAGAAATCTGCCAATCTTAATGGCAAAAACCAGAGCCGTACAGCAAAAACCAGTTTGTGCTGCCCCCTTGTGAACAGAGCCTGTCATAACTTCCAAACCTGTCGGAGGTTTGGTGTCTTCTGCATGGTTTTCTATAGCAGTCAAACAAAGACATAAAGAAGATGAGGTGCAACATGAAGTGCATTATAAGGTCATAAAACAGTTTGATTTTATTTAGAAAATAATTTCAGTGACATTCAGACTGACAGTATTAAAATCTAACCTTAAAGTACATTTAAAAATCATTATTGCAAGAACATTAATAAAATATCCACACACATTAATTACGACCTTTTCTGTGTGGAGTTCTTCAATATGAAAATATATATATTTTTGCATTTGATTTCAATGACCTTTTTTGGACAAGACATTATGATTGGGAGTGTTATGCTTGGGAAACATGCTATTTCACAACCTTTTTGGAAAGTATCCAAAAACTGTCCCAGTCGTTGACTGCGAGAGATATCTAAAACTGCAGAATACATTTTCTGAGAATTGGTGGCTGGCTACAAGGAAGTATAACGTGATAAGGCTACCAAACCATATCTGTGTCTGTAATGTTAGATATTGAACAAACATACTTGACTGGCATTACAAAAAGGCCCCCACTCCACACCAAACATTTTCCCGATGTCATCCAAGTTTCCTAACCATATGGTTAAAGTAAAGTAAATGTATTTGGCCCGCAATCTATTTCCAACTGGGTATCAACTAAAGGGCAAAACCGAACTGATAATATGCCAAACCAAGTCATGGGCAAAATATGCTTTCAGGTGACCCAACACCAGCCCTCCTTTTGTGAACTACAACTCAAACACTAATCTAAAATTCATGGATACATGGACAACTAGTCACCTTTCCTCTCGGGCCAGACAGATAGATAAATAGGGTACATAATAAGTCCATCGGTTATTTACAGGAACTCACTGTAAGTAGCAGAGTATTTTTGGAATCCAACGGTCAGCATTGTGACATGAAAATGCTATGGAGCTACGTATCAGACCTATGTGATGTCATGTGATGCGCTCTGTATAAAGACATTTATAACCCAGTGCAATAAAACAACAAACCGTTTCAAAGACCAAAGGTTTCTTCAATAAGGTGGTGTGTGTGTGTGTGTGTGTGTGTGTGTGTGTGTGTATGTGTGTGTGTGTGTGTGTGTGTGAGAATGTGTGTGTGTGTGTGTGAATGTATGTGTGTGTGTGTGTGTGTGAGAATGTGTGTGTGTGTGTGTGTGTGTGTCAGTAGGAGAGCCTTTCCTCGTCAGTGGTTGGGATCTTCAGAAGCTTCTCTGTTGAGGTCATGCGTAGAACTGCTCGTAGTCATTTCTGCGGCTTCGGCATGTGATCACACAGACACTGATAATCCCAAAGAACTGTGAAGGTGTGCAGACAAACCAGCGTATTAAGTATGAACCACAAACAGACCTTGTATACTGACCAAATACATTTCACATTTCGAAGGGCACAAAAGAAGAGTCGAGAGGCCCAGAAAGAGGTACCTTGACGATGGCAAAACCCAAGATGACCAGCAAGGCGTAACCGGACACACTCTGGAGGAACTTCTCCAGCTGGATTTCACATCCCTGCACAGACATATCATCCATGACTAAGTCAGCAGGACATGAAGAATAGTGATTTCACAAGAAGGCAAATGGCAGTTCGGTGAACAAAAGGAAAGGGTGAGGCTAATCTCTAAATCTTTTGTGGTAAATGTGGAATCTGATGTCTCAGTGTCAGTGTGATTAAGGGTCAACATCAGGTGTCCTTCTCTTAAAGCTCACTAAAAGAAATAGGGAGCTATATCTTTTACTCTTATGACAACAATATGAAAACATGTGAAATGACTAGGGCTGTCAATCGATTAAAAAAATTAATCTAATTAATTACATACTCTGTGATTAATTAATCTAAATTAATCGCATATATAATTTTTGCTGTGAAAGTATTTTAAATATTTAAATTCAAATGAATCATTGAATAATCAACATTAGTGACATTAAAGTTAAAAAACTCTATTATTTTCACTGTTCAAATAATTGCCATAATAATCTATGATATGAACTAATATGCTGAGGAAATAAATTCAAATGTGCTTCGGGAATAAAAAAAAATTTCACATACAAGGCATTTCAGGCCACAGATATAACCTAGGGGACACAATGAAAATTAATAAACACTCCCCTCAATGTCAACACTTATTTCTTTGCATTGATGTGCGACTAAGTATAAGTATATACTGCATTTTGATCCTGTGAGGGAAATTTGGTCTCTGCATTTAACCCAATCCGTGAATTAGTGAAACACACGCAGCACACAGTGTACACACAGTGAGGTGAAGCACACACTAATCCCAGTGAGCTGCCTGCATCAACAGCGGCGCTCGAGGAGCAGTGAGGGGTTAGGTGCCTTGCTCAAGGGCACTTCAGCCGTGGCCCACTGGTCAGGGCTCGAACCGGCAACCCTCCGGTTACAAGTCCAGAGTTCTAACAAGTAGGCCACGGCTGCCCCTAAATATAGAGTTGATTATAAGACTATAGAGTTGATGAACTCCGGTGATATGCAAATTCCTTGCTGCAGACATTTTCAGGCCATTTTTTAAAAGTAAATGTTCCAATCAATGATCTAGGCAGCATATTTTCTTCTCTCCTTCATTTTACAGTCTAATTTTTACTGACTAGAACGGCTCGGGGTCAAAGGTCATACGGAATCGATTAATCTGCACTAATTTTTTTAATCAGTTATGTTTTCTCAAATTAATTAATCGAAATTAATCAGTTATTTTGACAGCCCAAGAAATTGCACAAGTCTTTATCAATGGAATAAAATAACATACAGAAGATACTTATGGACAGCATATATACTGCTCAAAAAAAATGTAGGGAACACTTCAATCATACACTGGATCGGTACTCTGACACTGTTTGGTTCTGAGCACAAGTAAAATCTTTGAGGCGAGTGTTTTATTTTGCAAGAACTGTCAGACATTCTGTGAATGTAGTTTGAGAATGGAGAAAAGGGTGGAAGGTTTCAAAAAATGTGTTTTAACAATTGTGGAAAACTGTAAGTGTTCCCTTAATTTTTTTTGAGCAGTGTACTATGGCAAGTGTCTGATTCCTCACGCTCAAAACTCTGACTGGCCACAGCTGTGTATAAGATTTAACAAACATGACCAAGCACTCTTGAAACTTCTTGGGAGCCATTTCTACCTGAGTATTGAGCTGATCTGGCTGGTCTGGTCTTCCGGTACAGGTGGTGGTGTTCTTGCAGCAGGACAGGGGCACGGTGTTGTTGTGAGAGCTGTACCAGGGCATGCTGGTCCAGTCAGTGTAGTTGCTGACACCGCAGCACTGAAGCTGGAGGGTGAAGTGTGGAACATTTGGAGAGTTATTCATTAATGTGTCAGTTGTTCATTGATGTGTCTACTTGTTCAGTAAATGTACAGTGCAGACAATGCAGACAGATTTTATGCTAAATGACCGTGTCTTTAGATGAAAAGGAATATTTCAGGACCCTTCTGATGCACTTCATGTTTAAACTACTACCGTATGTTGCAGTGCAAAATCACCAACATATTAAAGTACTGACACAACTTCATACAAGTCAACAGAGCCAAGCAATATGTCTCACCTGAGACTGCAGAAGGTCCACGGTCCGACTCTCTGGATTCTGTCCATCATATTTCTCAAACACAGTGGTCATCGATTTCTCTAGGCTTCCATTTATCTGTCAAATGCCACCCACAAAATGAGCAAAGTCACACAATTCTCAACAGGCAGACTGAACTAAGTTCTGTGTCACTCTTAACTTTGAGTGTTGAGGTGCTCAGATTTTGAACTTTTTGTTCACACTTTTTGTTAACAATTTATGGTGAAAGTTAGGGTTAATTGTTGTGTTAAGATTTAAAGACTGCACTCAAATTTCAACAAACCATCTGTAAATTCTCTGGTGGCTGACTATAAAAGTGTTGTATATTCTTCTGCTTTCATGCATTGTCTGACCACAGGTGTGAAAAGCTCTACTGCAAAAGCTATGCTCTGCTCACTTACCCTTCCCATGTAGATGAAACCGCAGACTAAAGCAGCCACTTCTGCTGCGAAGATGATCAGTATGCAGATCAGGAACTGGGGTCAGAAAAGCCACAATGGTCAATGTCTACAGACAACCCATAATATTAGGGCAACAAATATTTGGGGTAATAAATATAGTTTGAAAGAGAACAAAATCCCTACTTACAAAGCCTAACCCGAGCTTTGACTCCCTTAAAGTGGAACAACATCCCACAATCCCAATTATAAACATCAGAACAGCCACACAGATGATGATGACCGCAGGAATGAGGGTGTACTTGTCGGCCAGGAAGTTCTCAAAATGATCGACACTTTTGATGACAGATGCTCCTACAAAGGCCAACGCCGCTCCTGCAGCCTGGAAGAAAGAAAAATAATAAACACGCACAGTTTAATAGACACTAGATCCAGCTTATTTGACTTTCAGACATGATGGACAACCTGTTGAGCCACTGGAACAAACTGAGAAAACACCCCACGCCAAAAATGTATTGTATGCTTTCATTTTATATTGCCTTCTCAGGTTCTATCAGTTCCATTTTCCTGTTTATTAAACAATAGGTTTGAGTAGTCAGGTAACCCTTTGCTTCTGTTTCATGCTGAGGTGTGACATGCTCATCCTGTTATTCTAAACCAGATGGCTCTAACTATGCATGCATAGCCTTCACCTGAGGAAGGAAAAACTGTAAAGCATGGCCTCCATGGTCACCAAATGTGACTCCTCCTCCAGTTGAGTGAAAAGCACTTCCACATAAACATGTAGAGCAGAGAGATCATAAATCAATAAAGATTCTTCCTTATCCATGAATGGGGAGTAGGGGTCATCAGCCCAAATAAGGAAATGTTTGCTTTCTTGTGCTTACTCAATGTGTTACTTCTAGTTTAGCAAGGCACAATACACACAGTATAGTTTTCTAAACTGATTATAATACATTTTCCAATGTGGTGTCTGAGTTGTTCTTGGGGAATTGAAGGCCTATTCGGCCTGAATTTTTCTCCTCCAAACTACTGGCAAAGTATACTGCATGGGGTGACTTAATATTAACCTCAATCAGAAGTAAAAAATCTGCCTCTAACTCTATGATCAACTCTCGCCCTGATCACATGTGCATTGTGCGTAAAAAGCCAGAAGATGACTCACATGTTGCAAGGAAATATGCTCTCATGACACACAGACAAAGCAACAGAGGAAGTGTTACACTAAAAAAAGAGGGCCGTTTCTGAGGTTTGAGGGTCGTTCCCGATCACATGAGTCACCCACTCACTCACCCCTCCACAGCACATGACCGACTGTTCTTACAATCAGACTGCCGTCATGGGACCTCAGGATACTATCCCCTTAATCCTTCTAAGAACTCGGATCCCGCAACTCTGATGTTAAAGAAAAAGTCCGACAGCAGATGGTGGGAAATGTGGTTCATCGCTGTCTCACCTCAATAAGAGAGGAATGGACACATACTTTTAGGAAGTCCATGTGCATCTTTCTTATTCTCCGTTTCATTTTCACATTTAGAAATGTCCAAAAAAAAAAAACTAAAACTTTCCCAAAAGCAACTAAGACAAGCAAAAAGGGAAAGAAAAGAAAGTGGTCTTCAGTGCACCCACTAATGGAGATCTAACATGATTAGTAGCTCTCTGGGAGGTACTATCAAGAAACCTGAGAGGCAGTGATGTAAACATACAACAGGATGTATCAACAACTCACTAGTTGACATTAGGCTATTAGTTCTTCGTTCACTGTGTGCTGCATATTCTCTGTGGAAAAGGTTTAAAAGGGATTTCCATTTCCCAGCCTCGGGAGATTCAAAAGATTAGGCCTACACCTTAAGGAGTCCAGTAAACAAAATAGGTTGGCCTAACTCCGTCATACTTCATGATTCATGGCACACTGAAGGTTCAAACTGTTGTTAGCCTATTTTAATAAAAATATATGGAAAAACAAAGAAACCCAGTCATGCGAAGAAACGAGGAGAAGAGAGAGTGGGGAAGAGAGATTTTTCTCGAAATAACTGTAAACATGTTTTCATAGGAGGCGAGGATCAGATTAAATTAGGTGCCTAGTTGAAACCAGGGGTATGCGAAACTCTGTTTAACAGTTTCCGTAAGTTTTGGACAAAGTAACCTGTTAAAGAGTAGCCTGAAGAAAAGAAAAGAAAACCTATCACGATAAAGCAGCGGAAATACAAAACCAAACGTATCTATATCACAAATCTGCAAACCATCTCTGTTAATAGACATAACAGACATAAAATGTTAAAGACAAGAACAAATGAAACGATGGTAATATACTCAATTTAAATGAAATAGGCCACCAACTTAAAAACGGAACTAACACTGGGCCAAACAAACCACAGCGATATTCAAAGTATTTCTTCCTAATAAGGGTCTTCAAACACGACGACGGCGGCTTCAAGCAAGGCTACTATCCACTGACCGTTTCTGAACCGGTAAAAACAGTAGGCTAGTCTACTTCTTCTGAAGGTACTCAAATTCATCAAAGTATCAACAATGCTTCCATGGAGTCGCTTGTTGCTGACTTGGCTACTCAAACAGTCAGTGCGTTTTTCATTACATTTCAGTTGAGCGAATTCGCCTGCCTTTAAATACTTACACATTCAACTTCAATTTATAAATATAGGCTTACCCAAAATATAAGGCTGATGAACAGCAGCACAGTTTTAGATGTGAAGATTCCACAGTCCATCTTTGATCTGGCGATAGACGTTTACAGTTTGAAGAACAGTGCTCTCTCTCTTGTGTACTGAACCACTATGCATGCGCTCACTGCAGTCGATGGTGTTGCCTTACTTGAAACGACTAGTCACATGCTCAGGCGAGGTTGCGTAAATCACAAGCCCCAAACTCGTGGAATCACAATGTAACTTTACTTTACGCTCATTTTATGACAATGAAGTAGGCCTATCACATGGCTACTGCTACATGCAAAAAGAAGACATATACGTATATATACTGCTCAAAAAAATTAAGGCAACACTTCAATCATACACTGGATCAGTACTCTGACACTGTTTGGTTCTGAGCACAAGTAAAACTTTTGAGGCGAATGTTTTATTTTGTAAGAACTGTCAGACATTCTGTGAATGTAGTTTGAGAATGCAGAAAAGGTTGGAAGGTTTCAAAAAATGTGTTTTAACAATTGTGGAAAACTGTAAGTGTTCCCTTAATTTTTTTGAGCAGTAGGCCTATATATAAAAACAATAATAGCCTACCTAAAAATACCATGGACTATTTAATGTAAAGCCAGCATAATGTTTGTGAAATGGTAAAACTTTTAAGCTCATGAAAAATGTAGTAGGCCTATGTTATTGTTTTGACTTTATCCTGACGATCCTCCATGGTATTGGTAAGCTCTACTTGGCCACACAATTTTTATTTGGTATCACAATTAATTGCCTAACTCCAACATCAGGCCACAGTGTTGGACTGCCCCCTTTTCATGTTATATTATTTGTGTTTTTTTTATAGTAAGCAAATTATATTTGATTTCACAACACTTTGTAGTTCTGCCACACATGTGCCATAGCCTAGACTATATATCTGATCTAATCTGAATCTTATTCAGATTAATATAGGCCTTTTCCTTTCACACACACACACACACACACACACACACACACACATTATATAATTTCTGTTTCAATCAGATTCCAATAAGGCCATAGAATATTCCAAAGTAATGCTCTGACCAGTCATTTAAACATCATTATACTTTCAAAATGTCAGGCTGAGGAACTTGTATGACCAGTTTCACTATTTTCTTTTCAGTAAACAGAGAAAAGCATGTGACATGTCGCTCTTTATCTTCACTTCCTCCCTGCTTGACCTACTATTTCCGTATGAAAAATAACTGGGCTATAAATAATGCAGCTGTGACTTTGGGCTTAACCACCAAGGCTGTCCCCGGGCAACTACATGCAACACTAATATCTCAAACAGGCTTTAGGTTGTTTTATCTTTGTTTTATTGTCTCTTCAACAAAAGCAACTGTGGAAATCTTTAATGAAAGAACTGCAGGTTACAGCTCCAGCTGTTATAAGCACACAAGCTCTTAAAGGTATGCCATTCTAATTTCTGTCCTCAACTTTCTGTCCAGTTCAGTGAATAACTCATCACAGTTCTCTAACTGTATGTATGCAAAAAAAAAAACACAAAAAAAAACCCTGGTGTTCATGTCCTGTAAATGGGGGGAAAAACAACAACAAAGTGACTCAGACCAAGTGAATCCAAGTTGCTTCATAGTCAAGGAGGGGAAAAGTGTAATTTGATTGACTGTATATCAACAACCTTTGGCCAAAATCATAGTCTGTACCGGAGGAAAACATGTTAGTCCTCTCCTGCCTTATCTTTAGAAGTGTACATGCTCCCTGTTCCCTCTGCTAGCCCCCAGGTGTCACTGTTGGCCTCCCTGCTGTCCATTATCTATCCCCTCCTGCTTGGCCATTTTGCAAGGCACTCTGATACACTGCTGCGCTAATCACACGATACCCAGTCACAGATCAACACCAGTCCAATAGCCACCTCGCCACTCTCATCAGAGGTGCATTAGTTCAAGCTGTATCAATTCAACAGCTTGTAGTTCCTATAACATTAGTGCTCTAACCATGGGCCAAAGCAAATTCAAATCTCCTTATTTAAACAGTACACACACTGCCTAGAATTTAAGCCAGTGGTAGCACTGCTTTATTTACCCAGTATGATTTCAGAGGGTAAATCTGGATAATGATAACCAAATGTGAAACTGGCAGGTTTCATCTTACTAAACAGTTACTGTTTAACTCTTAGATCCTAGCTCTTCTGGTATGGAGTACATCCATATACCATCTTACCCTCATGCAATCTCCTACTGACAAAGTGAGAGGGAAAAGGTTTGTGGGCATACTGAAAACTAACAGACTGTTTACAGTGCTTATAAAAAGTATTCTTTTTATATCCTTTACTGCTTTTATAAATAGAGTCTTCATCGATTTAATTTGATGTCAAGGTGAAAGCAGATTTCTACAAAGGAATGTTAATTAATTAAAAATATATAATGCAAAATAAGCAATTGCATAAATATTCACTCCCTTCAAGTCAGCAGTTAGTAGATGCACCTTTGGCTGCAATTAAAGCATCAGAGCAGCAGAGTCTGTGTGGATAGGTCTCAGTTAGGCTTTCACATCTGGATATTGCAATTCTACTCCATTTTTCTTCGTCTGATGGCCAGAAAGCTCAATTTTGGTCACATCAGATCAAAGAACATTCTTCCATTTGACTTTGGAGTCTCTCACGTCTTTGGGTGAACTTTAGTCGAGATTTAATATGAGCTTTTCCACTAGCCCATCAAGTTTTGACTGTTGAAGAACTCGGGCAATAGTACTTGTATACAGAGTTTCTCCCATCTCAGCTACTAAAGCTTTTAACTCCTTCAGAATGGTCATAGATGCCTTGGTGGCCTCCCCCAAGGTATTCTTCCTGAACGGTCACTCAGTTTGTGGTGATGGCCTGCTCTAGGCAGATATACACATTTGCCATATTTGATTTCTTACATTACTCCAGGGGATGTTCAGTGACTTCATTTTTTTGTATCCATCCCCTCACCTATGCTTATCAATAACCTTTTCTCTGAGTTGCTTAAAGTGGTATTACCAGAGGGTTAAAGCGCTTTAACCCTCTCTGGTAATACCACTTTAAACAACTTAAGTAATCAAGGATCTTTGGTATTACTGTATGTCTTCATGGAGGAACTGTAGTCAGGTATACTGATTGACCAGTGACTGGACCTTCCAGACACAGGCGTCTTTATATTACTACTATATACATTCAGTGCACTCAGGCAATCTCTATTTCACTAATTGTGAAACTACTAGCACCAATTGGCTGGACCGCTGTTGATTTAGGTTAGTCGCTTTAAGAGGGGTGAATAATTATGCAAGCGCTTATTTCACATTATATATTTTTTATGAATTAACATTACTTTGTAGAAATCTGCTTTTACTTTGAGGTGTGATTTAGTTGACCATAACTGATTGTATATGTTAAAGTAGAAATTTCTTTCTGGCACTGAAAATCCCCCTGTCTAAAGGTTACCAAGCAGGTTGTGAAATAACAAAGGAGAATACCAGTATGACAAAAGAGACAAGGTGATTCAAATTCTTTCGTGGGACTCAAGGAAATATCTGAGTGAGTGAGTAAGTAAGTAAGTAATTTTAATTTGTATAGCACATTACTTTCCAAAGTGCTTCACAGTAAAAAAAAACAAAGACGATGATTCCAGCACCAATTACAGCTGACACCTCCAGACATAAAACAAAAACAAAAAGTACAGACAGATAAACATACAGACAAAATATAAGTAGCATCAATCCAAAGTCCAGAGGCTCAATGGCTGTTAAAAGCAAGTCTGAAGAGATGGGTTTTTACAGATTTAAAAACAGTCGCAAATGATGCTGATTTGAGGTGTTGTGGTAAACTGTTCCAGAGGTGCGGTGCATGGATACTGGAAGTACGGTCATATTTCTGTGTACCTCAAAGAGCCTGTCTGTAAAACTCCTGAAGTTCGCAGATGACACCACTGTCATCGGTTTGATCCAGGATGGTGATGAGTCTGCTAAGACTGCGGAGATGACAATGAATTGTAGGAGAAGCCCCCCCCCCCCCCCCCACTCGCCATTCAGAACGACACAGTGTCCACGGTGGATTCCTTTATAGGTTCCTGGGATCAACCATTTTTACAGGACCTAAAATGGTCTCCCCACATTGACTCTATACAGAAAAAGGCCCAGCAGAGGTTATACATACTTCCTGAGACATCTTAGGAAGTTTAATCTGCTTAAGGATCTGCTGACCACTTTCTACTCAGCCGTCATTCAGTCTGTCATCTGCACCTCTATCACGGTCTGGTTTGGGGTCATCCCCCAAACAGGACAGGGCCAGACTGCAACGGACAATTAGGGCTGCAGAGAGCATCATTGGAGCTGACCGTCCCTCCATCCAGGACCTGTACCGGTCCAGGGTCAGGAAAAGGGCACCAAAAATCTTTGCAGACCACTCACATCCTGATCACAAACTGTTCAACCTCCTTCCCTCTGGTAGACGATACAGAGCACTGTTTGCCAAAACCAGCCGATACAAAGACAGCTTCTTCCCCCAAGCAGTCACTCTGTTGAACGCCCAGATATAGCACCCCCCCCCCCGCGCCCCAACAGTGAACCAAGTCTATCAACACTGTTCTGCCTATCTACCTCACGTTATTAATACATTATCATTGCACTGAACTGCCTTGCACTATATTTATATCTTAAATCTCAGTCTGTTCTTAAATTGCACTATTCCTTTCCACTGTATATTGTATCTTGCCTGTTGAGGTGTCCGCGACCATGGCAACCTTGACAGGGACAACTTGCACTGCCCTATCCCACCCATAATGTTCTATTAATTGCAAATGTACATACTGTAATTATACTTATACATAGCCATATTCTACTGCTTTTCATTCCATTCTTACTGTTCTGCTTTGTATTATTTTATGTTTTTTATTCTTTATTCTTATGTTAAGTGTATTAAGTGAGTGTTGTACTTGAGAGCAAAGATTAACCAGAGTCAAATTCCTTGTTTGTTTACGCAAACCTGGCTAATAAAGCTGATTGTGATTCTGATTGAACCAGCAACCCTTCGGTTTCAAGTCCGAAGCCCTAGGCCATGGCTGCCCGATTCCATATTTAACAGGAAGCCAGTGCAAAGCCGCCAGTACTGGAGTAATGTGTTCTTGTTTCCTTTCCCCGGTAAGCAATCTAGCGACTGTAATCTTGCAAGAGATGATTTGTTAATTCCAGTATAAAGGACATTGCAATAGCCCAATCCAGAGTGAGCACATCAGAAGAAAGTATACATTGGATCACACCACCCACTTTGAAGGAAAGGTTGTCAACTGAGCCAAACTTCTGAGGAAAATATTGCCTGGTTTGGGGTACCAACAAGTCCAGTCATCACCCTAGAAAATCTACATACTTCTGCGGCTGGAATTGGGGTGCCAGTATAGGTGTCCACAATCTTAAGAGCTTTCCATAAAACGGGTATTAAAAGACATATTATAGTGTGTAGGTTGCTTACGATATGGGTTATTTCTCGATTATGTGACATCATATGCGATATCAAGCTTTATGGCAAGCTCTCGAAGCGTTATATGCGGTGTACAGCTACACTGACAATACCTCAAGAAACACCATCCCAACTGTGAGATATGGCAGTGGTAACATCAGGTGGTGGGGACATTTCTTATGCAATAACAGTGAAACCTTTTAGAATGGAATTGTGCCTTATTAACACCTCTGTAAAACAGATGCCTTTATGGACATCTTAGTGCACCGTGCCATTTCTATGAACAAATGGTAAGATAACTTTAACTTTAAAATGGGAATACACATTTAAGTACAATATATACAGTATGTATGGGAATACTATTTAATTTCACAGAAAATAAATGTTCTTTGAATCATTTACTTTTGTTCAACTACTACATTAAAATGAACAGTAGGCCTACCTATAGGTTACAGCACATGGCCCTTTTTCATGCCCCCTTTTGTGTCACATTGAGCAAGGAAATCAACATCAGAAGAGGGCGCGGCACAGTATACTCTATAAGAAAAATATATCTCCATCAATTATGCAGCCACTCACCTTACTAACTTATTAGCACATGGTGAATGTTTTAACAGGTGTGAAAGTCTTATTTTAAACAGGGAAACATTACAGATCATAAAACCACCAAGTTAAAAAGATTATTCTCTTGGACTCAAATGTGCATTATAAGGTCATTTTGGGACGCCTAAGGAAAGCCTATCTGGTGCTAAAGATAAGACGGTCATCGTGTCAATTGCCGCTGGAGGTTGCACGAGCCCGCAATTTGGTCATCAAACAGAAAGAATCATGTCGTCGACCCCAATAGTTCTAGGCCTATATTTAAAATTACGTATTTCCCCTCCTTTTATCAAGACGAGTGAATAGGGAGACAGACTCGTTATTTTTAAAAAGAAAGGGAAAACACTGAAACAAAAGCAGAAAAGAAAAGAAATGGGTTATTACAACTCTACACATAACCTACATTAATTCGCTGGCAATAAGTCGTTGTTCAATAAAAAAAACAACAACATCATGTGTTAATACTTTTATCCTAGGCTGTGACCTGTTCAATAGCCTCACCAATCCAAGTATTTTAAGGCGCGGTAAATTTGGTGTCTATTTTGGCACCCACCCATGAAGATTCCCGCTTTGTACCAAGTTAGTACTGAGGAACATAGAAGACCTAGTCTATGTTTACAAAACCAATAAATCGAAAAAATTGAATAGTCTTTGGAAAGGTTTAACGGTTGCGTTGTTTGTTTATAACACATTAAAATATATAATTGTTTATGTTTTAAATTCAGGCGTTAGAGCATAATCAGAAGGTGTGCTTCTTAGGGGTTTTAAAGACAAATAATAGTTGTTATTATTATTTTAAAACAGCTTGTTTTCTTTGCAGAAACTATAAACTGTGTTTAAGAGACATGGACGGAGAACACAGCTGCTTTTTCCTCTTTATATTATATTGTAAAATTGAACTGAAAATAACCAAATCGGCCACAAGTGGACCATGCAAGATCAACGTTTCTGACACATTTTTACAGTTTATGAACAAACAAGGTTGTTTTCATTATTTCAAAGACATCGACAGCATGGTGCATTCTTTGCGCATACAGTTGATCCCATTATTTGTCATATTTGAGCTTTCTACACACAACAAGAAAATGTTTAATTGATTAAAAAAAACACAGCTTACATTTTATATTAAAAGAGGCGCGCTGCGGCAGGGCACTTGAGTCTCCAAGGTTCTCATAGTCTTTATTTTTGGTGAGGTTGCGCTCCCACCCACTCATTCTGTGTCCTCCTCTAGAACTTGTCACTTGACCAACCATGTCAGGAGTGCCTCCGGCTCCAGCCGCTGCTCCGGCAGCCAAACCAGCAAAGAGAAGGTCCACAAAGCCTAAGAAAACCGGACCCACTGTGTCCGACCGTATCCTCAAGGTGGTGGCTGCATCTAAAGAACGCAGTGGTGTTTCTCTCGTCGCTCTGAAGAAGGGTCTTGCAACCGGTGGCTATGATGTTGTGAAGAACAACGCGCGCATCAGGCTTGCAGTGAGACGCTTGGTGACCAACGGAAGTCTGCTTCAGAAAAAAGGCACTGGGGCCTCCGGGTCTTTCAAGATTGGCAAGAAACCGGTGATTAAGAAAAAGACTGTAAAGAAAGCCAAGAAGCCAACGGCCAAGAAGGCCAAAAAGGCCAAGAAGGCTAAACGGACGACAGCAACTAAAGCAGCAGGCACGCCAAAGAAGCGCAAGAGGAGGTCAAAGAGTCCGAAGAAGGCTAAGAGACCAGCGGCAGCCAAAAAGCCGAAAAGTCCCCGAAAGGCTAAGCCTAAGCGCAGAGTGTCCAAAGGGAAATCCAAACGGGCTGCAGCTAAGAAGTGAATGCGGTGTCTACCTGGACTCTCTTTACAACTAGCGCAGAGGGTCATATAATATTTTGTCCAAAGCTGCAAATACATTTTGCAGACCTTGCTTCAAATTTTCAATGTCTGGACTTGCTGCTTGCTTTTATACATTTTTAACATATGCATTAGGCTATTTGCAAAGTTCAGGTGCACATTTAACTTTGAAGATTGCTTGTAAAATAAAATGATTAATTTCAGAAATTCTTGATTATTTTGTTTGTTTGTTTTGGACTAAAGAGGTAATGCAACACACAGTTAAAAGTCCTGCAATAATTCTATTAACTCTTTAGACGTTTATGCATTAAATCTGGTAAGTTAAAGTAGGCCTATGACTTTACCTTTACAGTAAAATAGATTAAGCTCATAAGATTAACATCAGCATTTTCATCCTGCTGGGCGTAATACTGTGCTAGTCACATGTTCATAAAAAAGCTGTTTCCATCAAATAGATTCAGATATGTTTAGTCTCTGTCCAGATAAATCTGTCTGTGTGATTGCACATTCTAAAAACTAAAATTAATTTTCGAGACAACATACGATCCGATCCACATTGCTTATCCCTATACGTTTCTTTATATGATAGAATAATACTGTGGCGATATAGGACACCCTCTACACTGCTCATTTGGTTACAATGGTAGCAGAGAGGATAATCTAATATTCGCATGGCGCAAATTAATGTTCGCGCTGTTAATTTCCCTCCTGTTTTGTCCCGCTCAAATTAATCATATCACGCCAAAACCTGTATAAGTGCGATACAGAGCATTCAGGTCTTTCAGCACCTCTACGCCCAAAACAAAAACACAGATGAACCCACGCGCGCCTTTTCAGTTTCACTCGACGGTAGGCTATGACATTTATAACTTGTAGCAAGCCAAGCCACCGATTTTGCAGCTAAAATATGCCTACAACAAATGTGTTTTAACAAAATTGTTCATACGCACACACACATATCTTCCCTGCGTGCATGCTTAGCCTAAAGAGGTACTCTAGGCGCTTCCCAGCAAACGACCATGGATTGGATTGGGTTTGGGTTGGATTACAGTCGTTTAGACAGCGCTAGTAAAAAAACGTTGCCCTTGGTGACGTAGGCTAAAATGTAAAAGCTGAGTCTTGAGGTTCTGGGGAGGGGCACAACACTGCCTGTAGGCATGACGTGTGTTTTTATCTTCCATTTACATTAATGTGTATCTGCATAAACATAAACCGATTCTATTTGTTTTACTTACCTTTACTATTCATTTGAAGATGTGCAGCCCCAACATTGACGGTAAAGCACCTTGGACAGCGCCATTTAGAGTGACGTAATGTGCAAACACCATTTCAAACAGCGGACAAAAAAGTCGGGCTGAAGATGTGTAAAATGTGGTCCAAAATAAAAGTCACTTTAGGCCTACTCTTTTATCATTTACACACAGACATTTTATTTCTAAAAACCCACACCAAATACACATGATTCACCATTACAATATGTTGCCTGAAATTTCAGAAACCTGACCAGTAACAGTTGGCATGCACTTTAACTTTATTTATTTATTTATTTATTTATTTATTTATTTATTTATTTATTTATTTATTTATGCTATTTATTTATTCTACCACAGACAGTAACTGGTATGATAAGAGCACATATGTAGGACAGTTGAACTTGAAGGTTGTAGGCCTACCTAAACCGAGCTCTTTAGAACTCTTGGTGCTTTCGCTATCAAGACTTTGCTGGCTGTCTCAAAAGTCAGTGCCAATTTCGTCCTACCAATTTCTTTATGATAGGGTTTAGTTTTCATGCTGGATGAGAGAAATCTACAAAACCTGCTGTCTGAATGTGCAGTTTTGCGCTCAATTCAAGAAATGCTGCCACCTGTTGTCTATAAATGTATGACACAGTGGCGTAGCGACGGAGAGAGTCAGAGTGCGCGATCTGCCTGTGCAGTCATCAGGAAGAAGTGACAAGTGGCTGCTTAAATTGATTATAAAACACATAACTCTTTTGACGGGGCAAGCCCCGCCCCTGTCCAAAATGGAATCTTCAACGTCCACTATGGCAAACCCTGAATCTGCACACACTGAAGAAGGTCTGATGATCAACACGTTTGTAGCTTTAGCTTGATGGATTAAACACTTAATTTATTTATTTTTTCAACGACAAATAATGGTGTGCGAGTTTTTTCTTGATTGAATGTTACAAAGCCCTGAATCTGAAAATATCATGTATGGCAAATGTAACGTAATTTGCCCAATGAACAATCAAGTAGACTAGTGGATATCTGAAATGACAATTGTGGGTAAAGACATTGTGGATATCTGCATTGTGTATTTCACTAATGCAAATGGAATTCGTCGCCCTGAAGAAGGGTCTGCAACTAGCAGCTATGATGTGGTGAATGTGATGTGACCATTGACTGGTTTCTTATATGTCTATGGATGTGACAGCATTGTATCATCAGGTTATCTTTGGAATGGTGACAAAGTTCTAAAGTTGTGACGCTTATACAAGGATACAAGGAAGTTTATTGTCACATGCATATAGTTACTGGAAGTAAGAAATGCAGTGAAATTATTAAATGAAGTTAAAAAAAATGCAGTGGACTAAGCCTTTTGAGCTCAGAAGTGTGACAGAAAATAACAGCACAATCAAGAACAACTAGAAAACTAGAAGTCCTTAAAGCGGAAGCGATTGATAGGCGCATAGATCATTTCATGATGTGAAACTAAAAAATAAGACACGAGACCGAAATGACTCTACGTGCCATTGTCTTGTGACGTGTGGGAAGCGCGGACGTATTTATACCTTGCAACAACTTAGAGGGTTGTGGTTACAGGACACCATGGCTCTCCGACTACAACTGTGCCTTATCGTATCTCTCAGTTTTATTAGTGCTCATCCACTCTCCCGCCAAAGCAATGGTTTACGCGACTGCCGTCAAACCACAACAATCCCTGCTCTAGAGGTGTTGCCCGGTGGTGGCTGGGATAACCTCCGTAATTTGGACATGGGAAGAGTGATGAACTTCAGTTATTCCCAATGCCAAACCACAGAGGATGGAGTCTATCTCATACCTGATGAAGTGTTCGTTATCCCACAGAAGGTGAGTGGAGTGGAGACCAATTCGGATATGATCTCTTCGTGGCTCGACCAACACAGTACCACCTCTCACTCAATCAACGCAGATGCTTCTTTCTTCTCCGTCCTCAACGCAAAATACTCCTCAGAGAATCAAAGAATGAAGACTCATCAGGTCCGAGAGACTGCTGTTACTGCCCGTGTACAGGTAGGTGTGCTATCGTACAACTCAATGGAAGATGCATATATGTGTGTGTGTGCACCTGTGGTCCTATTTGTGATGCACAGGCACTCCAAAATCCAGATATCAGAAATTGGCACATTGTTCTTTTGAATCATTGTTCGGTTTATCGGTTTAAACATCACATGATGGTAGAATATATGCAAAATATAGGCTTTCGTTCAATTGGAACTTTCCTATATGTTGCAGCGCAGCACAAACACGCGCATATCACAACAAGATTGTCTTAACCAAACCACAAATTGAACACCCTTATATTCAACTCTTTCTAGGTGCGGAACCATATCTACACGGTGAAGACGTATCCAGACTTTACTCTGGATTCCCGATTCGCCCACCAGGCTGAGGAAATTGCCGATGCTATCGAAAACAATCAAACTAGGCAAGCAGCTTACCTGTCAGAGAGGCTAGTCCTTGACTACGGCACTCACGTGATAACCACCCTTGAAGCCGGTGCCACTTTGGTGCAAGAGGACTATCTCAGGGCATCTTATGTTGCCGACAGTGACTCTTCTAAGTCTACAGTGACGGCTTCTGCCGGATTTAACTTTTTCAATAAAGTTAGTTTTAACATTGGCAGCAAGGACTCTTATGAAACGTCAGAAACTCGCAGTTATGAGGGAAACGTGACGTACTCCCTGACTCAGAGCCATGGTGGGACTTTGTTCTACCCTGGCATAACTTTGCAAAAATGGCAGGAAAGCACCCTCAACAACCTGGTAGCTATAGATCGTGCAGGAATGCCGCTGCATTACTTTCTTTCCAAGGCGGCGTTTCCTGACCTTCCCGAACCAACCGTGCGTAAACTGGCCATATCTGTGCATAAAGCTATAGATCGCTACTACAACATCAATATGCGGCCAGGGTGTGTACAGCAGGACTCTCAGAATTTCAATTTTCAGGCAAATGTAGATGATGGTAGCTGTGAGGGCGCGGCAACTAACCTGAGCTTTGGTGGTGTCTACCAGCAGTGCACCCAGCTCACACAAGATGCAGGTCCGATTTGTGATGCACAAGCTCAGAAAAACCCAGACACTGGTGATTACACCTGTCGTGAGCCCTTCACACCTACCTTCTTACAATCTCAGGAGGTGGAGGAGGGATATAATCGCTATGAATGCCATAGGCACTGCCATAGCTGTTGGTTGTTTTTCACTTGCTGCAAAAAGGTGTGTGGTGATGCGTACTATGTCAGACGTGCCAAAGTTGATACTTACTGGTGCTCTGCAAACACAGTAACACAACAGTATTCTGGCTATCTATTTGGGGGGCTCTATGGCCCATCGCTACTGAACCCTTTAACCAAATCTAAAAGCTGCCCTCCCAACTTCCTCTCTCTAAAACTGCTTGCCAACGGACTGATGGTGTGCCTGAGTAATGACTATGAGGCAAGCACTCGATTTGCAGTGCCTTTTGGGGGATTCTTCAGCTGCAAGTCTGGCAATCCGCTCATGAAAGGCCACTCTCGCTGTCCGCCAAAATTTAGCCAGCACCTGGCTGCCATAAGCGACGGGTGTCAAGTGCTCTACTGCGTCCAGTCAGGTATTTTCACTGGCGGGCAGTTGCTGCCCATTCACCTTCCTCCTTTCACCCTCACTCCGGTCACCTACATGGTGGCCACCAACACTGTGGCTGTTATGACTGAGGGGGACAAGGCCTGGATACGAGTTGGAGACACAAAGATGTGGAAACTGGCCGACGCAGATGAGATTCAAAAGGTATCAAATGAGATGAACAACTCGGCGATGTCTGGAGGGGAAAAGTTTGGTGTTGTTGTTGGTGTTCTTGCGCTGGTTGCCCTGCTAGTTGTAGGTGTGGTTGTTGTGAGGAGGAAGAGGAGAATAACTATGCCTCTGATTGGCAGTGGGTATGAGGTGATCAGGGGCGAGGGGCAAAGAGAGGCAGAGGCAGAGACCCCGGCTGAACCACAGTGTGAGGGAGAGAATGACAACCCAACCCAGGCCCTGCTCCCATAACTCCCCAGGGTATTAGTCTCCATGTCAGGGTTCACGCAAGAAAAAAACAGGGAAAGTCAACAGAGAAAGGTGTCATGATTTCTTTTCTTTACTATATACGTATTATTGTACTTTTGTAATAATCAAAAATTCTATTAAGGGTCGGCTACATTAAGATTTAAGCTTGACTAAATTTGTCTGTTTAACAGCTGGGTGTGTAAGCTGTAATAACTTGTATTATTAACTTAACAAGAGGAACACCCATTTCAAATGATTTGATTTTTAAAGAATGCAATGTTGTTTTTCTTTTCTAAATGTTTTGATTGTCAGAGGAATGGAGAGAATATGCCACAATCAGTGAAAGGCTAACACAAGATAATACATCTTATACTGTGTGGCTATTTCATATTCTTTCTCAAATATAAACCTACTTTTGCACATTTCTTGCACATGTTCCTATAAGTGTTCATTTTATCGATCTTTGCACAAGCACTGAAATAAACTGTTTATTTTCCAGAATGTGTGATAATGTGTACAATTTTTCCCAGTGTTTTAGTTACATTAGTGACATTCTGAATGAATGAATGAAACCTTTCTGTTAGTTCTTGTGATCAACCTATACATACACTTTTGATAGAAATTGATTGTATTCACCACTGTGGAATACATTTAAAGCAGCATTGAATGTCATTGTGATTAAATGTTCATACTTGATATTAAATGTATAACAAAGACAACTTCTTGACTTTAGAGGTAGGAGTTTCCAGGGAAAAGCCATATCTAACAGGGGCAAATGAAAAAGAAAAGGCTAAAATGGACTTAACAACACAGGCCCCGGACACGCAGACAATTGAAAAAGATCATAGGGATGGATAAAACCATCAAATCATAAAGTACAAATGTAAGTTGGGGGCAGAGCAAATGAGGGGATGCAATGAAAGTGCTTGATACTCAGGAAATGTTGTGGAGCACATTAGAGTTGGCAAGATCTTTATTTATTATTTGTTAAGACAGCAAGGAATGATTTACCTGAAAGTCAGCTACTTCGTCTAACAATGTATTCCGGTCACTATGCAAATAGTTAGAATGCTTCTAAGCTATGCAAAATCTATGTAGTGAAGAAAGAGGAAGTGATGTTTTTTTATGTACAGACCATCACTGATTTACTGAAACTAGATTTGACCCCTATGCAGTATTGTGGGAAGAGCCTCACTAAGATAAACTTCCCTATAAGGGCCTGGTTAGAAATTCAGCCAGCCACAGGTCTACATTGATTTAGATGTAGTGAGATCTCCAGACCATAAAATACCTTGGAAGATGGAATAATGTAAATAAACATGCCGTGAACTTATATTTCAATGTACACGTTTAATATAAATTATAATAATTATAAAATGTCTGTATGTATACTAATCATGCCTGGGTATCACAAATTGAATCATGAAGCTGTGGATGTTTGTGGACAGCTGAGAAGATAGATAGGTGTACTGTGTACAGTATCTGTTCCCAATTTACTGAATAAACTCGATAAAGGAACTGTGATAGAGGCTTATCACTTCACTGCTCCATTTCCTCATTCTGAAGCCACATACCTGTTTTTAAGTTTGTAAGTTAAAGAAAGAGGAAGGTCACATTATTGTGTGGAAAGTCCAGAATCAATACGGAACACATAACAATAACAGGACAAGCCACAGGCCAGTCACATGACAAAAACTTAGGACAAGCCACAGGGCCAAATCCTGCTTATCCTGCTCAATTCCTGATCATGTAGAGATATGGAGTTAATAATTATTAAAGGGTTTCATTTGCCTCTGGTGAAAATGTCAAACTCAGCTGCAAAGCCTGAAAAATATGTGGCAACAACAGTTTTCAACACACCGCCAAATAAATGCTGTTTTATTTTAAAATCTTTTCAAAACATAGAAAACAAAGAAAAAACGCATCCTCTCTCAATGTTCCCTTTGATCCATTTTTTGTGAAAATATCTCTCCATTCTTCTGACTGCTACATCTACAGTGCAGTACTGGGATGTCCGTGTTCTCACCGCTGTCTTCCTTAAGATTGTTGTCCTTAGCTCCTCAGTTTCACCATCCAGTGCCATTGTTTGGCGCCCTGTCAGAAGAGGAACTGTGACAGTTGGGAGGAGGAAGCAAGCTGCTTTGCATGCGCTGTTCAGTATCGATGATGAATCCACTGCTTACTGATTCATGACGGAGAAAGCTCAGTGTTATCGAATGAAAACCTGCAGTGCCGTGTTACAGCGCACTATGTAATAACACGGCATTATGGAATAACTCGATAAAATGTAATTAATACATTGTCCCTTCATTATGTACTTTCATTCACATTTTGCAATAATCTGACGCATTTTTCTAATAAACTGCCTGAATGTAATACATTTTCCTGCATTTTGTAATAAATTATTAAATATTGCGTTGGCTATTACCAAATGCAGGAGTTACAAAACATTTTTGATGAAAATGTACTAATATGGTGCATTATGTAATAACCAATCAAAATTGATGTCTTGTATGAAGTAACAAGTATAAAAAGTTACTTTCTAAGTAAAGTAATGAGCAAACACTACTTTTTAAAAGTAACTTCCCCAACACTGTCCCTAGTAATAACCTACCAACCATAATGTCAATCTAGCAACCACCATGATCCTGGTATCTACCTGGCAACCAGCATAGCAACCACTTACATTACTACCTTTGACAGCTTAGCTTATCTCTGTGCTTGCACCATCTGTTTTAACTATATATGATGCAATTTTTGCATTTGCATGCACTGGTAATTCCTTGGAATTGAAATTGCATTTATAACTAAAAATTAGTGCTACCATGCAATATATATTTAATGGAACGCCCCACAGATCTGCTATTTAACACTATTCTGACCTGTACCTGTTGGGTCTTATGTAAAGGTTATGAACCGCAGTCAATGAGTGAGGATATGTGAAATGTTATATTTAGTCAGATTGTTGTTTTTGTAAATTGTCCACTGCAGTTTCATTCACTACAATGTAATACAGGCTGCATGATATGGCTGTCTTGTTTTTCATTTAATTGCTTAAATACTTTATTTTTAAATTAATATAATGATATTTGTCAGCCTAAAATGTTCATCCATGGTGTTTGTGACCTCTATAGGGTGGTACATGTGTAAACAAATGGCGTTTACAAACAGAAGTTTGGGAGGAGCGTGACAGAATTTGCCGCGCCTCCTTCTTCAGTCAGGTTATTTAATCGCAGTCTACCTGTCAAAGTTGCAGCATAGGTGTTACTCCGCTCGGAGTATCTGTACAGAAGAGGGAAAAGGCGGGCCTACAAAACTGCAATTTAACACCTGACAGACCTTCAGCCACTGTGCAGGTACGGTGACCCTGAGGAAAGCCTGGATGTCAGAGCCGGACAGTAACTGAGTACATTTACTTGAGTACAGTACTTGAGTACAATTTTGAGGGATCTGTACTTTACCCGAGTATAATTTTTTGGGAGTACTCATGACTTTACTCAAGTACATTTAAGAGGCAAATATTGTACTACACTCTGTATTACTCCACTACATTTCTATCCATAAACCTGAGTACCCGTTACTTCTTCTAAAAAAAGGAAAAATCTCGGAAACCTTCAATTTGTTGTTTCCCTCTCAAACGTGATTGGATTGTGCAGGCGCCATTGATTGGGACAGCCTATTAGCAATCACCTTCAGCTATCCGTCAACTCCATGTTCAGATTTAGATAAGAGACGAAACCATGGACGAAACAATGGATGAAGACGCAGCAGGTCTATCCCGGGAACGCCAACCTGTGGCCCCACCTCGCCAGACTAGTTTAATTTTCTGAACAAGTTAATGATAGTTTTTGCTTCAAGTGTTTCAATTACAAAATACTATTAGAAATACTGCCCATCCCTGGCAACATGGTAAAAAGATGAAAATGACTTGATTTTACTTTCAATTCCTTTTACATTCTCCAAGGTATTAACATTAACATTTTTCATAACTCCACGTAGGACGTTTCTGTACATAAATGTAAGCACTGTGTCAGTAGTAATGCAATAGAAAATGTAGGCTACTCTTGTACTCTTGATACTCAAGTACTTTTAAAATCAAATACTTCAGTACTTTTACTTAAGTAGACATCTGACTGTTGTACTTTTACTTGTACATTGTACTTGTAAAATTTAGCAAAGTAATGAAGCTGTGTACAGTACTCTGTCCGCCTCTGCTAGATGTTCAGGAAGAGGTTATAACAGCAGCATGGCGATACATGGTGTCACTCTATACATGGTGTCACTCTATGACAGGACCACATTTGGTGGTACTCTAGATGCACTGCGAGCCCATCTCTTTGTGAGCATCAAAGGAGACATGCGTTGCCTTCCTCCAACTGAAGATGCCTTCCTATTACACCTTCGCCGAGCCCTGCACCAGTTGGCTGTGTGTAAGCGGGCACACATGGTTCAGCCAACCTACCCAGCTGCCACTGATTTTGGGAGAAAACTTGTCAATGGCAAATTGGTGGCAACCATGATGCTGAAAGAGGCAAAGCCTTCTGAAAAGCATATGTGCCCGGGGATGCTCCTGTGCAAGAGCCAATGTGAAGTGTGGCATTGCATGTCTCTGCACCAGGGACCCCAACAAATGTTCAAGGATTGAACTTGCGCTTGAAGGCAGGGACACGTAAGTATGCCGCACATGCATGTGTGTGTGTCTGTGCATGTGTGTGAGAGAGAGATGGGGGGGGGGGTCAACTTTTTTCGTGCTGCTGTATAACCCACCCTGCCGGTGTTGTTTGCTATCTCCTCTGGTGGTGAGTGTGAAGGTCTGTCCCTGTATCTGCTAAGTGCCACCCTCCTGATTATCCCACCAAACAGGGACCTGCACCTAGTTAATTATAGGTTCTGTTAAATTATTTGTTCCATTAAAGTTGTAATAGTTGTCCTCCGAGACAATAAAATAATTAAAGTCATTTTGCTGTATTATATTTCTTGTGTGACACATTTCCATTGGGAGAACAGGGTTATGTTGACATTTAATAAAAAGCCTAGGCCATGATGTCTTTCGGAATTTTGAGAGTAGCCTAAAATTCTATGGAGGTTCTGAGCCTGTTGATCGCCAACTAGTAGTGAAATCATCACAGAGCCATTGATTTTGGTTGGATTTTTATCATTTTTTCTGTGGAATGAGTATACTGTTTGGTGAAAAGAATGGCATATTGGCTGATGTCATAACCTGGGGGAATAATTGATTGCTAATGAAGTAAAGATGAAAATATTGGAAAAAAGTGAGAAAACGCCTATTTTGTTTGGCATTAATTTGATGCAAAATCATGTAGAAATGTGTTTTAAGAGTTATTTTTTTCAGTGGATGTTGTCAGCACATGTGTTCTTTGCACCTGGAATGCATTTATTGACAGCCTACCCAACCCACTGAGGAGTTGAGGGAAAAATACATTTTTCACATTTTTCTGATAAAAAAGATAGGGTGCATACACTACAATGGCCACATTTGTTTTTCGCGATATTTCCGGCAGAGCAGACCCTCCAATTAGTGTTTCTTAGGGTCAAAGTTGACAGAAGAAATACAAATAAAAAGTATGGCAGACGATGTCAGGTCCAACCCACTTTTGAGACTTTGGCTCCCCGAAACGGAACTGGGCCAGTCTTAGCCCTTATTGACACCAGATCCATCAAACGGATCCAGACCAATTTTGGACCGATGTGCGTTTGGACGCCGGATCAGGTCCATTATGCAGATCCGTGCCGGACGTTGTGGTAGGTGTGGCCCAGTTCCGTCCCAGTGTATTTTTGCTATCTGGGTAGTTGGCCGTGGGCAGCCTGCAGCAGTCAGTGAAACCAGAGACTTTCTAATGAGGAGACACAGCACTCAAAAAATCCTCCATAGAAATGCATGGGGCTAGTTTGTAACGCCAATATGGCCGTTGTCTACACATATCCCACCCCTTCCTCGGCAAAACGTCGACATGTGAATACATTGAGCCAATCATGTGGTGTGATTTGAATACATTGAGCCAATCATATGGTGTGTTGTGAAGACATCTTGCCAATCATGTGTTGTGAACTCGCCGCTGGAGCAAGATTGGTGTTGTGAAGCCTTGCGCATGCGCATTTCTGCTGAATAGGATGCCCGATGAGTGCCCAAAAAGCGTTGCTATATGTCCGCCGAGTGGAGGGACTTGCCTAAAAGGACTTTGGTGAAACGTAGAACCCATTAAGCCTAGGCTATACTTTGAAGGTCTAATGGCTTGGACAACGTTCCAAGATAACACAGTAGCCAGTTACCATGATTCACTGAGTTAACCTGCTACAAACACAATAACATACTAGGTAACCTATTTTACTTGTAGGCCTAGTACATAAGTATGGCCAATTTCCCTGTGAAGTATCAGCTGGTTAGTGGCACAAGCAGGTTGCTATCAGGATATCATTAAGTAGTTTAATTTAGTAGCGGTTCGAGACCCACATGGAGTTTATTTAGTTTTATTTATTTGGTGGCATATTCATGGTCCAGCGCATGTAGCCTAGCCTACTACAGACAACCAGACATTTCCAACGCCGACACATCGTGTTGTAAAGCTTTATTAAACAACAAAGTGGAGCATCACAAACATTTCTATTTGAACTTGAGTTAAACAGACGAATCTGCGAACAGGTATCGGAGGCTAAATCCTCAGCTGAACACATCTGCAAAAGAAGGGGGCGGTTACGTTAACTCCAGAGGCAAAGTAAACAGTCCAGCCAGTTAACATGAAAGCCAGTTACTGCATAACACCGGCGTTAGCGCGCTAGCCAAATAAACGCCATTAGCTCGCCTCTGCTTGATTGAATTATTGGCTGAGGTAACGCTAATGGTTTTGAAATCTATTTCTCTGAGCTCGGTCTGTGGTTCTCTGCATCTATGAAAATTCATTAACAGCAATCGGTAAGGGTACTTAAAAGATGAAAGTGTTGCGGTGAATTAATTGTTGTTTTTGTCTGTTGCAGGAGAAGAACCTGATTTTTGGGGGAACATTTTCTAACAGCATTTTTTCATCATTCAGACTTTTTTAAACATTCAATACAATGAAATGAAAATATTTCTGGCATCTTTATTGTGTCTTTATAGATCTAATTCATTTATAGCCTAGTGTAAAATGTGTAATCTCAAGATCCGACCTAAATAAATAAAGGTCGTATAAGCCGGGGGTGGGCATAGCTTTGATGAGTCGTTGAGGCTCATTGTCGTTTTTGATGATTTGCCGACATCCCGGCGATGTCTTGCCAATGAGCAAACGCTTCCTAGGCGATGTCTTCTAGACTGTAACGGCATTCATCGGCCTGACATCGGTAAGATTTATGTGTGCCGTGGGATTAAGGAGTAGGGCCTACATAAGCAGACGTATGCATTGCCTGGGTTTTAAGATGTATGCAATACAATCAAACGGCATTTTGCCCAGCTGTGTGCAGTGCAAGTCAGTCCCTATTCCAGACTAATGGAAACTAGTGATGCATCATCATGCTGATAATACACACAATTACAGAGGGAACTAGGTACAAGGATACAAGGATACAAGGAAGTTTATTGTCACATGCATATAGTTACTGAAGTAAGAAATGCAGTGAAATTATGTCTGGTGTCAGCCTATTTGTGCATTAATGGGGGGGGGGGGGGGGTAAAGAGTGCAGTAGAAGAGGGGTTTAGTAGATTAAGTGGCAAGGGCTGCATAAAAAAGGTGGGGGAGGATTGGGATTGGGTGGGGGGCACCAACAAGGAGCACCCAAGAGCAACAGGGGCAAGGAAAAACTCCCTTACCAAGGAAGAAACCTTGGGCAGATCCACGGCTCAAGGGGCTAACCCAACTGCCAGGGGTCTTGGTGTGTGTGTTGGGGGGATGACAGGATGACAGGGGAGATGGGTATATAGGGTAGATAGTGTGCTGTGTATGTGGGGAGAGGGCAGTGTGCAATATGTGTGTTGGGGAAGCTTCCTGATGAAATAATGTGCTGTGTATGTAGGGGGGGGGGGGGGGGGGGGCAGGGACTTACTATTGCAAGCAGAGTACTGTATGTATGATGTATGTGAGTGATGACAGTGAAGAAGTATGTGTGGGCGGGAGGGGAGTGGAGCAGTGACTGTGTGTGTGTGTGTGTGTGTAGTGTGTGTGTGGGCAGTGTGCTGTAAGTATGTTGGGGATGTGTGTTGGAGAAGCTTCCTGATGAAATAATGTGCTGTGTATGTAGGGGGGGGGGGGGGGGGCAGGGACTTACTATTGCAAGCAGAGTACTGTATGTATGATGTATGTGAGTGATGACAGTGAAGATGTGTGTGTGGGCGGGAGGGGAGTGGAGCAGTGACTGTGTGTGTGTGTAGTGTGTGTGTGGGCAGTGTGTTGTAAGTATGTTGGGGATGTGTGTTGGAGAAGCTTCCTGATGAAATAATGTGCTGTGTATGTAGGGGGGGGGGGCAGGGACTTACTATTTCAAGCAGAGTACTGTATGGAATAGGTATGGAAAGCAGTGAGACATTTAATGACTATTGTACACTGCAGTGCAGTAACACTGACAACAACATCTAACAGTTAGGCTCCAAGTTTTCCCAACCAGCAAATAAGCTTAGAACAGCAGCACAATTAACAGAACAGTCAACACAGAGTTCATTAAGGCTCCCTGATGCGACGAGAGATGTGTTGGCCTAACTTGTATCCTGCCTGCTCAACAGAAAATATTTAATGAAACTATTACCTCCAAATTATTACCAAAGTAAAGGTATGATAATTTGTAATAAACTACCACAGATTAATGAAGCCACAGTCAGCCAATTGCAGAAAAGACACTACAGTATAATTCAAATATGACAGATTTTATTTATTGTGAACCAAATATTGCATAAGTGCTGATTTGGAGAATCTAGAATCTACAAACTCTGAAGCTTGCAGCATAGTAGTCATTTCAAGGCAAGTAATAAACAATATAGTGCATCTGTCACGGGGGGGGCTGGGTGCATGTAGTATTGTGTATATTGTGAACTGTGTGTGATTTGAAATATTCATTGTTGACAATGGGGATTTGGGGCATTTATTTTGATGGACTACTTCGTAGCTGATTTATTATGCCATTATGCATGGGACAGTCTCAGCCGCTTGGACTGGCAGTGTGTGTGTTTGTGTAACAGTTGCTCCTGTAAGCCCACGGAGGTACCAGCCGGTAATGGCTAATTTGGAGCTGCAGGTGTGGGCAATCACTGGCTGCATCGGTGGTTGGTTGCGCTCGAAATTGGGACTGCACCGGGAGGAATAAGAGCCGTGCGGGGTGTTCGGAGAGAGAGAGGGACAACGGGCTGCGAGCGGCTGGCTGGGAGTAATCGAGCTGCTGCGGGTTGCTGACGCCGATCGCCGTAATCTAACAGGGAAGTAAGAGGAGACTTTCTGTATAATGTCTAGTCTTTGGTGTCGCTGACGTTGGTGCCCCGACTTCCAGGTGTGGGCGGCATTGTGGAGGTGAACGGACTGATCCAGACGGGGGTTCCTGAACTTCGGATTCCGTGGACGTTAACGAGACTGAGCTACAAGCCGCTGCCTACCGGCATCGTCTATACACGGTGGGAAGCTGAACTGTGGATTACTACAGTTTTATGAACTTTATGTAATAATAAACTATTTGTATTTTTGACTTTATATTGACTCTGTGTTTTCGTGTGTGCAACGGATTGGCTGCATTGTCCCAGCTTTGTCTGGTGACACATCAACATTAACTGCATGTTAAACATTAGTAATTGTGTGTGTCAGAGTAAGTATTATGTTTATTTCGACCAACACATCTCACTTACAGCGCTTGACTTCGTTTACTTCTGTTGTAAAGAGTCAAGACTATCAAAACAGACTAGCCGACAGTCTGCCATGAACGTGAGATGACGTTTCACGGCCAAATCAAATAACCAATCGGGCGAGAGACCTTGTAGCCAATCAGAGGCGAAAAAGGCGGTACCTGAAAGGTACCTTCCCCCATAGACATAATATACATAGACGCCGCATCGACCGCTACTCCTTACTAGCGCTGACGAGATTTGGAGCCGCCATCTTGGACCGGTCATCCACTCCACTCAGTGTAATCTGTTTGGCCTGTGAGATGAGCTGTCAGCGCACTTAATTAATCATATCTCACTGAATACCGAACAGATTCTCACTCGTTTTTTTTTGCTGCAAAGGTCATACATGTAGCTATGATACAGGACACATGATTTAGCGTATTTTAATATTCATAGTGGGTTTAACAGTAATAGAATATTCTGATATATGATATAAAGTGACCTGACGTCCGATATCAAAACTGGGAACATAATCCATGTTTGACAGCATAGACAAAACTAGTTTGATACAAGTTTAATGAGTTAAATATAGTTCACAGTTGACAGAAAAGTTCCATCAACAGCATTATTCACAGAAAGGTTCTATAAACATTTAAGTGAGATCAGTGCCATTCAGACATCTGAGGGGTATTCCAAGTAGGCCTATGTGGTTTAGTGACAAACTTGGGTAAATTGACAGAATAAGTTGTAAACCTTCCAGTAGAAAAGCTGTATACAGGAAATATGGTTGTGTGTATTTTAATATTCATAGTGGGCTTAATAGTAATAGAATATTCTCATATATGATATTATAAAGTGATGACATCCAATATAAACACTGGGAACATAACTAATCCATGTTTGACAGCATAGACAGAAACTGGTTTGATACAAGTTTTAATGGGTTAAATTGACAGAAAAAATCCATTAACATTTTCAGTTCAGTGCCATCAAAAATAAAGTTTGATGAACAGACATTGGTGTGGCATAAGTAAAGGAAATGGAGTAACTGGGTTCAATATCAACAGCATTTGTTAGACAAGTTCCATAAATATTGTTTCACTAGTTCGCCCTTCTATATGATTGCTTCAGCTAGACTAGAATGTATGGGAGAAGTGCGTGTTTGGCAAGGTAGCTGTCCGTGGTCCTGGAGTGCCTGGAGCGGACATCGCGATAGAGCGATGACCGCTTGCACCCCCCTGTGTAAGGAGGATGAGTAACAGGGCAATTGGTGAAATGGAGGAGTAGGGGGAGGAGGGGGGATGATTTCTCTAACGTCGGAGCGTGTGACGTATGGAAAAGGAGGTCGGCTTAAATAGGCCTACCCTGCGGCGGCAGTGGGTGAGTTAATTGCTGTCAATCATCCCGAAGGCTCCACCCGAACTTTGTTTATAAAACATCATAAAGTGCAAGTTTGTAGGTTTGTTTCTGATCCTTAAAAAACAGACATTGGTTTGGCATAGTAAGTGTAACTTCATCAATTCAAGACAAAAAGGTGACTTGTCACTTGTACAGTGTCAATGGGTTCATCAACAGCATCTGTTATTTACAGTTCACAGAAAGCTTTCAGCCCCAATGAAGAGATTAAATAAATAAGAATTAAGAAACATTTTAGAAACTGCTAAGATCAGCCCCGTTCATTGCAATCAGTAAAGAATCGGGGAGTGTCTTCACAGGCTCAGTGAGACAGAGGTTACTGTCATGCAGTTGGTTCTATGATTTCGATAACTGGTGCATGTAATTTTGTATGTTCCCACCTTGCTAAAATTGCTTGGGTACACTTTGGCTAAGAAAAAAGTGCTTCAGACAGCAGGTGGGCAAATAAGATAGCAGTACATAGTGAAACTGGGTAAACTCCCTAAAAGAGGACTGAGTCAACCAGACGATGGGAAAATGGGACACAGAGTGGTGAATGCAGGTGATGAAGGTGGAGCTCATAAATCAAATATTCAGTCACAGTGCAGATGCCCTCCAATACTGCAATGAAGAGCTGCACCTTCCTCAGTTCCAGGGATGTGAGGAGACTATTCAGTTCATTCACAGTCTCCTTGAGCAAGGCAGTTGTTCTGGGGAGATATAAAATAAATAAATGAATAAAGGAATTTGAGAGGCATCTTATTCTTGTTAGGGTAAATGACATGTGAACAATACAGTGTTGGGCAAGCTACTTAGACATTGTAGTGAGCTAAACTATCAGTTACTCTGCTATGAATAAAACACTACACAATACTACCACCCAGTCAAATGTATTATTAACACAAACACAGCAGTAGGCTAGTTCTCTACATAGGAAGCTACTTTAAATTGTGCCAATTACACATGACAAGAAAAGTGTAGCTTGTGTGGCTAAGCCACTTGATAAATAAAGAAGTTAAGCTATTGAAAAGTTACTTTATTCAGAAAATAGTGAAGCTACCAACACGCTTAGGCTACAAGTAGCAGCTAGCGATTGCCCAATAATATAGGCTACAGTCTGTGCCACTTGTGTAAAATTCGCCAGCCAAATCTAGTATGATTTATTTCTACAATAGCCTTTTTGTGTCAGTTGTAATCTAAGTCAGTGTTATGGAATATGACTTATTAAGTCTCAGTTCATAGCCAGGTGAACACCGAGTAAACAGCCTAGCTAGCTGGCTACGATTCTCATACAGTAATATCAAAGATCCTTGCTCCTTCTCAACTCTCTGGTAATATTCTATTCACAAAATACAACCATTAGTACGGTAATGTTAAATCTTACTTGAGAAAAGTAAATCCCCCGAGCCCTGTTTGCGATGGTTGGTCGATTTGAGCAGGAACATGCTGCACAGTACTGGCATCTTGTGTCTTCTGCTGCAACGCAACGAGGAGTATGACCGGTCCAAGATGGCGGCCGCATTTCTCGTTTCCAGCAGCCAATGCGGCGTCTATGTATATTATGTCTATGCCTTCCCCTACCATCCTGGGGAGAAAAAGTATCCCAAGCCGGATGTTGATGGTGACGAAGAAGGGGGCGTTTGGTCACCAGCACGGGAACGCCTATTTGTGTGATATTGCTTTTATCTGACATGCGTGGCATATCCGATCACAGGTCCGCGAGTAATTCAAACGAGAGTAATGGGTGTGCAGTGTTGGTTTTTGTACATGACGTTATTATTTTAGTCACTTCGTCTGTTTTCATAAGCCAGAATGATCGACATACTTGGTACCAATGGATAGCCCTGTGTCTCCTTTCATCTGATATGCTTGCCATATCTATGCGTTCACAGGTTCGTGAGTAATTCAAACTAGAATGGGTGCGCAGGTGAACACAGAAGTATAGACTGTAAATATGATGCAATTTGATTTCATGATTTTTTCATACTTTTACGTATGTGGTCTCGTTGGAAAGCCCCACTTCAGTCAGGACCACTTTAGTTTATAGTTATAGTTTATTGATATGTAATAAGTTACATTTGGCGGTATGGCTCTGTTCTGGGACCTCCCTACTCTTCCGTGTGCCAACACAGAAAGCCTAAGGCAGGGCGAGCAGCAAGGTAGATCCCCCCATAAGCAGAACAGAGCAAGCATCAATGACAACAACATTGAATAAGACAATAACCAATCAGGTGGAGGTGGGTAGCAGAGTGGCTTGCAAATGGAAACGGCAAGCCCAGCCATGTTAGAGCAGCTTAAAAGTAGGGCCTAATCGCCTCTCAGCCAATGATGAGCTAAGGGTACTCTCAGCTGACAGGCCAGCTGATCAACCAGCTGAGCTGTCAGCTGACAGCTTGGCTTGACTCCGTGGCCTGCCAGAACTAACGCTGTGCTCAATTTCTGCTCTGTCACGCAATAAAGGTTTCATCTCGCTGTGATGAACAGTTGCGGAGCAATGTAACAGAGAAGAAAGGGTGTTTTTTTTTTTTTTTTACGTACAAAAAAAGACGTACAAATATCTGGGTGTACATCTGGATAACAAACTGGACTGGAACACTGAGGCTACAGGAAGGGACAGGGCAGACTATACTTCTTGATGAAGCTTAGGTCAGGAGGGGACCATCCCCAAACTGTTCCCACAAAGTTGGGAACATGGAATTGTTCAAAATCTCTTGGTTGAGGCTGAAGCATTCAGAGTTCCTTTCACTGGAACTAAGGGGCCAAGCCCATTTTGGGGATGGCCCCTTCCTGTTCCAACATGAGCACCAGTGTGCACCAGTGCACAAAGCAAGGTCCATAAAGACATGGATGATAGAGTTTGGTGTGGATGAACTTGACCTGCACAGAGTCCTGACCTCAACCTGCTAGAACACCTTTGGGATTAAGTGGAGACTGAGAGCCAGGCCTTTTCGTCCAACATCAGTGACCTCACAAATGCGCTTCTGGAAGAATGGTCAAAAATTCCCATAAACACACTCCAAACCTTGTGGAAAGCCTTCCCGGGAGAGTTGAACCTGTTAGCTGCAAAGGGTGGACCGACGTCATATTAAACCCTATATGGATTAAGAATGGGATGACACTTAAGTTCATATGCGAGTCAAGGCAGGTGACCCAATACTTTTGGCAATATTCCCTCACAGGATCAAAAGAGTCTATAAACTATATTGTGTTTATATTATTAATTGCTGCTGTAACACCATAATTTCCCTCTGGGGATGAATAAAGTAATCTATCTATATCTAACTTGAAGCTCCCGAAGTGGGAGAATGTTTTTATTCCCAGGAGAAGAGATCCATCAACATGACACTGTAAGGGAATATCCTTGACAGAACTCAGATGACCCTATTGCACTCAAGCAATGACTGAGTTTTTAATATTTTCAAATGATATGTGTCGACAGGGGAACATGACTACCCGCTTGTCCTATAAAACACCCCCTCCCAAGAAAAAAATGTGAAACAGTGCAAAGCAATGAATGTAACATTTAACTATTTAAGAGTTTTTTTTTTTTTGTTAAACAAGACAGACAGGACAAACTTGGATGAACATGGTATACTGTGTGTTATGGTTGGGTCAAGAACTGCAACATAAAATGGAGACTGAAAGTAGAGTGGCGTGACATGTGCAAGTTGCACTGTTCAAATCACTTCAACCTAATGCATATGGTAGAAATCAATATATATCTCTTATTACCTTTTGCCTGAGGGATCTTAAACCATGGCCATGAAGTCATCTTCTATTGTATTTTAAATGACCAGAGGTATTGTAGAAAAGTATTGTTAGTTTAAAAAGTATTCTGCATTGACAGTTTAAAGAACAAAAACAGTATCACCATCATGGATCCATGACACAGCTGGTTCTGCAGCTGTTGTCATGGTATTTGCTATCTGGAATGCCCCAACCAGAGAGAGAGAGTCACTTTGAGTGATCATGGGAATACATAATTATGAGTAGAATATTTCCGTGTTCCTTAATGCCAGGGGAATACACAAGGAAATGTTTTTGTTCTGCTTGATTTAATTACTAACTGATTTGTCCTGCCATTCTGGTTCAAGGTTATCTCAGAACTGTACTATAAAGGGTACATGTAACGCACACCAAGGATTCATTTAGTGAGGTGCTGGCCACTGGTAAATTGTTTAATGATATAAAAGTGTCACACACTCTGACTCCATATGAAAAAATCTATTAGGTAATGACGGTTCGGCTATAGGGCCTTCATCTTGCACGATCTGCCGAAATGCCATTGCCTAATAAACTTTTTCATATGGTGCCAGAGTGTGTGGCACTTATAACTCAGGACTGTAAATAGGAACTTAAGTAAGCCTCATGTGATGGCAAATTTATTTTGATTTTATTTTTTATTATTTAATTTATTTTTGCTTTGATTTGTTATGTTTCATTTTTTAGATGCAAAATGCATTTTCTGTATTGTAAACGATGAACATTTCTCCTGGAGCTAAATGCCCTACCCTAAAAGGGTGGAAGGTAAAAAAAAATGTGTTTCAGCAATTGTGAAAAACTGTATTTTATGTACTTTACTTTTAATTTGTTTTTAATGAATAATTGATTATTGTTCATTAACGTAAGTGAAAGTCAGTTAAAGGTGCTCTAAGCAATGCCACACGATTTTTAGGCTAAAACATTTTTGACATTTACAGCAAACATCACCTCACCATCCGCTAGCTGCCTGTGTCCTGAATACACTGTAAATAAAAAAAATGCGATCTCTGTGGACATCCCAGGCTCCAAAAACGTCAACAAAAACAACCTGGGCAAACCTAGCCCATAAAAACATAACAAACTGTTCCAGCAAATCACATACAAGATGTTCGTTTAGCAGAGTTTCAATTGCATGGGAGGGACGGGGAGGAAGTAGCGAGCTAGCCCTCTGTTTTGTTTGAATGTCAACAGAAGTGACGTTATCCAGCATCGGTTAGAGCACCTAGAAACGAACATTTTAGTGGATAAACTATTTCTAAAATTCCAGAGGTGGATACTTGCATTTATCCTCCACTACATCCCTGGTGTTAATGGTGCATTTTTGATATTGACCATCTTTCCATAAGTATCTGGCAGAATATCTGGATATCACGCAACACATGAGTCATGATGGCCCTATGGGACAAATTTACTTTCTTCAGAGCAATCTTTTTTTTCAGGAATGGAGACATTTAAATAGTCATCATCATGACTATGGATCTATGCTGACAGAAGCTCAATACTGTGGCCAGAAAGTGAACTGCAACCAGTCTTTTAGTTGATGGAACTTTGAGACAGAATGAAATTCTGCCCCAAATTGGGCAGCCCTGATCTGGAGGAACATGATGGAGATTCACTTTAAATGAGAGTTTATCGTCAATGATTTTTATTAGATTTTTATTTTATTATTGCATTAGAAAAATACATTTGCCATCTAATTAAAATGTGGGATAGTATTAACACATTCCCTAGCACAAATTTGGAGCCTGACGTCTTACAAGTACATCAGCAAGATGTAAAAATCAGCAAGAAATGTAAGTGTTTTTAAAATCAATAACAGAACCAATAATGCATGGAACTAAATCAAAATTATGTAGGGATATAGGGAGAAAGGTATGTCTGGCATAGTACAGGACAGATCACCCTCGTCATGTATCATTGCAGAAGGTACTCCTTTTCAATGCTTAGGGCAGTGTGATCGACTTCCATTGAAATCTGTGTTGGTGCTGGTGTTTGTGCATGACATTTACAGACTTCATCCCATAAGATTTATTGTCTAAAGTGAAAGAAAAATAAATTACTATTACTACAATTACATTAAAGAGCATTTGACATGCTGCTAACATGCTGCTTTAGTTATGGTCATACCCCTGGCCTCGTGTTGCACTGGTTTCCCTTGACGAGGAAGAATGATCCAGTAGCCACTCCCAGCAGCCCCAGAGTTAGACCCACCCCACAGAACACTGATGAACCAAGACTGGGCTCAGCTACTTCAACATCTGAGGAGGACACACACACACACAGGGATCAGACACCTCAACATCTGAGGAATATACACACATGCAAACACACGGGTGATGATCCTGCATAGCAGAATAATCTAAAACACAGTCCACATTCTTAACTGAAGGGATTAAAAAGAGGATTGTATTAAGAAAAATAAGCACACATAAGCAAAGCTTTTCAGGTAACAAATGTTAAAGGTGCTCTAAGCGATGTTGAGTAACGTCACTTTTATTGACATTCAAACAAAACAGAGAGCTAGCTCGCCCCTCCCTCCACTGTGCGTCGGGGTCCGGTTCGCCCTGTCGGGACCTATTTCCCGATAATGACGGGCGTTCTATACATTATCCCTTACGTACTGAATTGAATGAGACTGAATGGGATTCAAGTCAGCTCACCCCAGTATCTTATCAAGGGTTCATCCAGTGCCTCATGCTCGACAGTGCAGGTGTACATGTCTCCCTCCTGAGGGGTGAATTGCAGGCTGGAGAACATTTTGAAGGAGCCATCTTTATTCATGTAGTACCGACTCAGCGCCACACCTCTGGTCACGTTCTTCTTGTTCTTGGTCCACCTCACTGTGACTCGAGGTGGGTAGAATCCAGTCACGAGGCAGATGAGAGTGTTGTCAGATCCCAGCTGAACATCATTTTTTGAGTAGACAGCACTTATTGGGGCTTCTGAAACGTAAACGATTTAGAGTTAATATACCAGATTTATGATTACTATAGATTACAGAAGGTTTTATCAATGGTATTTATGTCAAATTGTGTTTTTGTTTACACCCTTGGTCTACCAGTTGAGTTTCATTATCACACACATCTTACCTTGAGCAGGTGATGGATCATTAAAAGCCTTTTTCATGAAATTCAGATAAGATTTTAAAGTTGTCATCCGAAGGCGAGCGTATTCAACTATTGGTCCAAAGTATTTTTTATAGTCAATTAGGGGGTCAAAAGATGCTGGTATTGTGCTGACAAGCTCCTTCCTTTGGAAATCCACATACAGCAGCTCATCCTCACTGAGATCAATTGAAAACTCCTCTTGACCATCTGTATCACTGTAGAGTTGTGTGATGCCAAGATCAAACATAACTGAAAGAGAATGCCACGTAAAACATTTTACTCTCTGCAGTCTCAGGCCTGTATGCCACCTGTCTGACACTTTAGTGTGACACAACGCTATTAGGCCTTTAATATTTTTGAGATGGTGAAAAATAGCCTATGAAGATTTGTTGTGATATATCTTTAAAGTGTATTTCCGGAGTAAAAACAGCCTAGGGTCTATCTACGGTAGTTAACAACTTCAAACTTTTGATTAAGAGCAAAATTACGTTCATTGGTTGGTTCAAGACTTGAATGGCCTTACGGTGATGCTAACCGGGCAGGGTGCCATTTATACCACTAACAATGCTCAACATATAATTACACTTCTGTGTTTGATTTCTACAGACAAAGCGAAGTATTGGAAACTTTGAAAGTGTACAGAGAGGCTATAACAAGACCTGTATCTGTAGGAAGAAAATTCCATGGCTTCCTGGTGCAGTATCGTTAAATCAGCAGGCACATTCAATCATGCAGCACTGCATAGATCTTGCTGAATCTTTCAATACAACCATGCCTTACGTTTAGCCAGATCTGCGCAGCGCTGATTCGATCAAACGTGCCCACTGATTTGACGATACCAGACCAGGAAGCCATACTCATTGTGACTGTACAAAGAAAATAAGGCTTTTGCAGCACCGTTGAAATGAAAATTGACCAATATACAGTAAAACATACCTTGGTCTGAGCTGTGCACCACTACATATTTGTGGGCCTACACCCTGACATTCCTGTCTGCTAGACAGGCTATGACAACTAGACAGCTAGTTCAACACTTTTGCATGTAATGACTCAAGTGATGAAATAAGGCCAATTTATTTTATGGGGTAGGACTGTTCAGCATGGAACAAGTATAGTGCATTTTGACCAACCAGACATTAGTAATTGAAAATGTAAAAAAAACAAACAGCAGACATTTGCTCAGTTCCATGGTAGGCCTACTAAAGCATTGCTGCTTGTTCAAGATGGGGAAAAACTGCTTTAATGATGTGTACAAGTACAAAGATAATATGGAGTTTGGACAAGCAGTAGGCTATTGAGAATTTCAATTCTGGTCTGAGAAATGCGCCAAAGTGATTGAGAAAAACTGCAATATAGCTTGCATTGCAGCAGGGAAAGCATATAAAGCCAGAGTTGAGTATACTATATAATAATAATAATGATTTATATAGCACTTTTCAAGCACAAAGCACAAAGTGCTCTACAGACAAACAAACAAACAAAACAAAGCAAAAAACAAAATAATAGTAATAGTAATAATAATAATGATAAAATAGTGATAACAATAATAATAACAATAATAATAATAACTAGATGTACCGCATAGCGGTACAAAATATGACCGCCGCTCAGTCCTGTACATCCGTTCCGCGAAAATAAATCACACTTCAATTTGTCTCCATATTTTACTCCATCCCCCACTCTTGAAACTTTTGTGTATGCTTGTTTGGCATGCCTGAGTGTGTGTGTGCGGCTGCACAGAAAGTACCCTACTGGTGCTGAAAAGGTGAATAGATTGTAGAATAGCCAAAGAAGATGTAGAATTGTTATAAAACCTTTAAAATCTCTAAACAATCACAAGTAGGGCAGTTCATCACAGTTCATCCATTGCAACTGGATTGATGAAAGGTCACTTACACCTGTAGGCTACATTGTATTTGGGAAAAGCAAAAGGTATCAGCATAATGTTATTTATTTATTTATTTTTTATGTATTTTTAAACAAAAACATCTCTGTCAGTTCCATGCCGTTTTCAACAGCTATCAAAAACAAAGGTCATTTTTGGATGGATGGATTTTTTGTGAATGTTTCTTCTTCTACATAAGATTTTAGTCATCTTTAGTTCATGTAATACTTTATTGTCAATGCACAAATTAAGTAACAGTAGCCTAGTCTGAAACGAAATGCTGTTTTACATCTAACCAGTGGTGCAAATAACTGACATGTCCAAATGGGCCTGGATGAAATGCGTCGCTAGACTGTTCATACACATTTTAACGGGCCAAAGTTGAAGAGCTTTTGTCCGTTATTGTTAGTGCAAATATAGGCTGATTCATGTTCCCTTGCATTGTTTAACTGAGGTCCATGGCTAGTCTGGCTTTCATCAGACCAAGCTCAATCTTTTAAGAAATCAAAAAATAAATAGCGGGCAGATCAGACTGGGTTCACCCAGCCTAGTCCATAGGCACCCGATATTGTTTAATTTTCCGATTGAGATATACACGCTCTGGCTATTCTAAATGCAAAAATGCATCAGGGAGTTATGACAAAACGGTAACTAACAAACTAGATCCTAATAGAAAGCTGTTAGCTTCCCTAAGCTACAGGTAGGATTATAAGGTAGGCCTATTGACAACATAAATTGTCAATAGGCTATGCTGGCGACACAAATAAAATCTCCTTTGGAAACCAATGGCTTACGCCTTACAGTATCAAGCGGACTTAAACTGTCATATCGTGGCGAAAAGTTGTAATAACATTCACGCAGCTCCATGAGTCAAGGAAAGCGCGAATGAAGTAGCCACTTCTAAATGGGACCCACTACACAGTAGCTTAAGGTGTTTTGCTAAAGCAGCCATAATGAAATTAAGGTGTCATTGTTTGGATACTTCACACACACGTGCTTTTTAATTTCACAGACTACAACTACCAAGCTGTAATCAAAGCACATCGATTCCCCTCTCACACCCTGCACGCACTTAAAACAAAATAAACAGGCGTCTCAGTCTCACGCATGTATAGGCAAAACTGTATCAGACCGGTGTAACGTTGGTAAATCATTGCACAGAATGATTTTGTAGCACGTGCAATAAATGACAATCGAAAGATACAAACAGTGCTGCTATACATTTGCTTGGTATAACCGCATTTATAGTTTTCTACAAATGCAATAAATCAAATGCCTCCATCACTCAACCAACGCTAACGGTAACATTACCTAGGTCCTTATTGATATTACAAGATTAAGGTACCTGCAGTAAAAACCAAGCATGTCCGATAAACATCCTCAGATTTATTTCGGCTTCAAGAAGAAATGGGAATTACACTTCATGTGAACATCGTCCTATCCTTATTAGATGTTCGCTGCGGTAAATTACAGTCCTTGTATGAAGCGTCCATTGTTTTTCCAACCCACTTTTAACTTCCAACAAAATTACGTCTCACTGCAACGATGCGCCATCTAGTGGACAAACGACTACTTCTCGCCAATACTGAAAATGCAGCCATGATGATGATGATGAATATTTATTTTGGCTTTCTTTTAATCCTACTGATTTTCATTTTTTACCGGGGGGGGGGGGGGGGGGGGGGCAAATCACAAATGAGTGATTATGAGCCAGGTTGATGTGGGCCCTTGAGACCAACATACCATAAAAGATTCACAGAGAACTGTGTCTGCCCTACCCTCCTTTCGGGGGGTCCAGTCCAGCGGGGGGGCTGCAGATGAAAACGAAAAATGACGGTTCCATGCTATCCATGTGGGGGTACATGCCCACCAAGTTTTGTGTACCCCGGTCTTTCAGTGTCCCGGGAATCCTTGTTGGTGTACGTCACTAAATGTACACATAAATTATTTTATTGTAAGGCCCCCCATGAACGAAAGTACACAAAACTTGGCATGCATTCAGAGGGTGTCATAATGATCCTACGCTTTTAATTTCGTGCAGTTTTGACCTTGTCAGCCAGAGATATTGAGATGAAAACACCTAATTTTTTGCTTTTTAATTTTTAACTAGGTGGCGCTATACATGAAATAAGTGGTAATGGGATGGGTTGACATGCCCCCTTAAGACCAACATACAAAAAAAAGGTGGACCTCCTAGGCCCTACGGTTCTCGAGATATTCACAGAAAACTGTCTCCGGCCACCTACAGGCCAGTTGGTGTATAGTAACATAAATTAATTTATTGTGTGGCCCCCCATGAACGGAATTCCACAAAACTTGGCGTGCATACAGAGGGTGTCATAATGATCCTACACTTCCAATTTCGTACAGTTTTGACTATGTTAGGTCACAGATACCTTCAATTACACCACCTCATTTTTACTTTTTTGTGTTTAACTAGGTGGCGCTATACATGAAATGAGTGGTTATGGAATGGGTTGACATGGCCCCTTGAGATCAACATACAAAAAAAAAATGGTCCTCCTAAACCCTACGGTTTTCGAGATATTCACAGAAAACTGTGTCTGCCCTACCCTCCTTTCGGGGGGTCCAATTCAGCGGGGGGGCTACAGATCAAAACGAAAAACGATGGTTCCATGCTATCCATGTGGGGTTACATGTCCACCAAGTTTCGTGTACCCCGGTCTTTCAGTGTCCCGGGAATCATTGACGGAAATTTGGGCATGCGAAAAAATGCCCCAAAAAAAAAAAAAAAAAAAAAAAAGAAAAAAAAAAAAAAATCTGACTAAACCTATATGACCGCCGCTTCGCTGCGCGGCGATCATAATAATAATGATAAAATAGTAAACTACCAAACTACAAACTAAACTATATATATATATATATATATATATATATATATATATATATATATATATATATATATACTGTATATATATATATATATATAAATAGGACAAGTATACAGTACAGTACCCAAGATAAAATAAACAAACAGAAATGATAATAATGATAATAAATTAGCAGAGACATGAGTGGAATCATTCACTATTTAAGGAAAGCAATTTTATATAAGAGGGTCTTTAGACTAGATTTGAAAACAGCCACTGATGGTGCAGATTTTATGTTATAAGGGAGGCTGTTCCAAAGCTGGGGTGCTCTAACTGCAAATGATCGGTCACCCCTAGTTGACAGTTTACTTTCTGTAACAACTAAAAGTCCCAGGCTGGAGGATCTGAGGGGCCGAGCCGGACAGTAGGGGGTTAATAAATCTTTTAAATAGTCAGGTGCCAAACCATGTAATGCTTTATAGGTTATAAGGAGGATTTTAAAATCAATCCTAAAACTCACTGGCAACCAGTGACGATTGGCCAGAACTGGGGTGATGTGTTCCCTAAATTTAGACTTTGTTAAAAGTCTGGCTGCTGAATTCTGAACAGTCTGTAAACGAGAGATGGAATGACGATTTAAACAAGTGAATAAGGTGTTGCAGTAATCAAGTCTAGATGAGACAAATGCATGTATAATTCTCTCTGTGTCAAAGCATTGATCTGATTTTGGAAATGTTTCTCAGTTGATAATAACAGGACTGGACAAGGAGTTTTACATGTTGGTCAAATTTTAAATCTGTATCAAATAAAACCCCTAAGTTTCTAGTAGTAGTCTTGTTATTTGAGGCTAAATTTCCAAGAAAAGTCTGAGCTTGATTATAGACTTTGTCAGGGCCAATGAATACTAGCCCCTTGTTTTCCAACAACTGTGCCGGGGCACACTAGTGTGCCGTGAGAGATCATCAGGTGTGCAGCAGAAAATGACATAAATGTCACCTCATTGGTCCAGAAAAGCAATCCTAAGAAATTATAACCACATGCTCTCATTGAGTGTATGATTGAACTATTTGTGGTATGCAGGCATTGTACAATGGTAGCCCCATATCCAGTATTCACAGAATCATCACACACCCTTTATTTCATACGTAGGTGACTAGCCTATATCTAATTGCTTGATTGTTATGAACTGGTTACGGATCTTCATAATGCTGAAGAATGCTCCATTCACTTGAATGGGCCTTCCCAACGTTTGGTGGTCTGATAATTCTCAATAACAGACAGTTGCTAAGTATAACAGACTGCTGTCAAGGAAAATGGGTTTTGTGCTTCTAATTCACGTCTTTCATATCACTCCGCAAGTACTGGAATTTCATTCAAACGTGAGAGCAGACGGTTGATCAGCTCTAAAGAATGTTTGATTCAAGTTCAGGGTGTGTTTCTCAGCAAAAGCCACGATGAAACGGTAACAAATATAGGCTAGGCTAAAGAGTCATATGGTGGGGAGTTTATTGTTTAGTTTTGGCAAGTAGCCATGTAATAAGCGGGATAATGTATAGAACGCCGGTCATTATCGGGAAATAGGTCGCCCTGTCGGGACCTATTTCCCGATAATGACCGGTGTTCTATACATTATCCCTTACAACAATCAAAAAATTGGATATAGTCACCTACGTATGAAACAGAGGGCGCTTGTTTTATTGAGCAGGTCTTGCATACAAGCCATAATAAAGCCATACCTGTGTAGGCCTATTACTTGAAGTTATAGGCTATATGTTTATTTTTCTTCACACTGGATGTTATTGTGTTGGGGACATTTTAAATGTCAAAAGTGTGCTGTGGCTAGGGTTGCCACATTTGATTCCGGAGGAAAAAATATTATAAATTATAAAGTTATAAATATTAAGAAATGCTGCAAATGTTATGCTATTTATTACTTGTATGGTGCATTGTCATTTAAAGGAGAATTCCGGTGTGATATTGACCTAAAGTGTATTGAAACATGATACCGAGTGTGAACGTATGTCTCATAGCCCATCTCGGCTTGTCCCCTGCACTCCAAAAACTGGCGCTAGTTAGCCGATGCTACCAACAGCTTTTTCAATATTGGTGCTTCGGCATCGGGCTAGCCATGCAAATAAATCCCTGTTTTACACCCATTTACGAGGCTCAATGTATCTCCACACTTCATTGGTAGACTTCCGAGGGCCCTGACATTTAAAACGAGACATTGAGAACTTTGAAAAAGCACTGGTAGTTTACTTACAAGACGATTTATACAGACAGTATCTTCACGAAGTTTAGCGTTTGCAGCCATCTTGAATTTAGTCACGATAAGTCGAGCGACGAGTAAGAATGAACAGGTATGATAAGGGATCAGATTCCAAAAATAATTCAGTGGAAATGCATGGATTCCAGTTGCTGCTACTGGAAGAAACCGGAATCCATGCACCAGGACAATTCTAGCCTGACGAGCCAGACCCACATTAAAATGTAGGGTCTGGGCACTCACCGTTCGCAGTGCTCAGTCCGAGGGGCGGGATAGTCAGTTGCCTTTCAAATTCCCTCTGCACGCAATAGGACAGCGGCAGCGCTATGAGTCCCATGCGTTTCCCACCAGCGGAGCTAGTTGGCTAGTTCAAACGTTTGCCAACTTAATAAAAGCTTAACTCGTGTCACACTGTTCGCCAGCAGCAACATCCATCTTATTTGTTTTCAAGTAGCAGGGAATTCAAGCCAAACCATCAATCATTATGTTAAGCCCACCTAACGACTCTATACACGATTTTATTGGCCTGATTAAGTTTTGATTTCTGGAGCTCACAAGCCAACGGAGAGTTGCTAGACTAGCCCTGACAGCAAATGTAATTTGCTGCCGCTAGGGGCGTGTCTAGATTTCTAGGCTAATACAATTCGTGTCCTGGAAAATATTATTAATTATCCGGGACAGTCACTCAAAAAAAAGAACAATCCCAGGAAATCCAGTACGTCAACCCTGCACAAAAAAAGTTGAAACACTGTACCTATAAACTGTCAGTATACAGAGTATAGCCTACTACAAAGTTAGCTTTTACAGTTCACAGTAACATGGAATAAATAAACATCGTAGCTTATTCTTATTGTCTAGCAGCTGATGTGTGAAACATTTGCATTATAATGTTATTTCAGATTTGCAGCTTTCATCCAAAGCAACTTCAGGTAGGCTGGTATGGCATACAAATGGTATACAATTTCAACAGACTATGCAAGTTCCTTTTCTACCTGCAAGTTTAATATCATTAATAAACATATTTGTAGGCTAATTTACTTACACTGTGTGCTAGGATGCAGGATAAAACCGAAAAGAATGAAAACTGGCTTCATTTTCATGATGATACAGAGTGAAGAAACAAAGCTAAAAAACGCACTGAGTGTTCTTAAGGCCCGTACATACCAGATAAGATACGATGCAAAAAGGTGAAAAAAATCGTGTGCGAAATCAAAGCAGTCAAAGTGTAAAAACACTGAGTCCGATGCAATTATTTCGCATTTTACTTCGTGCTCATGTCACGCATGTTCACACAGCGACTTTCAGTAGCCCAAGCAATAGCCTATTGACTTCTGAGTGAATGCTGGAGTTGAGAAATGTAGCCAAGAAAGAGATCATTTTGGGTTAAAGAGACAGGGAGAACTCGTTGAACCTGTTGGGTAAAAGAGGGATAGCCTAACTCATAAATCAAGATTTGAAGCAGATTACAGCTTTGTTCATTCATGGGACCGTGCATTTGAGCCTGCTGGGGAAATGAAAGCTTACGGCCATCCTTCCCATCCCTTGTCTATTCTACTTTACTTGTGCTATTAGGATTATTGTGCAGTCGAACCACTGACGAAACACATACGAGTTGGTTGGGCTCATCAGTGCACCCATCACACACACACACAGGGGAGCAGCTACCCATTTTTTGAGGGGTAGTCTATGCAACAACAATATTGGCGCCCCCCCCCCCCACCCACCAAAAAAAAAAACACAAACATCTAAAGCAAAACAAAAGGCCAATAATTTACACTATTACTGTGCATTAGTGTGTATTAAATATGTTTTTAAAGAAATGCTGCCAATTTGATGTTTAACTTATAATTAGTTTAACTTAGTATTGATAAATGGTGCATTGTCACTTTAAGAGAGTCTAAACGGTTCTCATAACGTCCTTTTGCCAACTATTGCTCACAATGGATAAGGCTGATAGGCCTACTCTAGCCTTGTTTGTTTGCACCACACTGACAACACAATATTAAGTTATTACAAGGAGCCTTCATTGTTAGGATATGGAAACATGTAATGAGTTGCTGCTGTTTGCAGTTGGCCATTAAAAGTGCAGTATGAGCATGGTAGCCACCGAGCTATCTGAATGGAATAGGCTATGTTTCAATCGGCATTATGCTTAACAAACGCTAGTTAGTCTGTTAACATTCATATTTGCAAGCCTCCAAGCACAGACGTCATCACTTTAAATCCTACCTGTTGCCTTTCACCGTCCACTTATTTAACTGCTGTTGCATCCCTTGACATGCCATCATCTTTTTCTCTCCTCTTTCTTTTTCTATTTTTAGCCGTCAACAGCTTTTTTGCTGTATCCATCTTTTTCCAAAGACGGCAACTCACTACTCAAAGGCCTATCTGCTCGCCCAGCGCTCACGGCGCCCCCACTCCCTCTTCTATGTCAAAATTCTATGATGGAATCTTATGATGATAGGGCGCCTACTCTAGCCTGTTAGTCCTCTAAAATGTTATAGAACATTGAGAAAATGTTGAAATGATTTAGAAACGGACAGCAGTAGCTACATATAGAAAATACCAAATATATTATTTTCTTTTTTTTTACCATCGCTTTGGCGCCCCATGGTGCTGCGCCCCTATGCGCCGCATATAGCGCATACCCACTTTTTGCGCCACTGCACACACACGCAACTATCCTTAGTTCCCGCATATTGGACTCCTCAGGAACTTGCCGATTTGGGGACATCCTGCGGGTGGATGGGAACTTGGTGGTATCCACGGACTAGGTCTACCTTAGAAAAGATAACCTTACCCGCCAGGTGTGCTGAAAAATCCTGGATGTGAGACACTGGATAGCGATCTGGCGTTGTAGCGTCGTTGAGACAGCGGTAATCGCCGCAGGGTCGCCACCCACCGGCGGGCTTGGGAACCATGTGGAGGGGTGAAGCCCATGGGCTGCTAGAGCGGCAGATGATGGCGAGGCGTTCCATGCCATCGAATTCAGCCCTGGCAATGGCGAGCTTTGCTGGGTCCAGTCGCCTCGCGCGGGCATAGACAGGCGGGCCAGTGGTGGCAATGTGGCGCTCTACTCCATGCTTGGCGACAGATGACGAAAAAGGTGGGCCGCGTGAGCACAGGAAACTCTGCGAGCAGGCGATGAAACTCGTCAGCCTGTGAGCACACGCTAGCAGGTGTATGAACAAAAAGTGGTGGCGTCAATTAAGCGACGGTTTTTGACATCCACCAGCAGCCCGTAAGCACATAGAAAATCAGCTCCCAGAAGGGGGACGGACACTTTGGCTGTGATAAAGTCCCAGCTAAACCGCTGGCCACCGAAACACAGTTCAACATGACGAATGCCATAAGTGCGTATGGGGCTACCATTAGCAGCTTCCGGGCGGGGGGGGGGGGGGGGGGGCAAGACCATCAGACAGGATGTCCAGTCTAGATGCAGGCAGAATGCTCCTCTGCGCGCCGGTGTCACACAAGAAACGGTGCCTGGAGGTGGAGTCCTGGATGAACAGCAGCCCGCCAGTGCGGTTGACGGTCAAGGCCACTACTGGGCGCCGGCCCTGCCGTTTCCCGTCCCCCTGAAGCTGCAAGGCAATCGGCACTGCTTTGCTCTGGATCCAAATTTAGCGTGGTAAAAACACAGGCCATTGTCAGAACGTTGCCGGTGTTAAACCGTTGTCACTGCCGTGAGCGCTGCATCACCAGGGAGTGGGGCGGTGGCGGCGTGATAAGTGTGGGCCGGTGCGGTTGTGGCGGCGTAGTAAGGCTTGAGCGCAGCAGCAGTCATGCCACCGTGTTGACCAGCCAGGAAAAACCTGTCAGCCTCCTCAGCCAGCGCACAGCATTCAGTGATGGTGGTGTTGACCAACGCAGCCCGTACCTGAGAAGGGAGTTGTCGCAAGAAAAGCTGGACGAAGAGGAAATCAGGCGTGTGCTCCCCAAGCAGACCAACATCCTGTCCATAAGCTCAGAGGGTTTGCTGTCCCCCCCCCCATAAATGCACAAATAGGTTGAAACCAGACATAATTTCACTGCATTTCTTACTTCCAGTAACTATATGCATGTGACAATAAACTTCCTTGTATCCTTGTATGTCTTAAGGTTAAGTTAATAAAGTAACTTTCTCTGCATTTATTTGGAATGTTTAGAAATGTAAAATAATAGAATTTTAATCATGAGATAAAATATGCGATTAATCACGATTAGGCCTAACTATAGAAATTCTGCGATGAATCGTGAAAAAATTAATCATTTGACAGCCCTAATAGAGTGTTAAAGCTGCAGTTGGCAAGTCTGACAGATTGAGGGGACTTAGCCAAAATTTTGAATGTTTACAACTCTCATGCCCCTCCCCCACTACCACCGAGCACCCTCTCATCAAGTTTGTGCTCGTCAGTGCGCACCAGACTGTGATTGACAGTCAGATCTCACACAGCCCTGCTCTGATTGGACCAGAAGAACCGGGAGCTGTGGATTTTTGCAAAACAAATAAACCTCTCTGGAATAAGTCCCGCCTCCGAAACATCCGTGTCCACCCAACTTCCGGTCGTCAAATGTCTATGGGAAATAACATGGCGTTTCGAAATATCGTACCTGTCAAACTCTGTAGGTGGCAAAGTAGAAAAAGCTGGTGGGCCGATTGGCCTACATACTTCTGCCATCTAGTTTCCACTGGATTTTTTGATTGTTGGTGCCGTTAAAGTAGTAAACAATTATTAATGCTGACGGAGAGCTAGTTCCGATGTACGCGGGCGGAGGAGGGCGTTAGATCTCGCTCACAACCAGTCACAACCTAACGTGATGGTCATTTTCACGTGTGATTCACGCGTGATTTCAGTGGTCTATAAAAGTAAATCGTTTGCAAGGTTCAGCCTCTTTTCAACACGACTTAACTTTGGCTTTACTGTGCTGAGAGTTTGTTGGCTGTTATTGAGATATTTGAAAAAGAAAGAAATCGCCGACAAAGACACTAAAGACATGACGAGACGAGATTTTTTTTTTTCACGAAAAACAGATAATGATAAGCAGACTAGGAATCAGAGGCAGAGTCGTATTGAGTCGATAGCTTTATTTTGCATGACCTTGATCAGAACAGTAACATTTTTAGAATGTATTAACAACCTATCAAACATGACAATTTCATGCAGGGTTAGTGCCACCTCCGTAGACAGGCTCTGGTGCCACAAACTCCATTTTGGTGAAGACAAACTATGAAACATTGCCGTTGCTATGCAACCTTGACTCGGGGAGTCGCGGCATCCGAAGCGTGCGTTAGCTTAGTGCTTCTTACTGATATATTTCTACTTTAACGGCACCGACAATCAAAAAATCTAGTGGAAACTAGATGGCCAAAGTGTGTAGGCAAATCGGCCCACCATTTTTTTCTACTTCGCCACCTACAGATGTTTGACAGGTATGATATTTCGAAACGGCATGTTATTTCCCATAGACATTCGACGCCCGGAAGTTGGGTGGACATGGCTGTTTCGGAGGCGGGACTTATTCCGGAGAGGTCTATAACAGGCTCTAGATGGAGGTAAAAGTGCGGGTTTGTTTTCTAAAACCGGCTGATTTATGTTCTGTCGGAGCATAGTGTCGGTTTCAGTGAATATGATCAAAAAAATCTTGCCAACTGCAGCATTTGACTAGCCTCGTGAGACCATCTCACGAGCTTCAGGTTTTCACTCGCAGATCAGTCTGGCAACTTGCCGTTAAAGAAAATTTGGAGCAGTTCACCAAACGAACGTCCAATCAGCGTTGGCTTTGAGGCGGGTTGAGGTGTGACGCAACGAACAACATGACAGCATCCACAGATGAGATGAGCAAAGCTATCGCGCAAGTTTTATTCAAATTAGAAAGTATTCCTGGGTAAGCTGTGAAGCTATGAGTCTCAGCCATGCAGCTGGGAGGAATGAACGACACAGACATCCTCCACGGCCGATTCCAGTTCATAATGGAGGAATATACTTTCTTCAGAAGTGTAGGGCCTACCGTGAAAACTTGATGGGAATTGTCGTTGATTAGGTTCATGTCACATACAAATGGTAAGTTAAAACATCTTAACGTTAGTTATGTTACCTAACTTAATTGTATGTTAAACGAAGGCATTAGAAGAACACTTTGTTCATCTAACTGGTTGATTTGGCCCGTCGATAACCAACAAAGGTGGTGATAGACAGATCGTTTATCCAATCAGCTAACCAGTATTTCCGCCCCTTCCCAAAAGTTCTTCAACGGAAAGTTCCCGGATGGATATGCGGAGCAAATCCATCTGGCGGAGTCAGGTTAGCATTTGACACCTACCGAAGTCAAATTCCTTGTGTATGTAAGTATACTTGGCCAATAAAACGGATTCTGATTCTGAATTGGAACCATGGTGTAACATTGTTAAAGTTTTTTAAAGGTTAGGGGAATGTAAAAAGAATGGTCCCTAAAGGTTACAACGTTAGGGGAACGTTCCCCAAAGATTGCAACGTTCGATGTAACCTAAAACTAATGTTCCCTGAACTTTCCATGGGAACCAAAACCTAACCGTTCAGGAACGTTCCCGCTAATGTTCCCAGAACGTTCTGGGAACCTTAAATTGTTAGCTGGGAAGTGATATTTTGATGGGTTGGCCCTACCTAAGCGTGCTCAGATCACATGATAGACAAGGCTCTGTTGCTCACCTGTCCATCATGGTAAAGCCCAATTTGATTGGTTCAGGCATAGTTGCTTCACAACGGAACAAGTCCAGACCGAACTTCCCGACCTCAAATGTTGTGGACGGGGCTAACTTCAGATAGCATCCAGGCTAGGCTGCAGCAACTCGAGCTAGGTAAAACGGATTGTTTTCTTTTTTTTCCCACCCCCTCAAACATTTTCATATGGGTAATTTAACTTGTAGCCTACTTGAGTAATATTTCATCAAAGTATTGGTACTTTTACTTATTTTATTTTAGTACTTTTTCAACCTCTGTTAATTAGGATATGCTGTAAAATATCAAAGTTGTGGGACGTTTACATAGCTTAAGGTACACTATGCAGGTTTAGGTATTTTTGGCGACTGTAGAGCTCCCTCTAGAATCGCAATGTATACATGTTATTCTGCTATTGTAAATAGCAAACTTCTCGTGACTTATCCCCCCTGTACACAATGCAAATGCTTTTGTTGTGGAGGTGAAGGATTAACAATAGGCAAAAACTATCTCCAAAGAGCTATATCTAGTGACAAGGTAATGTTTCACAATTCTTGTGAGATTTGGTGGGCCGCCGCTCTTAGAAGTTGCATGGTTAGTTTTCTCGGTAGGGACTCCCTACGTCTATGCTGTATAGCTATGCTAGTTGAACGATTCTCCTATTACAAGTTTGTTTACCATCAAATTGGATTCATAAAGGTGAAAATCTTTCATAGTGTACCTTTAAACTGTATGTTTATTTTGCCCCGAATGCTGTTTCATCCATCCTGACCAGGAGTAATGAAACAAACATTAGGCACGTTCCACTTTTGCTGAAATAATTCCTGAACAGGTTTGGTCAGAGTTGAAAATGCAATGGTACGTATTTGACAGAAGACAGGTGTAGGTTTTTGGTGAAAAAAAATATTAGCTTTCAGTGCGGTACCATCTCTTGTAAATTATGTTTAAAAGTGTTCCAATCATCCCGGCTCTCCCTTATGTTAGGCTAGGTGGTGTCTCATTTCCAAGGGGAATATTTTGGACCCGTCTTGCCACTCGGTTTTGAGGGACAAGGGCTAGGGGTAAGACGAAGGAGTAAAACAGAGAAATGGGATTGGCCTACCTGAACATATGACACAATAACTCCTCATAAGCTGATTGGTGAAATCTAAGGAGGAAATCTAAAGAGAGAGTAAATTCCTGCACGAAGGATTTGATCTCACAGACGACAGTCATGCAGCCATCATCAATGTTTGGTTCCTTCCTGCTGATATTATCATATCTCAGTGGCAGAGCAGGTAGGTTCAAATGTTAAGCAACAAATGTTAAAATTATATTAACATATTTTATGTATATGGCAGACACAGTTTAAAGAAACACTATTGTAAATCACTTTGGGCAAGACCGTCTGCTAAATGTAGCCTATGCAGTGTTTTATTAAGCTATATACCGTATTTTCCGGACTATAAGTCGCACTTTTTTTCATAGTTTGGCTGGTCCTGCGACTTAGGTGCAACATTATATATATATATATATATATATATATATATATATATATATATATATATATATATATATATATATATATATTTGTATATATGTTTTTTTCCTCCTCATGACACATTTTTTGACTGGTGCGACTTATACTCCGGTGCGACTTATAGTCCGGAAAATACGGTAATATGTTATTCCCTCTAATATTTAGAGGGCATAACATATAGATATATTTGAAATCAAAGAAACATTTAATTTTGTTATTTAAAATGCTAAATAATTGTCCACATTTTGCTTTGTTTATAGATGCATATAGCGAATATTTTTTGCAAACATGTCACTCCAGCAAGTTGGATCTGAGTGATATGGTGTATGTTGAATCCTATTACTTCAATAGGATCAAGTATTTAGTGTTTAACAGCACATATGGAAAGTTTGTTGGATACACTGAAGTAGGGGAAAGATTGGCAGAGGCTTACAACAGTAATGAAGCATTTTTGACCGATGAGCAAAATCTTGTCAACAGATACTGCAATCCAGCAGTTCGATTATATAAAACTTATGGGATTCGTTTCATATGTAAGTAATACCAAACCAAAATGGCCTTTAACATTTACAGAAAGCTTAAATTGTTTTAGATTAAATTATTGAATTATTAGTTACTTTAATGATCACAGTAATTTTGTGTACCATGTCTTTTACAGGTTGCATTTTTAGTGTATATCATTCAGGGTCTTTATGTACTACAATCCAAAATTCATTTTTGCAGCTGAGCCCAGAGTGAAGCTGAGTTTGGGGAAGCCTTTCAGTGATAATCACCCTGGCATGCTGGTGTGCAGCGCGTATGACTTCTACCCAAAAATGATCCACATGAGCTGGTACAGAAATGGACAGAAGGTGACCAGCGATGTCTTGGCCACAGAGGAGCTAGCGGATGGAGACTGGTTCTACCAGAGCCACTCCCATCTGGAGTTCACCCCCAAAACTGGAGAGAAGATCACCTGTGTGGTGGAGCACATCAGCTTCAACAAGTCCCGAGAGTTTGTCTGGGGTATGTGCACTGAGTTCTCAATAGCTAAGTGTGGCCTTCTGCTAGAAGTGCTGGGTTGTCACTGACTAAAAAATCTACCACATGAAGTTGGAATTTTGCTGAAGACTGCACACAGAAAACAGTTTGATGCTTACACAGTGGAAATATTCTATTGATTTAGTAGCTTAGGCTGCCTAGAATACCTGTCTTCAGAATGAGAGTAAGGAATGAATTCACAGTTTATTAGTTATATTTTCAGGAGGTCAAGATATACATTTTTATACTATTTTAAAGACAAAAACAATTAGTAAAGAGATAAATACAGTCAACCAGACGTCCATGGTGACACTGACTGAGCACTCACAACTTAAATTGTAGAAACTGAACATCCCAAAGGGTCAAGACAAAAACAGTACAGAAAGACCTAATCAAATGTTAGTCACACACAATAAAAAAAAAAGAAGTATTGTAACAATACATTTGTATGGTAGACTACATTGTATGTCCACTTTGGGAACTTGTGGAACTAAATAATTAAATAAATAGTTGTTTAAACTTTTTGGCACTCAACATTAATGAGCTATTTTCCACGTTTTCATATTCAGTAGACCAGTACGTATTACCACATTTTCTTCACTGCATTTTCTTGCTAGTTGCTAACTTGCATGGCTAGTTATTTTGCCTACTTAGGCTACGCTCTGTGTGGTGAAAAAGCTTCTGATGTCTTTTTTTTTTTTTTGGTGGCAGAGCTGATTTTCAAAGCACAAAAAGGGCAAAACATTGCATGCTGAAGTGCAAAAGGAATACTAATCTGATGTTTTACCCTTTCCCAAGTATGTATCAGCAGATAGCCTTGATAAATGTGGTTTCCTAAACAAAGTTCGGGAGGAGCCCATATGGTTGATTGACAGCAATTAACTCACCCCTCCTACCCCTCCCAGGAGATTTAAACATGTCTCCTCATCCATACGTCATGTGTCCCGCCATCGTGAATCATCCCACCTCCTCCCCTTACTCTCCCATTTCACTAGTAGTTCATACTCACATTCCCTCTATCCACAGGGGGTGCCAGCGGACATCGCTCGCTAGCGATCTCCGCTACAACATTCCAGGACCAAGGCCAGCTACCAAGCCAAACATGCTTTAACTAAACATGCTTTTAACCTCTATGGCAACCATAACGTTGGGCAAACTTCTGAACCTACCGTTGTTGGCACCCCTGCTTACTAAGGGTAAGATTGGGGACCATTGCGCACCAGAACATTCTCCTGTTCACCGGAAACTCAAAGCCCCAAAGAGGACAATGCAAAAATACAATTTTGGAAGTTTCTCGTGATAACCAGAAACTTTTTGGTATGCACGTAAAACTTTCTGCTTACCAGAAACTTAGAAAAAAAATATTTTGCACGTTCCTTTAGGCTCTGTAACACTCTGTCCTGGAACCAGACTTATTTTTTAAATGCTATGCAATTGCCTGGAGCTGTTTTGTGATGCCCCTCCAATAAGCTTGAGACAAAGAAAGAAAAACAATAATACACTATTACCTCTGCACATTTTTTTGCCAGCAGATGCAAGATAAAAGAATACTTTGGCACAGGGTACGAGTCTGTAAGTAAGTAAAAGTCCCAGACCCAAACAAGTTAACTCTGCCGGCTACATTAGGATCATTGATTTTTTTTTTATTATTTGACTTCTTTCTGGTTTAGGATCAGGACCTGACCTGCAAAAAGTCATTTCTAAGAGGGAGCCCCCAGCTTCACCACGTCAAATGATTAGTCTCTCTCTCACACACACACACTCACTCTCATGCATGAGCTCTTGCTCACTCTCTCCAGATATTGTTATAATATCCCGGGATATTGTATCTAAGTCCCTGAGCTGCTATCAATATGCGTGAAACTCCCGGAACTTCCAGGATGATTGGGATGTCGGAAAACAAAGAGCATTACATTTGAGATGTAAAAAGTTACTAGATAGTAACACATATATGTCCAACTTCTTATACTGGCAGACTCCTCCATGCTCGAGTCTGAGAGGAATAAGGTGGCCATTGGGGCTGCTGGACTGGTGCTGGGCCTGGTGGTCTGTACTGCTGGACTGCTCTACTACAGGAAGAAGTCTCAAGGTTAGTAGTGTCTGGACATACAGCAGGGCACAGAGGAGTGCTGGTCTGGCAAAATTAACATAGAATTAAAGGAAATGGCCAAAATGCCAACTGTAGTAGATCCTCAGAAAAGAAATCAAGCAGATAACAGAAAAGTTGTACAGTCGTGTGTAGTCATCATCATGGTAGTTATAAGTGACTGACTTTTTTTCTATGGGTGGATGCTAAGTAATAACCTGACCCTAGCCAGATGAATTTCGTTCCGCTTAGCTCCGCCTAGCTTCACTCACATCCATCTGGGACCTCTTCCATTGAGAGTGATTTCTGCAACTGACTTTATGGTTCAGCCAATCAGGACGCAGGGCGGGAGTTTCATAAATGTGACATAGCGTAGAAGCGACTGTGAGACTGTTATTAGCGTCACGGGTTGGCTTCGATGTGAGTGGTTGAAGTAGCACGTCAATAGATGACGGACAAGTGGCTTATTCAATCATATGCAAGCATTTTTTGATTAGGCTCAGCCTTCTGAAGCAACACTTCAATGGATCGGTTCCAGATGGATGAGTGGAGCTAGGCGGAGCGAAATTCATCTGGCTAGGGTCAGGTTAGCTAAGTAATACATAGAAATGTAAAATAGACCACAAGGGGCAAATTCTTCCATGTGTGTATTATACGTAAGGGTGCGTACAGTATGTCAAAATAAGCGCGCAACTAAGTGCTTTTCAGCCTGCAGGCATTCTGCCCTTCACTTAAGTCTGTCATTTTCACTCCATGGGGCCAGTTACGCGCACAACCTAGTTGCGTTAGTTATTCGGCACTCAGTCCTTAATGTACGTGTAAGCGTCACGTGTCAAGTGTCTAAAAAGTGTGTAACTGGAAGCGCGTAACAGACTCATGCGCGACTTACGTGTGAATGGGAAAATTCGCCCTCTAGTGAGGTGCATGGTGGAAGACCCTTAATTGTACAAAACACTAAATGTATGTGAATGAATGCATAATGTTCTTTATGTTTTACGTCAGGGCCAGTTCTAGCCTACTACATTTGGGTGTGCTGGTAGAAATTGTGGGTGGGCAACATGGCAAAGTGGTCAAATTGGTTCAAAATTGATATAAACACAGAACACAATCACAAAAAAATTGAGTAGTATCTTTTAGGTTGCTCACAAACAATATAGCTTCTCTCATACCAACCTCAAGTTTCGTGAGAACTTTGTTGATCAGTTTCTTGATAACTTTAATTATTCAATCGAAATGCCTGGAACCGGTTATGTGGTCGCCCTGCAACAGAAACTTGACAAGACTTGAGTGCATCTCTGTTACAGTATTTAGGCTATGAGATGTAACAGGCAGGTCAGAATAGTTGATCTGTTGACTGTTTGCAGGTTATGGCATGTCTCATAGGCGAGAAAAGAGAAGACAAACTAGGGAGAAAAGCTTTTGCTCTCAAACACTGTCCACAAAGTCATTGTACTGATAGGAATAGATTAAAATGGAAGGTTTACAAAGTGATATCATGTACTTTATGTACTTACTACTACTTTAGTACTTATTTTATTCTACATATACAGTATACATTTTAACACCTAGAGCAACCAGGCAGCTACAGTACACTCTGGGAGCTTTAAAACTCATCTTTAACTCTAGGATGTTTAAACTAATGCCCCATGTATGTGTCTCGTAGGCCGGATCATGGTTCCGCCAGCATTTGAGTTCATTACTCACTGAAGGAGCCATCTTTCATGTGAGCTATCAGCACACTTTATGTCTCCAAATGTGAACTATAAAGCAGCTTTTAATTCTGAACTGGTATTGTAAATGTCATTGTCTTGCATCTGACTTTTTGTACTTCTGTTATTTCTTCCCTTTGCTATTGCATAGGATGTTGTAGATAGACATAGTGCTTTGGTGTGATTTATCAAATCCATCTAATGAGTAATATGTGATCTGTAATGGTAAATGTGTTAACACTGGCTGTTTGTTTGCCCTTTGATTCTACAAGAATGAATTCTGTCATGTTACTTCATGTAATTCATGTAACTGAGATTTTTTTTGAGATTAGGAATATGACTGTTGGCTATTGGCTTGCAGCAGTGCCATCATTTCTTTACATATACTATACCATGTACTATACCTTGATGCATCTATAGTTCATTATTGTAAGATTTAGCACGAATGCAAAATGTTAAAGAAAAATGCAGGAGTTCCATAGCCTATTTAAAGGTGCAGATGGTAGGCTACTTCAATCACACAAAAGAAAGCGCACTTTAGGATATATTGTTTATTAGCTTAAGATTTAGATTGAATGCAAAATACTCAAATCAAGTGTGAAAGTTAACAGGGGCCGGTTAAATGTTTTTATTAGGCTATTTTTGTTGCCCTACATGCTCCAATAGCGTATAAGAAAGCGCCCATTAGGCTGTTTCATTAGCCCATGTCTATTGTGATGTTGAGAGGTGCGAGATAAAAATAAAGCTCTTTAATTTTAATGATTTTAGCTTGTGTGTGATTTATTGCGGGCACGGGTCAGGTAATGGGCCAAATATTAACGGGTATGGGCGGGTGCTGATTTAATTTAGTTATCACGGGTCACAGGTCGGATCTGGTGCTGAACTTTGCGGGCGGGGGCGGGTCTCCAAAAATGGACCCGTGCAGGACTCTGCCCTAGCTCCTTGCTCCTCCAAGATCTTAAGGTCATGGTGTGGTGGAAAATGACACTAACCCGTTACCGCCAATTTAGCACTCTGAATAACATGATCCGTGGAGACAAGTCTGAGATGAGAAGAAGCAGATGGCCTTTTTTTTTACAAAAACTCCAGTGTACAGCTCTGACCAGAGACTAAGCACAGCCTGGCAGGTGATGTGAAAGGATGGATGTCCTCTGCAGTGGAGAATCCAAGAACCAGGCCTTTTGGTGAGAAGATGCGCAAATTCTGAAGTTTATCCCCTTGGTAGTCAGCTTTTATTCTGTAGAGCTGGTGTTCAAACGCCACCTGAATGGCAGACACCTTTTTAGCCAATCAGCGCATACCCGATTAATTATATTGGTGGATCAGTTTACCGTATTGTCCACAAAAATAATGTGCACCATTTATTTGGTGCTGGGTGAGTCTATTAGATTACATACAACAGGCCTGGTTCATGTATGTGCACAGTGTTGTGCCTGAACGCGTTCATTGAACGATGAACGTTACTGTGAACTCGTTCATTCTAGTGTCTGAACGGCAGATTCTAGTGTCTGTGAACGGTAGGGTGCCAGATTTCTATAGAGCCTTCCAGACGAAAACCCGGCTATAACACACCGTAAACAGGCCTTAATATGTAGTGGAAAAAACACCTAATCTGGCAACACCAGCCACCAGTGTCGCACTGCCGCATGCATCATCAAAACAAAAAGCAGCATGGAGGCGTCAGCCATAGATATATAACAAAGGCTAGATGTCTCGTCCGCGCTGCTGGCCAATGGAGGTTGACGTCCGCACTATATTATATATTATACCGCACTATATTATACTAATATCAGATGGATTACACCAGGGTCGGACTGGGAACAAAATTCGGCCCTGGCAATTTTCTCCTGGACCGGCCCACTACGCCCCCCCCCACACACACACACACAAGCCCACCGATACCAAAATCCCCCCCTGATTCCCCCCCATAAATAACAAACACACAGTATCATGCTGTAGCAACACTTCATAAACTAAACCCAAACATTTAGATTTGGACCTATAGGTTATTATAATCACAATAACACGGGGGTCGGGGGGGTCTCTCCGGGATTTTTTTTTAAAATTCTGATTGCTAATCACACCATTTTAAAGTGATTTGAGAGGGACAGGATTCAGGGATAGGCTACTAAAGACAGGTTCATCTTCTGTCTGTCTCACGTCATGTTACCCCATGCATTAAACCACATGTCACTGCTTGACTAAATGAAAAATATAGGCTACTGAACATGCATGGAGATCGTCATAGTTGACAGAAATTACGATTTGTGCCAACATGTTGTAGAAACACAACCACAGCCTTTAGGCCTATTTGGTGCAAATCTTCTCCTTTACTTTGGTTATAGTCAGCGATTCACATTAACTGTAGGCTATCACCACAAGTGTATACTAAACGTTTTTGCCCAAGTTTGTGTGCCGTCATCACATTTTGCAAAATTAGGCTACCTTCGTTACTAACCTACCAGTCGATACTTTTTACGTGCATCGACTCGCGATTGATTGTGCATCTAATGGAACACTCGGTGGAGAGACTTCCACTTTCCAAGTTTCACTTTCACTGTCGTTGTAAGCTAAAAGCCTACTATATGGGAAATACTTTGAAGTTCCTTTTGAGTCCAAACATGATGACAGACAAACCGCACTAGCCTACAGTAGCCTACTTGGTGCAGTAAATGGAAGCTCTTCGTAGCGCGTGCAACTAACGTCTATGAAAACAATATATTTATGGAATAAAACTAGACACCTCTGATTGCTGTTTACGGTTAAACTGCGATGATGTGAACACCAGCCAGCGGAGGGCACTAACCTAGCGTTCATGGGTTTCGGAAAAACCTTTCTCCGAGTGAAAACATCATCATTCCGCATCATTCACGTCACTTAATGTGTGAGTCAGAGGTCGGAAACTGGGGCTAGATTTTGCTAACAGAGTTGCCCAGTTAGGGGCTCGTCATCACTTTTGTCGTCACGTTGTAGTTCGTTTGTACTGTAGTCCATGTGGCCTTTCATGTCCAACAGTTTTAATGTGAACTTGGGAATTTGCCCTTTTTATCACTTGAAAGCTGCATATCTTTCTTTCACGAGCATCTTACACTATATTTTAAGCAAATACAGTTGTTTGGATTAGTGAATGTATGTTTTAACCTTTGTTGTGGCATCCGTGTTTGTCACACATTCCGATGGCGAAGCACATATGGCAAGCGATTTTAACATTTACCCGCTAGACTAGATATGTATTGCAGATATCTGTAATTCAGTTTTGCCTAGTCAAAACGAACATTTTAGATATCCGCAATTGAATTCTTCCTATCCATAATTGTCATTTCAGATATCCACAAAGACATTCTTCCTAGGACAAATGACGCCACATTTGCCATTCATTTCTATGGGGTTTATCATTACGGATATCTACAATTCAGTTGCAGATATCCACTATGTGAATTACGGATATCTGCAATTGAATTGTAGATATCTGTAATTCCAGTTAGAGATATCTACAATTTGATTCTGACTAGTCATAACTCCAGTTGAAGATATCTTTAATATACCTCAATTCAAGATATCTTGAATTAAGTTTTGACTAGGCGAAATGACATTGTAGATATCTGTAAATGGAATTATGACTAGTCAAAATGACGTTGTAGATATCTCAAACTGGAGTTAGGGATAGTCATAATTTGATTGTAGATATCTATCTATCTATATCTATATATCGATAGATGTCTTGAATGAGTTTTGATTAGAGATATCTGAAATTGGAGATATCTATAACTTTCATTCTGCCTAGTCAAAATGTAATTATAGATATCTTGAATTAGAGTTTTGACTAGGCAAAATTATTGTGTTTAGAAATGAGCAGAGACACACAGAATGCGTATTACACTTTTACTCAACTTGTTCACTCACTCTACATCGCATGCGCACCCCATTAACCTCACACAGCCAACAACAACAACAACCAACACTGCTGGACTCTTAATAATACTTCATAATAGTAGTCCCCTTACTTTTCCTAGCAGTGTGTAATTAAATTGGTTTGTTAATTATGTGTACGCAACATTTCCCCCTCCCTCCCAAGAACCTAGACTTCTGCATAACTAAGTCTTTGCCAGAACAATTGAACAGTAATACAGAGTGCACGGCCTACACTGTCACTCTGTGACAAAGTCCTTTAAGTAGGCAGGGCGGGCCCTGGCCCTTACGGGTCGGCACTCCTCGACCTCTGGCTGCGGCCCCTCCAAAGCAGCTGGGGAAGTCCCCATAGCTGAACTCGTGACACTGCCCAGCCCTGGATCTGCCTGGAGGCCAGGGGAAAGCAGAGGGGGTTGCAGGTCAGGCGCAGGTTGCGGTTGCTGGGGCGCTGGTGATGGTGCAGCCTGAGGAGTATGGGAAGCCTGCTGTGGCCCTATACGTGTCGGCACTAGTGGAGGTGGGGCCGATGGCAGTGGAGCCACCATTTCCTCTCCTGGGTTCCGCACTTTCCTCAGTCTCTTAGCATGCCATCGTGATCCGTCACTAAGCATGAATGTGGCTGGGCCCAGCTGCCTATGCACCTGGAAGGGCTGGCTCCAGTATGAAGCCATCTTGTTGCCCCGATGAGGCCTACGAGCTCGAACCCAGTCACCAGCGGTAATAGCAGTGCTCTTGACCCTGTGTTTCCGGTCAAAATACTGCCGCATCCGTTGTTGATGTCTGTTTACGGCGGCTTTGGCTTGAGCGTGAGAGCTGCCGGCTGGAGGCACTGCCATGCCTCGTGCCTTGAGTCTGTCCAGTGGCAGTTCCATCTCCCAAACCATCATGAGGAGTGCTGGAGAAGCCCCAGTTGTGGTGTGTTGGCTGGCCCTGTAGTGCATCAGGGTTTGGTTGAGTGCCGTCTGGAATGTACACCCCTGAGCCAGGTGGGCTCGGACGCCATTCTTTAGGCTCTGGTTGAACCGCTCCACACCGCCGTTTGCTTGTGGATTGTAGTATGCTGTGCGGATGTGTTTGACTCCCCTATCACTGAGAAACTGAGAGAAGTCTGCAGAGATGAACTGGGGCCCATTATCTGTCGTGATGGCGCAAGGCATGCCCCAACGTGCGTACAAGGCTTCTAGGATGTCTGTGATGACCTGTGTTGTGACAGTTCTAGCTGGAACCACTTCAGGCCATTTTGAATGGAGGTCGTACAGCACCACAAGGAAACGCTGATGATGGGGAATTCCACGGCCATGGATCTCCCTACAGATGTCGAGCTGGAGATGTTCCCATGGGCGGGACGGCCATGGAACAGGCTGCAGAGGGGTTGGCACTGGAGGTCCAGTTTTCCCAATGAGGAGGCATGGCACACAGTCTTTAACCAGGGCTTCAATATCGCGATCGATGCCTGGCCACCAGATGAGATCTCGGCATCGCTGTTTGAGTTTAACAATGCCTAGGTGCCCCTCATGTGCCATGGATAGCACGCGGGCCCGCAGGCTGCAGGGCACCACGGTGTACAAGCCCCTAGAGACACAAACATCACCCCAACATGACAGTTCATCACACACCCTTGCGAATGGCATGAGCTCATCACGAACTTTTGCTGGCCATCCAGAGCATATACGCGTACGTAGCAAGGCCAGTATGGGGTCATGCTCAGACCCGCGCTGCAACTCCTCCAACGACACAGCCGACTGCAAGGGTGTGTGGAGCATGTGAATGAATTCAGTCTCTGTGTCCTCGTCCGGGGAGGCCATTGGTGTGGGAGCATCGATGGAATGAGAGAGTAGGTCGGCGACTACATTGTCCCTTCCAGGGGTAAATTTCAGTTCATAGTCATATTGCCTCAGCCTTTCCCCCCATTTGTGCAGGCGCAGGGGTTTATGACCAGATCCTGAAGCTGTCAACAATGCAGTCAGGGCCTGATGGTCAGTCCTGAGTGTGAAACGACATCCGTAGAGGTAAAGGTGCCACCTCTCTGAGGCCCACACACAGGCGAGCGCCTCACGTTCACCAACAGAGTAGCGCTGTTCTGTTGGTGTTAATGCCCTGGAGGCGAAGGCTACAGGTCTCTCCACCCTGTCCTGCACCTGTGAAAGGACTGCACCAATAGCCCGATCTGAAGCATCACAGGTGACTAGAGTCGGACATTCAGGGTTAAAGTGGGCTAGGACAGGGGGTGTTGTGAGCTGGGCTTTCAGAGTTTGTACGGCTTCTGAACATGCTGTAGTCCAGTGCCATGGCTCTTCTTTTTTAAGCAGTTGGCGGAGAGGTGCGGTGGTCTGTGAGTAGTCGGGCAGAAAACGGAGGCAGGACGCAGTCATGCCTAAAAACGAGGCCACTCTAGAGGCTGAGGTCGGCTCTGAAATCCTGTGTATGGCGTCGACGTTGGACTGTAGTGGGGAAATGCCTTTGGCTGTCAGGCGGAACCCCACAAAGTCGATGGCTGGGGCAGCAAAGCAGCATTTTTCTTCGTTCAGAGTCAGGTTGTTCTGAAGGAGGGCCTGAGCCACCCTCTGGAGGCGCTTGTTGTGTGTCTCAATGTCTTGAGCATGGATAACAATGTCATCCAGGAAAACCGCTACCCCAGGGATGCCAGCCAGGATTGTGCTCATCACCTTCTGGAAGCAGCTAGGGGCGGAGCTTAATCCAAAAGCCATTCGAGTGTACCGGAACACCCCAGCGTGCGTCACGAAAGCAGTGAGGTCCCTGCTGGCTGGGTGGAGTGGTACCTGCAGGTAGCCCTGACGTAAGTCAAGCTTTGTGAAGACTGTTGAGCCGTGAAAGTGAAGTGAGCTCCTCTGAGGTAGGCAAAGGATATCTGTCTGGAATAACTGCCTTATTCACCAAACGTAGGTCAACGCATATTCTTATTCCCCCAGATTTTTTTTTTGCAATGACTAAGTTTGAAATCCAGGGAGCAGCATTGACTGGTTCAATAATTCCCATGTCCAGGAGTGTCCCAAGTTCGCGGGTGACCTCGTCTCTCAAGGCGAAGGGAATCCTGCGCAGGGGCTGGATGACAGGTGACACATCAGGGTTCACCAAAGGCCTGTGTGTGAAGGCTGTGAGACAGCCTAGGCCATCGAACAGAGCCGGCCACTTTTGCTGTCAGGGGGAGGTGATGGGGCCAGCATCATCCCTGAGAGTGAATCCCAGGCCTGTGAACAGGTCCAGGCCTAGAAGGTTGGCTCCCCTCCTTGCGATGTGAAAGGGGAAAGATGGTAGATGCTTGGAGCCGTAGTGAACGGGCACATGGAGCACACCTATTATATCAATCCTGGAGCTGTCGTAGCCACATAGAGCTGTGGCAGGGTGTTCTAACGGCAGGTGAGAAAAAAACTTATAGTAAGTGCTTGAGTTTAGGAGTGATGCAGCCGCACCAGTGTCCATTAATAAGGGCAGGGTCACTTAAATGTAATTATAGATATCTTGAATTAGAGTTTTGACTAGGCGAAATGACGTTAGAGATATCTGTATTGCTATGCAAATTAGGCCCACATCCCACTTTAGGCGGGAGCAGAGCGTGTTATTGTTCAAATCGTCAAATCATATAGCACCTGTTAACTGTTAACTTTATAATTAGCACTATGTCAGAGCAGCCAGAGGGCGAGTTTTTAATTGTCTTTTTAATGCTGCAGCCTATGCAAGACAGGAGCTGGCAGCAATAATTGATTATTCAATGTTACTTTGATTTTTTCGATTACAGCCAACACCATTATGAATGGAGTTTCCTGTAGATGGTGCTGGTGCATTTAGTAGCCTAGCCTAGCCTAGGCCTACTAATTTATGTAGGCTACGAAACAGAGATCAAGCCAGTTGATAACGTGAGAGTCTAATAAACCACACGGTGTCCCTGAGTTTTAGTTATTTTAGATGTCAACAAGACATTACAGCCATGACTGCTTCTTCTTCTTCCATTCATAGAAATAAGGAAATAAGCCCACTTCTTCGATTATGTTGGGGAGGGGAAATTAGCCTACGAACAGAGAATGTCTAATAAGTAGACGGGCTCTGCTACGGATCTAAAGAGCAACGTCTTGCACAATAATTTGCAATAGTCATAATGACGTTTGAGATATCTTCACCTTTCATTCTGCCTAGTCAAAACTGAATTAAAGATATCTGCAAATGTCATTTAAGATGTGTGACGAGTTGAATGTTGTTTTCAATGACGTGATCACAGATATCTGTAATTCAGTTTTGCCTAGTCAAAACTAAATTACAGATATCTCTATCTGACGTTTCGACTAGTCACAATTACGTTACAGATATCTTGAATGACAATTCCAACTATCCAAAATATAATTGCGACTAGTCAGAAAGACGTTGTTGATATCTACAATGTTAATTCCAGATAGTCAAACTTAGCGGGTAAATGATAAAATTGCTTGCCATAAAGCACATGAACACTTGCTGTCGGAAAACAAAGTAGCCATGGGGGCGGTCCTTGTCATTCCGAGGTGCTCTGAATGCACCATTATATAGCCTAGGCTACCATGCATGGACTCGTAGGCTATATTTCCCCACAAACCAAGCGGCTGCTTGGACAAATCCACTTGAGGGGTGGGGCAGGGGGGCGCGATCGTAACAGACACTGAACCTGTCATGAAGAGGCCAAAATGATTGACCTGTCACCCCCCAATCCAAATGGATGCAACTGCATTTATAGGCTAAGCCTAGGTCTACATGACGGGCCGCAAATAGGCTAAATAACTTAACATTTTTTTTTTAAAAATCCCCGAGGTCACCGGCCCACATATGGACCGGCTCACCGGGCATTTGCCCGGTTGTACAGATTACCAGTCTGAGCCTGGATTACACAAATAATTGACAAGGAAGTGCAAGATTATTCGACGGTCGCTTCTTTTCTAATTTTAATTCTAATTATTTTCGATTTACCAGGAAATTATGGTAGAAATATAGTTTTTTCTTACTAATTATTCGTGTAATCCCTCTGATATATTGTGTTTTTCTTTTTTTAAACTTCGTTCCTTTATGAATTGTGATATAATATGAAGGTATTTTTTTAATGTAGCCTAATTACTCTGACAAGTAAGGGATAACGGCCGCCACGCGACTCATGGACAAGGGGAAATGCAAAGCACTCCCGATCACGCAGCAGCAATTTTCTTCCTCCCGAGATTTCTTCACATTGCTTGATCCAAATTCTGTTATTTTTGCTGTATATATGTTGTACGAAAATGTAGTTTGTTATCAAAGTGAAATGGTTGCTGGCATAGGCTAAGTCAGCGGTGTTAGTTTGAGCACATAATTGACGTTTTGTTTACGTGTGTTCAATGGAAGTCAATGGGAGCCGCAAATCTGTAAATAGCAGCGACCAAAGAATATTTCTCCGGATAGCGAGAAGGCGGTCCTATAAGGTACTTTTAAAGGAGAAATCCGGCAATTTTTCATGTAGATTTTCGTTTCTTGAGGTCAATGTCAAAACAAAAACAATTAAAGCAGCCAGGCAGCTACAGTGATACACTCTGGGTTCTTGGCCCCAGAGTGTAGCGCTGTAGCAGCCTGGAAGCTCTATCAGAACGTCACATATTACCAACCGTCCCGTATGTCCAACCTCTTACGTGTATGTGACTAAAAACCTGCATCATACATAATCTGTTGGTGATTTATTGTAATCTCACAATGAAAAAAATAGGAAAAATCCAACCTTGAAGGGAAGCAAATTTATTCTGAGAAAAAGGAAAATCTCATAAAGAAATAAATATTTTAACAAAATCACGTCGTTCACAATTATTGGCACCCCTGCTTGTAATACCTTCTTAAGCCTCCCTTTGCCTTTCTGTATATATGAACCAGACGTGAACGGTAATGTGTTTCTTTTTAATAAACTGCCTGTACACTTACAAAGTTTTCAATGCTTCGCTTTACATGTAGAGACCCTCATTATGCTACCGTGTAAGTGTGGTGCTATTTTGAGCCTTGTTAGTGGTATAGAAATAGCGATTACATTTTACTGTACATCTGCCCCGAAGGCTAGCGTTAAACGCTAATTAGCGGTTTGCAATAAAACTGGTCACATTCGACTAGCATGAAAACAAATCCCAGCGATCGGTCGAACTCGGTACACATGTGTTATTAACCCCTAGGTTCATTTTGCGCCGGATTTGTTCCTTGACATCGTCAAGGAAAATGGTTAATTATTGCCGTGTTTTAGGTTGTACCGGTATACGTCAGACTGGTGTAGGTATCGACTTCCAAAAGTTATAAAAAAAAAAATAATGCCAGAAGTTATCAGAGGAAGGGGGCGCTTGTGGTTGAACTTGGTACTTCGTCTCCCTCACCCAACTCATATGGATCTGCGCTGCCAATAAACCGTAATTTCTCGAAATATCGCGCCTTTTCTTGTGGTCCAAGTCCTGCCCTATATGCCTTTGCATCTTAGACGCATTTTGATGAGCTTTTCTGTTGTTTAGACCAGGCACGGCGCCAGGATTCCAGTTTTGGATGGGCCAGACTAATTGTGGGTGGGCCAAAAATAAAAAACTTTATCAAATCACTGTCTACCCTAATAAAAATGACTGACTAATATACTGTTATATTATTTGTGCTTACATAATAGAGATTTGAATAGCTTGATGCTCTTTAAATAGTTTGTTGCATTGTAAAAAGTTTCGCAGCATAGGACGGACTTACCTATCCTCGATCACTGTCGTTGGTTCTGACCAAATAAGAGCGCTTTGGAATCTCCATTAAGCACCATACCTGGCTGTGCTTTAGCGCATCTCTCTAATAGACCTAAGGCCTATAGGCTGTAAAAGTGGGAATCTAATATTTCCCCAACACATAGTTTAGTTCTGCTTGTATAACGATTGTAATTAAGGTCGAATATTTCATTTGTTTTAAGTTTTTAACAATACAGATCAACCACACTGCCCGACAGTTTCAATCAATATGCAGGGCAGTTGAAAACATTCGGGGCTTAGCCCATAGAGTCTAAACGGTTTTCATAATTCCCATTTTGCCTGACTTGCTGCTTACGTTTCATAAATTAATCCACTGACTCAAGCCTCATTTGCACCACATTGATTGAATATTATGGACAATCATATTTTGACAATTAGAGGATGTAATGACTTGTTGCTATCTTCACATTTTCTGTTTACTATTAGAAACAAACTATATAGCCACCTAGCAGAGTGGCTTTTAAATGGCAAGATGCATTATATGGTTTGTTATGCTTAGCTTAGGGAGAACGGAACATTGAAGACTCACTCATTCGATTTTACAACTAGGCAAAGTAGTTAGTTAGTTAGTTAGTTAGTTTATTAGTTGTCCCCTTAGGGAAATTCTTTTTCACATTTTCCGTACAGCTTTTTCATCCTGCATGGTCACAGGCACAGAAAGGCACATACATGAAACACAGACATAGGAATGACATACAGACATACACCTTACATACATCACAGGTAATTGACACAGACCTTTACATAAAATATTGGGGTTTCATGGGAAAAACATACATTATTGCGCTGCATAATTTATCTGTGGGGCTTTGTGTTGTTGGGTGTTTGGATTCCTAAGGGGTATTAGGCTTCTGCTGAAGCGGGCTTTACTGCACCTTATGCTACTAAACCTCCTGCCAGAGGGTAGGGGTGAGAAGTAGCGATTGAGTGGGTGGGTAATGTCCAGGGATTTTGAATGAGCAATACGTGCGATGGCTTTGGTGTTAAGTTCTTGTAGGTTTGGGGTATGCAGACCTATTGTTTTGGTGGCAGTATTGGTTAGTTGGGTGAGTTTGTTACGTTTTTTTACAGTAAGGATGTTGAAGAAGCAGGTGGAACAGTATAAAAGGATGGGTTGGACAATGCTGGTATACAGTAGTAGGAGTAGATGAGGGGCAACATGAAGTCCTTTTAGTTTGCGCACTGCCGACAGTCTTTGGTTTCCTCTTTTCTGTATGTCTGTTGTGTGATGTTCAAAGGTAAGGTTATTGTCAATTGTGAGTCCAAGGTATTTGAAATGTTCTACTGTCTCCACTGTTTCATTGGAAATGATGATGGGGTAGTGGGTTTGTGTGGATCCAAAAGCCATTTCTTTTGTTTTGCTGATGTTGAGTTTGAGATAGTTCTTTCCACACCACTGAGTGAAGTGAGAGACTGTGTTGAGATATTCTTGGGTTGAATGAGTGTCTGTGAGGAGGCCCAGGATCGCGGTGTCATCGGCGTACTTGAGGAATGTGGTGTTGAATGAGGGGCTGGTACAGTCGTTTGTGTAGAGGGTGTATAGGAAGGGGCTTAGTACACAACCCTGCGGGGCTCCTGTGTTGGAGATCAGTGCAGGTGTGGTTGTTGTGCTTACCCAGACGGACTGTTGTCTGTTGGTGAGGAAGTTGTGGAGGAGATGGATCAGGCGGGAGGGGACGTTGAGGTGGTGCAGTTTCTGGATCAGTAGGTACCTTGGTGTTGAATGCAGAGCTGAAATCTGCAAACAGGATCCTGGCAGTTGTACCTGGAGAGTCCAGGTGTTGTAGGAGGAGGTGCAGCAGGCATGCCACAGCATCCTCAGTGCCTCTCTTGGCCCTGTAGGCGAATTGAAAGGGATCCAGATGTGGGCGGACGTGTGGCAGGATGTTTTGTAGCAGCAGGTACTCCAGGCACTTCATCAGGATGGGTGTGAGGGCGATGGGGCGGAAGTCATTGAGGTCTTTGGGACGTGTTTTTTTGGGTACTGGGATTATTGTAGCGGTTTTCCAGAGGGTGGGGATTCTGCATTGATGGTAGACTTCACAGAAGAGTGGGTGGATTATTGCAGAGAGTTCAGTGGCACAGGTCTTAATCACCTTTGCTGGGATCCCATCGGGCCCTGGGGCCTTGCCTGGCTTGCATCTCCTCAGTTGCCGCCTGACATCCTCCTCTGAGAAGGGGGCTGGGTCGTTTGGGTCCAGCAGGGGGAGTGCATCCAGCTGACTGCAGCACTCCTCTGAGTAGTCGACTGAGTCGAACCGGTTAAAAAACATGTTTAATTGATGTCCTTTCTCTGATGAGATTGGTGTGCTGGGTCTGGGTGCATTTCCTGTCAATGTGTTGGCCATCTGAAAGGCTTGTCTGGTGTTCATGGAGCTGAATTTTTGTTCCAGTTTATTTTTATATTGTAATTTGGCTTTGAAAACTTTTTTACTGCCCTATTTGCTGTTTTGATTGCTGTCCAGTCCTTGAGCTTGAAGGCTCTGTGTTTTTCCTTCAGGCTTTTTTTTAGCTGAGGTGTGATCCATGGTTTAAAGTTGGGGTATTTTTTTATTTTCTTAACTGGAATGGTGGTCTGAATGCAGAAGTTTATGTAGTGTAGATGATGGAGACCCTGTCGTCTAATTCCCCTTCAAAAATGACCCAGTCTGTGCATGCCAGTGAGGCAGCACTGTTTGACCAGCTCCAGACTGTAGACTAGAGGCTGATAACAAACCTGAACTTGTAGGCTAGTCTAAATGACGAGAACAGGATAACTCCACCACCACCTTGTCATTGATGACTTCATGATTTCCTAATACCAAATATCAAATGCAAACAATGGCATGCCCAACCTCGCACGCGCACGTAGCCTACGTTCCAAATTATGTGTTATGGTAAGGTAACAGTTAAAGTTAAATCTGCTGCATGAAGAAGAGTGAGTTCACCCGTGTCCGCTTGTATGTTAAATAAGCCCATCTCATCTCAAAGTTTCAATGCGCGATCGGAATAATGGTTTCATATTTGTTAGTCAACTGTACAAAGCACAGCCATATTGCCGGTACTCAGTGAATGAAGTACAATGGAGTATTATGCACTTTGGATATCTTACGTGATTGTAGCCGTGTCTAAACCAGGCACGGCGCTATGGGTGGGCCTGGACGGGCCTAGGCCCGCCCACTTTTCAACAGCCCCACCCATAGCGCCGTGCCTGGTTTAGACACTTTACTTTAAAAAAGTAGGAAACCTGTGGAAAAAGTGTGGAAACCTGTTGCCTTAGAAAAGGTAAGTAAATGAACTTAGTAAAGCTAATGATGGACTGAAAGATATTTGTTGCACTTGTTGCAGTAGAGTTTCAATATTCTGAGTTGAAAGTTCATGTGACAATGGAAAGTAGTTGTTGTTTCTCACACACAGTGAGCTGTTGTAACTCATAGTTGTCATTCAACCTAAATTACAATTACAGGATAATTTGAGGCTTGCTTAATTAAAGAACTTGCCTCTGAGTTCTGTTTACTTAATTGAATCCAGGAAACCCGTTGCCTTAGAACACTTAACATAATACTTATATTGCACATTGCTCTCGTATGGCTTTTAGGTCTGAACCAATCTACCCTTGCTAGACTTCAATTAGTCCAAAATGCAGCAGCTAGGCTTCTTACTGGAACAAAGAAACATATGCACATAAGTCCTGTGCTGGCCCAACTCCATTGGTTACCTGTCAATTACAGAATTCATTTTAAAGTTTTACTTTTTGTTTTCAAAGCCCTAAATGGAATGGCACCACAGTATATCTGTGACCTTTTAAGTCCCTACTGTCCTTCTAGGCCACTGAGGTCTTCCTCACAACTTCTCCTATCAGTCCCAAAGGCAACCCTTAAAACTAAAGGTGATAGAGCTTTTTCTGTTGCTGCCCCTAGACTCTGGAACAATCTCCCTATTGAAATTAAGTCCTCAGTAGTTTTAAATCAAATTTAAAGACCCATCTATTTTCCCATCTTCTAATTTCTCCCCTTGTTTGGTTGTTTATTTTTATTTTATTTTTTATTTATTTAATCTTATTTCTATTTCTTTTCTGCATTATATTAACTGGCATCTAACTTTACTGTACATCTTTCTCTAGGCCTATAGTATAGTTTCAGTAACCATATGTTTATTTTTTTCTACAATCATAATCTGTTTATTATTATTATTATTATTATTATTATTATTATTATTATTATTATTATTTTGTATTTTGTATTTTCATTTATTTATTTTTATTTTTTGTCATTTATGTCTTTATTTTTTGTTTTTATTACTGTTTATTTTATTTCTGAGCACCTTGGGTCAATAACATTGTGTTTAAGTGTGCTATATAAATAAATATGACTTGACTTGACTTGACTATGGTTTTAACAGCTTTGCATTACAAAATGTAATAAGGGGTGCGGTAAAATAAGAGGTATGTAAACTATGAATTCTGTGATCATGGTAAGGTAGACTGTGCCATGCGGTATCAGATGGTATCAGACTGGGGCAGTTGTGGCCTACTGGTTAGGGCTTTGAACTTGGAACCGAAGGGTTGCCGGTTCGATCCCTGACCAGTAGGCACGGCTGAAGTGCCCTTGAGCAAGGCACCTAACCCCTCACTGCTCCCCCAGCGCCGCTGGAGCAAGGCAGCTCACTGCTCCGGGTTAGTGTGTGCTTCACCTCACTGTGTGTTCACTGTGTGCTCTGTGTGTTCACTAATTCACGGATGGGATAAATGCAGAATCATGTGTTGTGATCTCGCCGCTGGAGCAAGATTGGTGTCGTGAAGCCTTGCGACGCGCAGTTCGACCCAAAGACTGTGCCCGATGAGTGCCTATAAAACGTTGGTATATGGCCGCCGAGTGGAGGGACTTGCCTAAAAGGACTTTGACTTAGATTCCTGATTGGCTAACCAAACCTGAACATCACCACTGACCAACCAGGAAGTGCCAGAATCGTCGCAAAAAGCTCCTTAGGATATTGACTTGTAGGCCTAGTCGCAGCAGAACTAGCAGAGCAGAATAGATTTGTAATTAGAAAGACATTGTAACCGTGGAATGGTTTGTACCGGTAGAATATATTGGTGTGATATAAGTAAAGGACATATGGGTAGTGCTGAAAATTGTTTGTATAATTTTTTGTAAAGTCTCAAATCAGTTTTACAAATCCTGATACACACACTTCTGATCCCCATGGTGCAAAAGTCTGTACCTGCAGAAAAGATTATTTAACTGTACGACAGCTTTTTGTGCGTGAAACATTGATTTGTAACTGTTGAATTTAAAATATTTGAAGAGTTTGGTTCCAAAATCTCCATTAAAAAAATAAGTGCTGTTTTGATTGAGTTAAGATAAATAATATATGAATTTTCCTAAATAATATATATATATTATTTAGGAAAATTCATTAAAATAGAGATTATAGGGTTTTGGAATCAAAGTTAATTTGTAACTGTAGGATGATTTGTAACAATAATAGTGCAGCAGATTAATGGCATATTTCAAGAGAATCATTCAAATTGGTATAGAAGCATGAAATTTGGCACAGATACTATGCATCTTTTCAAGATGGCCGCTATTTCTGTCAAATGTCATTATGTCAATCGTTCAAACAGTGATGTAGGCATAACATTTTGTGAAAATACTCTCTTAAGAATGTGAAATGTAAAATACAAGATGACAACCATTTTTCAAGATGGCTGCCATTTCTCTTGAACCCTTACATCAATTTTTCAAATGGTGATGCTATCATCAAATTTGGTACAAATATTTTTCAAGGAACATTCTCATGGAAAAAGGTGTGTGCCACTCAAAAATCCATTTTCAAGATGGCCACCATTTCTGTCAGAGCTCAATTTAATGTGTTAAGGAAGGTTTTGTTTAATAGAGTGAACGGCATTACACAACCAGGGCACACTGGTGACTTCACTGCTGTGGAACTCAACATGGGGTTCAGTGTCAGCTAATCTACTTTTACTTACACTGTAGTTCTTGGCTAATAGTATAGCTAAGTTTAGTGTCCCAAATGCTGTCTAACAGCCCCTCATCAATTAGCTAGTAATAGATGTAGTTATAGCCGCACCTGAATTGACAGGTTGTGCCAGCGCGGGAGAGCCGAGCCAAGGGTAAGTGGGGCAATACATGACTTGTTCATGTATGCTTACCTGGAAGGTGTACAGATCACACAGGACTTAAATGGCACTGGATGAATGATCTGGCTAGGTGTAGGTGACCCGAACCTAGTTGTATCCCATACTTGAATGTGTTCTATGTCTATGATTGAGGTGGTAAAAGGATAACCCCTCGGCTTTTATCAGACAACAAATCTCCAAAATGGCAAATGAAAATCCCATGTCAGCCAAGAGGCCAACTGGTTGGATGAAATGTTATCTTTGTCAGACAGACACAAAGGAACCCCTCCAATCACCACCTACTGTACCCATCATGTTTCTCAACATGATGGCTATAAAATGATTGCCAGGCTAGACTTGACATGTTTGTCCGAAAGCAGAGGCCATATGAAGCCATCCTCCAACAAGGGCTCTGCTTCAACACACTAAACGTGCTGCATATTATTAGGCAGGCTGCATATGGGGTCAAGCAACCCAGTGTCAGCCAGAAGCAGAGAGTCCTGCTGACTGGGGATGGAAAAAGCTTGGTGAACAATGGGGGGTCTTCTGGACAGCAAACACTTGCTGACTGCCAAGCAGGGAGGCATTGGCTACCATTTTTAACAGTCTTTATTATGACTCGGCAGGGCATAACTTCTCAGTCTCAGGCTGGACACTCTAACCACAAGGCCTTTGAGCTGGTAAAAATGTGAATAGAACTTATGTTATTTTTTCAATCCTTCCTTTTAACTCAGTCCCAACAGAGTACACTATTAAAGCAACACCCAACTTGAAAAATGCCTTGATTTTTGGGATTGCCTTTTTCTAAAAGTTTGGCCGTTAGAATATTTTTGCTAACATGCATGTGTGCATCAGTGTACATACTACCAAAATGACAGCCATTTTGTAAAAGGTCTCCATGTTGAATTTTTTATTGGCAACCCAGTTTTTCCAAAAAGTGGCCTTAACAGAATATTTGTGGAATATTTTCTGTATCTCTTTTTGGAAACAGTGGCAATGAACATAGGACAGGAATGGCAGCCATCTTGAAAAATGGTTTCCATCCTGAATTTTTGAGTGGCACATACCTTTTTCCAAAAGAGTGTTCCTTGAAGGGTATTTCTGCCTAAACGTATGCTTGCATCACCATTTGAACAATTTAAATAAATAATAAATGATAGGAACGGTGGCCATCTTTAAAAATGGCGGCCATCTTGACTGTTTGAGGGACAAGCATCTTTTCCCATTAACATGTCCTTTAGAGAGTATTTGTATCAAATTTTATGCTTGGATCACTGTTTGAATAATTGATATAATAAGCATTGAATAGCAATGGTGGCCATCTTGAAAAATGGCCGCCATATTGAAGTTTTGAGTTGCCAACGCCTTTTTCCAAAATAGTGGCCCTTAGAGAGTATCTGTGCCAAATGTCATGCTTCTATACCAAAGTGAACGATTTTTTTTACTAATCTGCTGCACTATAAAATCTATTTGTACCATTAGAATAGATTTGTAAGTGTAGTGCATATTTGTAATATTGACTTGTACACATAATTTTCACAGTTACAAAACATTTCTACAGTTTCAAAACCTGATACACACATACAAAACATTTCATTCTGACTCTATACAGGCTCCAGTCCAACAGGACATATGCATCTTAAAATGTATCACAGATGGAAATCTGACAAATACATCCAACTCAAAATAGCCCATTGTTTCAGCATATTAAGTTCAATAATAAAGTTGAAATTACAGTGGGTCCCCGTTAAGTTTGACGGGGGTTCCTTCATGAATCACGATCCCCATTTTCTCAGCAGAAATGGCACAAACTGCAGTTGACACAAACAACCACAAGGTGTCACTTGGGTGCCACTACTATTTTTGATGCGACTGACTTACTGCTTCCATGACGCAGCGGGGGCACGGGAACTTCAATTGATCACGGTAGTTTAAGCTTACACTTGACAAAACATTCTAATATGAAAATGTAGATGCAATTGTTGTAAAATGGTGCAGCTCCTTTAAGAAAGCACCGTGTGCAGGGATGGAGAGAGAGAAAGCGAGAGGGGATTGGCCTATGTGTGTTAGAACTAAGCGTGTGGGAAAAGTACGTGCTGTTGAGACTGGAGCGAGTCATATTCAAAATAATGCAAAAAAAAAGCAATTATCCTCATTCATTGCAACCAAAGCATGACTGCTTGCCGACGTTCAAACGAAAAATATATCAAAGCTTTTGCGTTTGAATGTAGCACGAAATAATGTTTAAACAGCTGGACAAATGATTTAGCTAATTGATTATATAACCTGTACACCAGCAATTGTTGAACATTTACCTGTACAAGTACATTGACAGTAGCCCAGCCTAACAGCATGTTGTAGGCCTACTGTAGAAATTTCACTTAAATTGCAACCGCAACATGCCTGCTTGCCAACGTTCAAACGACAACGAAAAAGATAATAAAACAACAAGAGGGTTGAGTCTGAATGACACTGAGTTTTTAGACACTGAGTTTTTGTAGTTAAGAAATATTTTCGTATAAAAAAAAATGGTCATTCTTCAATCTCCTTCACTGACGCCTATGGAAAAGGCTTAACGTCCCAAAACAACGATCAATGATCATCAAATTTCTCTCTCACATTGCTCCTCATAACCATCTATAAAAAAGTGTTTTTTTCTTTTCTTTTTGAGCACATCCGAATCCCAGGACATAACGCACTGGACCTTATAATAGGCTCGAGATATAATTCCAAAGGGGGCAGATATGGGCCACTGCACTTAAAACTTAAAAAGATGAAGCTTTCCGAACTTTGAAATTGCGATCAGTGACTGGCATCGGGTGAACGAAGCTTTTCGAAGTTGAACAGGCTATTAAAAACTATTTGCGCACCTCCATGTCACAGGAGAGACTGGGCTCTCCCTTCTATGAAAAAGACGTTAGGCTACCTGCAAACTGGCCTATGATTTCATTGCTGAGTTTGCGGCAAAGCAAGAAAATGTTTTTTTTCCTGAGTCAGGATATGGCGAGTCAGTGTCATTTATTTGTCCAATGTTAGCCTATAGATACAGACCAGTACATCTTATCAATAGTTTGAATGTCGTGTGTGTTTCTGCTCATTGACAAATACCGTTCAGCACAATGATTCATGCCCAATGAATTCCCCCTGTTAAAGTGTTCGCCTTTGTTACACTATTTGGTTTCGTGATGTAGCCTATGATAAACACCATATGGCCAAATATGTGACTCAGCTAATGTTATAGGCTATACAATTGAATTTCCCCTCTTAAAGGCAAGCTGGTGTAGCTTATTAGACTAGGCTACTATTAAAATACACCGACGGTAGCCTTGGCTATGTGTAAAGTAAGCTATCGCATGATTTCATGCACGTAAGTGAAAAGGGCCTTGCATCTGTCAAGTTCGCACAGGGCCTCGCATCCCCTTTAAAAAGTTAAAATACGCGATAAACCCGGGAAAAGTTGACAGGTTTGTTTCGGTCCCGGTGATTATTTGTGAAATTGTGCAAACGACAGCCTTTTCAAGGCATTTCAAGGAAGGAGTCGTAGCATGCAAGCTCCCAAATTGACCCAGTAGCCTAAGGCATCAATACATTGTTGGGACTGGGGAGGATCATGCGTTTTTTCTCAATCACTTTGGAGGGTCATAGAAAAAATTCTTGCTGGCGAGGGAGGGTCACGTCTTTTTTGACTAACGCTCCCAAAACTCCTCCGGTAGCCCCTTAATTAAATAAATAACGAACAGTCCCTAATTGATTAATAGCCTAGGCCTACACCAGCAATTGTTGAACATTGACCTGTACAGGACATTGACAGTAGCCCAGCCTAACAAGCAAATGTTGCAACATACATCAAAAGACGCAATTAATCAGAAATAAATAATGTAATCTGCATCGCTTTATTTAACAAACTGCAAGCAACAAGAGCATTGAGTTCGCTGTAAGGCCAAACCCAAGAGCAAAGCCTATCTGTTAAGGCAGTCGATAGGCTTTATAACGAGCTGTGTGCCTGGAAAGACGATAGATGACGGCTCTGGTCATCCCATACCCTCCCCCCACTTCCTGTAGCCTACCATTATGAAGGCATGTAGCCTAAAACGACTCGTTTCCGTTTTGTGACATTAAGCTTTTTCACGTTAAGCCCCCCTCCCCCATCCCCTTCTTTCACAAGCAGTGGGGGAGCGCGGGGCACAAAGTAACACTTTTTGGAAGACAAAGGAGGGTTCTCCGCGCTTCTGTCGTTTGGCCACAATCCGTTGCAACCAGGCCAGGACAGATATTTTAGAGAGGAGAGACGCCGGTGCAGCTCAGATGTCTTCTTAATTTTCTTTATTCTTCAGTAAAAGCTGCAGAACATTATTAAACTTTGACTAACATTTCGATGTGTCGATGTTTTTGACTAACGAACATCGAAACGTTAGTCAAAGTTTAATAATGTTCTGCACCTTTTACTAAAGAATAAAGAAAATTAAGAAGACATCTGAGCTGCACCGGCGTCTCTCCTTCTCTTTTTGGCTTTGGCTAAATATTTCTAAAATCATTTGAGTTTCACTAGTCACATGTTTTAACAAGCAACACTTGTTATTTAACTAATAACAGACGTGTGTCGAAAATTGACTTTATTTTCCATACGGAGAAATAACATATGCAGAGTCTAACCAAGGTCAATCTTGCCAAAAAAGCCCTCAAACCTGAAAACACATGAGGCAAAAGTGCAAAACATCACAAAACTAACTAAACTAACACGCGCATATTTTTGTATTGCAATCATTGTAGCCTACAGTTGTAACAGCGCGTAACAGTCGTTTTACTCCCCGGATGCGCTCATTATAAAGAACGTTTAACGTGTCCCAAAAACAGCTATCAATTAATCACCAAACGTATTATAAACAAGTATTGCCAGGAGCAACACCTTGCAAAAAATTATAACAATAGGCCTAGGCCTTTATATGGCTCTGCTCCTGCCTAGATTCGAACTCAGAACTACCTGAAAGTTGCAGACCTGTTCTGGAAATACGTGCATTAACCCACTCGACCGTCAGACAACGCTATCTGCTTCGAGTAGGCCTATTGGGTAGGACTGTAGCCTACACTGGTTGCTGTGGCACAGTCTTGAGTGACCGAATTCGTTTTTCTTTGTCATATGAATGCTGTCATTTTGTTAACATTACTGTTAAGGAGATGCTGTAGGCAAAGTCTATATTTCAACCTCGTTAGTGTAGTAAAAAAAATCAGAACTATTCACAAGGTTTCTGGGCAGCATATTTATGTTCTGTTAGCAAGCGAACTTCTCATGACTACCGACAAAGTAGCCTACTGCCAGCTGACGAAGCTCTCATTTTAAAACATTACTGAGAGACAGACAATGTACAATCAAGAAATCTTGCCACTGAATCCAAAACTATGTTTAACATTATGTACAAGGCTTAGGCTACAGTGGACTAGCATGTTGCAGGGGCTGCTAAAAACACAGAGAAACGCACTGAAAACTCGGCCAATCACAGCCCTTGCTGTCGAATGCGCCGTCTGGTTCGACCGTGGAACTCCACAGCGGACTATGCTGCCCCCAAGCGGCTGCAGTTGTACTTACATTTCACCATTCACCATGATCGTGAATGAAGTGTCAATTTTTAACTGGGACCCACTGTAATGGCCCCTAATTTTTTAAAATTTCAATGTTTAGGGCAGTGTGATAGACTTCCATGGAAATCTGTGTTGGTGCTGGTGTTTAGGAATTGTCTCCTTCCAATGTTGAGGGAGTTCCGTTAAAAATATTAGAAGTGACAACAAGGGATAAACCCTAGTTCTCACATAATAGGCCTTTCATGTGAGAATGCATGATGTTCATTTTGGCAGCAATAAAAAGGTTGGGCCATGCAACAGAAAAGACCATTGCTGGATGTTGACAGACTTCAGCCCCCAAGATTAATTGTCTGAAATAAAAAAAATAAAAAAAGAATTACACACATCTACATTAAAGAGCATTTGGTAAACATGCTGCTTTAGTTATGGTCATACCTCTGGCCTCAGGTTGTACTGGTTTCCCTTGATGAGAAAGAATGTTCCGGTAGCCACTCCCAGCAGCCCCAGAGTCAGACCCACCCCACAGAACACTGATGGACCAAGACTGGGCTCAGACACTTCAACATCTAAGGAGGACACGCACACACACAGGAATCAGACACTTCAACATAACCGAGGAAGTTACACACGCGTAAACACACAGGTGATGTTTCTGCATTGCAGAAGAATCTAAAACACAATCCACATTAAAAAGAGGATTAATTAACTAAGTACACATAACTCAAGCTTGTCAGGTAACAAATTTGTGTTAATAAAAATTGTTGTATTGACTTGAATGAGACTGAATGGGATTCAAGTCAGCTCACCCCAGTATCTTGTCAAGGGTTCATCCAGTGTCTCGTGCTCCACAGTGCAGGTGTACATGTCTCCCTCCTGGGGAGTGAATTGCAGGCTGGAGAACATTTTGAAGGAGCCATCTCTATTCATGTAGTACCGACTCAGCGTCACACCTCTGGTCACATTCTTCATGTTCTTGGTCCACCTCACTGTGACTCGAGGTGGGTAGAATCCAGTCACGAGGCAGATGAGAGTGTTGTCAGATCCCAGCTGAACATCATTTTTTGGGTAGACAGCACTTCCGACAGCACTTTGGGCTTCTGAAATGTACACGTTTTTGGGTTAATATACCAGATTAGATTACAGATTGTTTTATAAATGATATTTGTTTTTGTTTACACCCTTGGTCTACCAGTTGTGTTTTAGGATCACACACATCTTACCTTGAGCAGGTAATGGATCATTAAAAACCTGTTTCATGTAATCCATATTAGATTTGAAATAGATCATCCGAATGGAAGCGATTTCATATATTGGTCCAAAGTATTTCTCATAGTCAATTAGAGGGTCAAAAGATGGTGGCATTGTGCGGACAATCTCCTTCCTTTGGAAATCCACATACATCATCTCATTCCCATTGAGAACTACTGAAAATTGCTCTTGACCATCTGTATCAGTGAATTCAATGATGCTTAGATCAAATGTAACTGAAAGAGAATGGCAGGTAAAACATATTACTATAGCTCTATACAGCCTCAGGCCATTCCACCCATGTCTGCCACTTTAGCGTGTCACGGCCCTCTTATGGAGTCAATATTGGGCCTTCAATATTTTGAGATGGTGAAAAGTATGGGGGATATTTTGTGACATATTATCAATATATTTTTCATTGCATGTGACAATCTTTTGGTCAATAAATATATCTTTCATTGCATGCGGCAATCTATTAGTCAATAAATATATCTTTCATTACATACGGCAATCTATTGGTCAATATATATATCTTTCATTGCATGTGCCAATCTATTGGTCAATAACTTTGTGTCTATTCGTGTTAAGCACCAGACTTTCTCAGAAATCCAACACATGGAGTTATTCGCTACTAGCAGTATTTTATGTTTTTACTCTTACTCAAGTACTTAATTATGTTAGTAGTTTAACTTCTACTTGAGTAATTATAATGATAAAGTAACAATAACCTACTTTTACTTGAGTATACCCCATTTTGTTTGTCCTAAACACGATAAGAGTCTAACCATATGAAATCATTCATAAAATAAAATACATAAGAAAAAACATATGTATGCACACTCAAGTGCTACAGCAGTCATTACAGTTTTTCTCAATCGCTTTAATGCTTGTGTTAACTCTGACATCACATTTTCAAAACAATTAACACGCAGGTCTAAACAGAAGCACTCTGGCCAAAATGCCATATTTTGCTTTCCAAAGAGTTTAACACTCTCAAAACATGTAGAAAAAACAAATGTCGTCTTCAAACAACACAACTTGTAGTCAAATCACTGTGTGATTCCAATCAATCATTACACACTGGACAACAAAATGCAAAACATATAGTTCTCAAAATGAGGAGTTTCAGCCTTCATTTTTGCTATGGTTGTGCCATAGTGCCATACAACTCTGAAAAGACTAAATTTTTTGTAATTGCTAAAACAAAATTTCTGAAAACCTTGCTCCGTTTTCTTAAAACATTAAACACAAAACCTTTAAGCACTTTTTACAAAACCTCTCACTCCTCTTGCAAAATCAAACTTTCACATCCAAACAGATATATATACCAGTGGTCAACTGTTGTTGGCATCTTTCGCTACAAGAACACTTTAACAAATGAGTCATACTCTCTGTTGTAATTAGGGATGGGCATCGTTAAGAAACTTACACTGTGTGCTAGGGTGCAGGATAAGGCTGAAAAGGATGATAAATGTCTTCATTTTGAGGATGATACAGGGTGAAGAAACAAAAGTAAATCAGAGTGATCTTACAGTGCCAAAGTGCTAAATCCACACTGGCCAACATTAACAGCTGTTGATGTAAACCTCTCAATCGTTTTTATAGGCTACTGTAGCGAGAATGGGCACACTGATGGTTGGCAGCCTGGCGAGAGAGGGCGGACCCCCAGAGGGTGGATATGCTACCTGTTGAGGAAGTTCTCCCTCTTTCTGTTGTGGCAGATATGGGCCACTGATTTCTAGTGCCTGTTTAGTAAATGGTTGGTAAATGGAATGTTGTGCAGGGCAAATAAGCAACTCTTGCATAACAGTATCTATCTGAAAGATTAACACACACTTTGAATGAATTGTAGGCTACTGAATGAAGCCATTTTCTTGAATTGGCTCTCCACTGTAATCTTTAAGTTTTGGAGTATTATATAAATATATTGGAATATGATATAGAAACTTTCTTTTTATAGAAGTCTTTTAGCCTTTATGTTTTTTATGTTGATAGGGCAGTAAGAGACTGACAGGAGGTGAGTGGGAGAGAGAGATGTGGTGGGATAGGGAAATAACCCCAGTCAGACTCGAAACCAGGTCCCCATGCAATTTGGACCCAAATATGATATGGGTGCTATTACAAGTGCACGGTTGAGCACACGGCGGTTGAATAGTTTAGCCTTACTGTATTTTGAAAGAGAGTTGACAGAAAGTCTGGACCGTGATCAAAGTCTTGCACTGTAGCCATTTTACCCGTCAAAACGCAGCCAGCACACATTCATTCCTCATATTTGCATATAGGCTACACACACATTCTGTTGAAACATTTTTTTTTTTTACCAAACAAGTCAGTGCAACATATGCACAGCAGATATATTTACATTGGAGTGAACAAAAATATGCTCACAAAAAACAGTAAACTGAAAAATAAAATGTGGTTGTCTTCTTTGGTCATGAACTCCTCTACCAGCTCTCCCTCTTCCTCCCCCTCTCATTCTCACCCTCCCTCTTCCTCTCTCTGCAACATCTTCCATTGTTGTTGTAAAAAAAAGGTGCTCACCTGTGGTCTTTTCATAGTGCTTACTTCCTGATTGAAGTGGTAACAATTAACCATTGAGGTGATTGCTTTTGATTGGTCAAATATAGGGACAGTTTTGCATAAATTCCTGCACAAAAGCTTTAATCTCACAGAAGAGATCATACAGCCAACAGCAATGTTGGGTTCCTTCGTGCTGATATTATCATATCTCAGTGGCAGAGCAGGTCGGTTAAAATGTCACCCCAATAATGTTAAAATTATATTAACATATTTTATGTTCATGGTATATGACGAAGACACACTATTGTAAGTCACTTTGGACAAGAGTGTCTGCCAAATACTTGCCATGAAAATAGTTTTAGCCTACTGTATATTATTGTATGCCCTCTGATATGTAGGTACAATAGATATTTGTATTACTATTACTATTTGTATTGTATTTGTATAAGTATTACATTGAATTTTGAACCTGATATTGAAACGCAAATAATATTGTGCACATTTTGCTTTGTTTATAGATGCATATGATATCCATTATTGTTTGAAAACCTGTCACTCCAGCACCTTGGACCTGAGTGACATGGTGTTCGTTAACTCCTATTACTTCAATAGGATCAAATATTTAGTGTTTAACAGCTCAGTTGGAAGGTTTGTTGGATATACTGAAGTAGGGGAGAGGTTGGCAGAGTCTTCCAACGAGAATGAAGCATTTTTGAATATGCGAAATGCTGTCAACGGATACTGCAATACAGCAGCTGATTTATACAAAACTTATCGGATGCGTGTCACGTGTAAGTAATACCACACCAAAATTACCTTTAACATTTCAGAAAGCTTAAATGTATGTTTCAAAACTGTTTTAGATTAAATTATTTACTTATAAAGTACTTTAATGATCACAGTAATTATCTGTACCGTGAGTTTTACAGGTTGCATTTTTTTATATATCCAGTGCAACCTCAAAGTATTCAGACCCTTTCAAGTTTTCCACATTTTATGTTTCAGACATCTTAGAATTGATTCTATTAATTTATTTTCTCATCAGTCTAATACTCCAATACTCCACAAAAAAAAGCATTTGCATATGTGTTCAGACACTTATTATGTTATGACACTTGCAATTGAGTTCTGGTGCATCCTACTTCTATCAGTGGTCCTTGAGATGGCTCTAGAACTTGATGATACTAACACTCCGCAATACATCTAGTTTCTTTATACATTTGCAAAACACTCAAAAGAGTAGACCTGCTCTTTTTGTGGTGCATTGGGGTATGCAGATTCATGAAAACAATTTAATTGAATCCATTTTTAAGATGAGTCTGAAGCATAACAAAATGTGGGAAAACTTGAAAGGGTCTTAAAACTTTTGGTTACACTGTATCATTTAGGGTCTTAATGTATTGGATCATTCTATAAAATGGGTGCCTTTTCCACTATAAAACTGTCAACCTTTTCATCAAAAGTACATTTCTTTACAATTTATCCACAGCATTAAAGGGGATATCTGGTGTAAAATGGATTTTGGATATTTGCATGATAACGAGTTTGAACGTTCGTTGGGGAGCAAAAAAACACTAATCCGATGCTTAGCCTGTTTTTAGGTCATGCTTCCAAAATGCTAACAGTGGTAGGAGGTTTGGGATGTCAGAATCAGAAACATTATATTTGAGATGTGATAGGTGATAGATCACTAGATAGTAACACATATATGTATACATAATTCAGGGTATCACAATCCAAAATTCACTTTTGCAGCTGAGCCCAGAGTGAAGCTGAGTTTGGGGAAGCCTTTCAATGATAATCACCCTGGCATGCTGGTATGCAGCGCTTACGACTTCTACCCAAAAATGATCCGCATAAGCTGGTACAGAGATGGGCAGAAGGTGACCAGCGATGTCTGGGCCACAGAGGAGCTAGCGGATGGAGACTGGTTCTACCAGAGCCACTCGCATCTGGAGTTCACCCCCAAACCTGGAGAGAAGATCACCTGTGAGGTGGAGCACATCAGCTTCAAGGAGCCCAGAGAGTTTGTCTGGGGTATGTGCACTGAGTTCTCAATAGCTAAGTGTGGCCTACTGCTAGAAGTGCTGGGTATGTGCACTGAGTTCTCAATAGCTAAGTGTGGCCTACTGCTAGAAGTGCTGGGTATGTGCACTGCGTTCTCAATAGCTAAGTGTGGCCTACTGCTAGAAGTGCTGGGTATGTGCACTGAGTTCTCAATAGCTAAGTGTGGCCTACTGCTAGAAGTGCTGGGTATGTGCACTGCGTTCTCAATAGCTAAGTGTGGCCTACTGCTAGAAGTGCTGGGTATGTGCACTGCGTTCTCAATAGCTAAGTGTGGCCTACTGCTAGAAGTGCTGGGTTGTGCACTGAGTTCTCAATAGCTAAGTGTGGCCTACTGCTAGAAGTGCTGGGTTGTGCACTGAGTTCTCAATAGCTAAGTGTGGCCTACTGCTAGAAGTGCTGGGTTGTCACTGACTAAAAAATCTACCACATGAAACTGAATGAAGAAGGCACACAGAAAACAGTTTGATGCTGACACAGTGGAAATATTCTATTGATTCAATAGGCTGCCTAGAATACCGGTCTCTTGAATGAGACTAAGGAATGTTCATTACACAGTTTATTAGTTATATTTTCAAGAGCTCAATACATAATCGCTATTTTAAAGACAAAACAGTTAGAGTGATAAGTACAGTTAAGAAGAGGACCATGGTGATTCACTAATTCTGACTAAGCAATCACAACTTACCTTGTACAACTTGAATATTCCAAAAGACTCAATGCAAAAAACAGTAGAGAAAGACCCTAACCAAATTAGTTAGACACAATTAAAAAAAAATACTTGCAACACACAGAGCAGCAATGTTTATTTCACACAATAAAAGCAATAAAATAGTCACAGCAATAAAAAGTCACAATAAACAATGATTAGAGGGGAGGGCATCTCAGAATCTCAGATATGCTTAGACTGACACACCTAGCTTTGGCTCTGAGTCCACAGCCTTATGATTCAGGAGAACAGGCCTAATCATTCACAGGATGGATACCCTCTGTCAATGGTTGCTAAGAACCTACAGTATATAAACTAATATCACCCGAGGCATAGACTCCTATGACTTAATAGTAACAGTCTTCTGTGTGGATGAACTCATTAAGTGGTTGCTAACAGCAACATATGATTCAAGGTGTAGGTTTGGTTATTTTGCCTACTTAGGCTACACTCTGTGCGGTGAAAAAGCTTTGGATGTCTCTTTTCTTTTTTGGTGGTACTGCTGATTTCCAAAGCACAAAAAAGGCAAAAGTGCAAAGGGAATACTGATCTGAAGTTTTACCCTTTCCTAGGGTATGTATTGGCAGATAGCCCTGATAACTTACTCTTGTTGGCACACCTGTTTACTAAGATTTGGGAACTCTACAAAGCCAAATGCAAAATGCAAAAGAAATAATAATAAATTGCGCACCAGAACATTCTCCTGTTCACAAGAAATTCAAAGCCCCAAAGAGGACATGGGCAAAAAATAAAAATTTGTATGTTTCTCGTGACCACCAGAAACTCTGTAAGCAGGCTCTGTAACACTCTGTCCTGGAACAGGAGTTATTTTTTAAATGCTATGCAATTGCCTGGAGCTGGCTGTGATGCCCCTCCAATAAGCTTAAGACAAAAAAAAAGATCAAGATCAAGATTTGCAAGATCAAAGGATACTTTGCCACAGGGCACAAGACTTTATGTGCCCTGCTTATAGATATGTCAAAGTACAAGTCCCAGACCCAAACCAGTTAAAGGTTGTATCAGCGATGGCGGGGTAACGTCACTTCTGTTGATGTTCAAACAAAACAGAGAGCTAGCTTGCTACTCCCTCCCCCTCCATCCCGTGCAATTGAAACTCTCCTGAACGCGCATCTCGTCTGTTATTGGTTGGAACACTTTATTTTGCCTTGGCAACACTTGTTGTTAGAAATTGTTTTTGTGTGCAGATCTCAGAGCCTAGGTTGCCTACAGAGACGTGTTTTTTTGATGGCCTGCTTATGGGGCGGGCAGCTAGCAGATCGGGTGGAAAGATTAGATGAATGTTTTATGTTTGGGCCTTTTTTGGGCCTGCAATCGCTGATACTACCTTTAAAGGAACCATATGTAAGATTGTGGCCAAAATTGGTACTGCAATCACTTTCAAATTACTGTAGAGCGGTGTATCCCCTCCCCCTCCCCCTCCCCCCTGACTCGAGGTTGCCAACCCGGATGCCGAAACACTACTGACTTTGTGATTAGTAGATAGATGGAGGGTGGCGCATCAGGCCAAAACACAACATGACATGACAAAACACAACATCAACATCAGTTGAGGGCTGCAACTTCACTTTTTAAATGACAATATCCTGGCCAGACTACTGTTGTCAGTGATATAAGTATTTGAAATGAACATTATTTCTTAATGTCTAGTGACATATCAGGGCCATTTTATGATTAATTTAAATAGATTTCTTACATACGGTTCCTTTAACTCTGCCAGCTACATTAGGATCATTGATTTTTTTTTTTTTACTTCTTATTGGTTTAGGACCAGTGGTCAGATGGTCAAATTACCTGCAAAAAGTCATTTCTGGGAGGCTCCCATCACCATGTCATGTTTAGTGATTAGTCACACACACACACACACACACACACACACACACACACACACACACCACACACACACACACACACACACACACACACACACTCTTGCTTGCTCACTCCAGATATTATTATAATATCCCGGGATATTGTATCAAATTTGCAGGAGTCTGTGAGCTGCTATCAATATGCGTGAAACTCACAGAACTTTCAGGAGGTTTGGGATGTCAGAATGAGCATTACATTTGAGTTGTAATGGGTTGTAGATTACTAAATAAGACAGTAATATATGTCCAACTTCGTATACTGGCAGACTCCTCCATGCCCAAGTCTGAGAGGAATAAGGTGGCCATTGGGGCTGCTGGACTGGTGCTGGGCCTGATGGTCTGTGCTGCTGGACAGCTCTACTACAGGAAGAAGTCTCAAGGTTAGTAGTGTCTAGATACAGCAGGGCACAGTGTTGGTCTGGCAAAACATAGAATTACAGACAAATATGCCAATAGCAAGTCCTCAAAAAAGAAATCAAGCAGATAACCGAAAAGGGTAATGCTTTTTAATAACTATTAAGCATTTATTTGTAGCTATTAAGCATGTATTTGTAAACTATTACTAAATGAAGCAATAAGCCATGAGAGGCTGTAGGTTACAATGATTTTAGAACAGTTAAGGGGCGTTGTTAGGCACTACTCGCAAGCGGCGTCCAGCTGCATCATCTCTAACTTTTGTATCAATCTGTGGTGGCACATGTAATTTACAATGAAATGCAGTCAAGATGTATGGTTATGCTAGGTTTTACAACGGCATTGAACGTGATTCAGCCAATCATAATTGAGGACTGGAACTATCCGTTTTAGAATGCTTTGTTCCTCATTTGTAAAGCATTGTTCCTACATTAATGAATTATTATTAATTAACATTAATTAATCAATAAAGCATTTGTACACACAGTTATAAATGGTTTGTCCAAAGTAAATAAGCCTATGTCTAAAATATGTTCATAAATTGTTGTTAATAATTAATAAATGATGCAATAATAATTTGTTAATGAAGTAATATTTTCATTACCAGTATTTAACAGTTGTTAAGGAATTGTCTATTGGTTATAAGATCAGTTAGAATGGGCGTGTTTATGATTAAGAAACTTTTTACATCTACATGTATGCATGCCTTTATAACAATAATGATTAAACACATGCACTAATGATTAGTTAGGGTGTGGATACATGTTTTAAAAAACACTTCCTAATACTATAATTCATGATTAACTCAGGAGTTGCAAGTGGTTAAGGATATTTTGTGGGCTCATCTAAAGTGAGGACTTTCCATGTCTTACAGCGCATTTACAAATGAGTTGTAAAGGTTACATTTGCATTTATTCATTTAGCAGACACTTTCATCCAAAGCGACTTACACATGTCAATTAAATTAAAGGCCAAGGGCACAATGGCAGAAGCAGGGAATTGAACACACAACTTTTCAGTCTACTGCATGCTAGCCTGGATCCTTATCCACTACACTACCTCCACAGCTTTACTGTATCACTATGAACGAACTATTTATAACTATGTGTACAAATGCTTTACTGATGAGGATTAATGTAGGAACAATGCTTTACAAATAAGGCACAAAACATTTAGTAATAGTGTACAAATGCGTAATAGTGTGTAGTTATTATAAAGTGTTACCGATGTGGGTAGTCATTATCATCTTCATGACAGTCATAAGTGACTGACTTTTTTCTATGGGTGAATGCTAAGTAATAAATAGAAATGTAATGTAGACCTAGTTGGAAGAACCTACATTGTACATAAACACTACATTTATGTGAATGAATGCATATGTTATGTTTTACGTTTATGTGTCTCGTAGGCTGGATCATAGGTCTGCCAGGATGAGAGTTCATTATAGACCCTTTCAAGAGAGTTCCATTATCAGCATCATAGTTGGCCCCACAAGACTTCTGTTTTAACATTCCATATGTTATCTTAATGCAGAGGAAGTAGATTGGGGCCCAAATAGAATGTTCAAGCATTGTTTTTGTTTTTATTGTTGAAAGGGTCTATAAGGACCCATCTTTCATGTGAGCTATCAGCACACTTTATGTCTCCAAATGTTAACTATGAAGCACCTTTTACTTCTGAACTGGTATTGTAAATATCATTGTCTTGCATCTGACTTTTTGTACTTCTGTGATTTCTTCCCTTTGCTATTGCATAGGATGTTGTAGGTACACATAGTGCTTTGGTGTGATTTATCAAATCCATCTAATGAGTAATATAACATCTGTAATGGTAAATGTGTTAACACTGGCTGTTTGATTGCCCTTTGATTCCACAAGAATGAATTCTGTTATGTTACTTCATGTAATCCATGTAACTGAGATTTTTGGCCCATAAACTGTCCTGGAAGGCATTGTTGAGATGTGGCTGTAAGGTAAACAAGGAAGTAAAGAGTGTATACAACATCTGTCATTACTTTATACATAAACCCAATAATAGTACATAAACCATATAGATTTTTCTGGTACTTTTGTCTTTCATTCCATTGCTCTTACTGTTGGTTATTGGTAGATAGGACTTTAGCGTCCTCTACTGACAAGTCTGAACAGTAAACTCACTTGCTCCACATGCCTTCCTTGTGTGTTTTGTTTGCTGCAGTGCCAACATTTCTTCACATATACACACACATATTGCATATATATTGCATATATTTGGACAAAAGCGTAACCATATATATTCACACACACACATACTGTACCACACACACATATTGCATATATATTCTCACATATACTGTACCTCACACACACATATTGCATATATGTTCTCACATATACTGTACCTCACACACATATTGCATACATATTCTCACATATAACATCCCTCTTAATGTGGCCTAGCTGGAGTGTCAACATTTCTCACATACTGTAGCTCTTAATATGGCCTAGGCTACTCTTTTAGATATGTGGCAACAACAGTTTTTTTCAACACACACAGCCAAATAAATGCTGTTTTTATTTCAAATCTAACTTTTCAAAACATAAAAAACAAAGCAAAACACATCCTCTCTCAGTGTTCCCACTGATCAACTTTCTGTGAAAATATCTCTCTGTTCTTCTGACTGCTACATTATGCCACCTAGTGGCTCATAGATGGTATAACCAGTGTATTCAGAAAACCTTTTTTCAAGGAAAAAAACTGAAGCCCTGCTGGAAATCAACAGTCAGTGCACACACAGCCTCTCCCAAGTGACCTACTTCTGCTCTGTCACTAACCCATACTGGTCACAAATCATAGATGCAAAAAGCAGCTGCAAAAGCTCAGCTCCTCAGCAAACAACCGCAGCTAGCTACTGGATCTAACCCTGCTGCAACTTCTGATGACATTTGACTTCCCAAAATGGGAATGTGCAGGCTCCACAGTGACCTAACAGCACATAAGATGCATCTTACAATTAATCACAGATGGAAATGTGACATGAGTACAGTAAATACATTCAACTCATAATCAAAGATTAAATTAAAGATTAAAGATAACAGATTTTCCTCAATAACTAGCACATTTATTATGCTGATTCTAAAAGTGCAGTAGACTGGACATGTAACAAGTATTCAAAATGTATGTGTGACTGACTTTGAGGACTTTTATACCCCAGTACCACCAAACTTTCCTTGACCATGAACAATTTTAAAAATATAAACACGAGATGTGCTGAAATAACATTCAGTTGAGGGAGTATAGAGTGGCATTCTTATCTAAAACACACACATTTTAAAACACAGTAAGTGGCTTTTCCTAACAGTATTTGGGCTTTCAATGATCACTGTTACACTATAACTTATTAATTCTCCATGCAGAGTCACAGTTTGTATGTGTTTATGGTTCATTTTACTGTGATCACTTGCTATTACTTTTCTGCTTAAATGATTTATTACTATTATTAATATTTGGACGTAGCAATATGACTTTAAATTAACTGTTCATTTTTTATATTAATATTTATTGTTATTGTTGTTTGTTGCTTTGAACAAAAGCATCTGCCAAGAACCATGTCCATAACCTGACATACAGTAGGCATTCCATGAGTCAACAAGAGTGGTGATATCTCAGGACATCCCCACTTGAGCATTTTGCAGCTAGCAATCACCCCACATATTGCACTGAATTATCCAACCCAAACATTCTATTCATTCAAGTGACAGAGCAACAACTTCATAACATATACATATTTGAATAAGAAAAAAGAGTAAATAAATAGGATGAATGATCATTTTATTATGAGACGTAAAGACAAGTAGGCTATAGAAATGACTGTGTGCACAAGCACATCCTCTCACTGAACCTGGGTCTCGAGTGGTGTTGCATTGCTTGGCAACTTAAGCCACTGAGGATTCAAATTTACATGAGCCAGCCAGGTATTGTCAATGGCTACATAGCCCAAACAGCTTTCTCAGTTTTGCGAAAACGAAACTTTGTTGTCAACAGGAAGCTGTATGAAGCCACACTGTGAATGCCATCCTGAGACAACACAAATGTCTGTCTCATAAACACAGGCTGTCAGGGTTGATGTAATAGTCCCTCAACAAGCAGCTACCACAGTCTGACCTTGAAAAGAAAAAAAAAACCCTCTTCATCTTGTCCTCACTGTAGCTCAATCTGACAGACATGGATCTCTCATTAGGACGTGTTCTTGTGCTTTGTGTCTTGGGTCACTGTCTTTGTCAGCCTCTCTCTCGGCCAAGCAACGGGCTTCTAGAGTGTCGAAAAACTGTGAACTCACCAGCCCTGGGAGTGTTGCCCGGTGGAGGCTGGGACAACCTACGGAACCTGGACATGGGGCGAGTCATGAACATCAGTTACAGGCACTGTCACACCACTGAGGACGGGGTCTACCTCATCCCGGACGAGGTGTTTGTCATCCCCCAGAAGGTGAGTGGTGTGGAGACTAACTCTGAGATCATCTCTTCGTGGCAGAAGCAGCACAGCTCCACCGCTCTCTCCATCAATACAGAGGCATCTTTCCTTTCTGTGCTGAATGCAAAGTTCTCCAGAGACAACCAGCGCATGAAAATCCATCAAGTCATGGAAAGTTCAGTCACTGCTCGTATACAAGTGAGTATGAACTTATACATGAATGGGAATGGGAGTGGGAATGCTTTGAGACTAAAATGGACACAAAATGGTTAAAATGTACTAACAGTGTATATAAATGTAATAAAAACTATGTCAAACTATTTACCGTGTAGGCCCCCTCTTACCTTGGCAATAGTATGTTTTTCTCAGTCACTTTGGTGCATTTTTCAGATCAGATTCGGAATTCTTAAAACTGCTTGTTCAAACTCCATATCATCTTATCACTTGTGCACATCATTAAAGCAATTTCTCCCAGTCTTGAACAAACAGCAATGCTACATCTATGGAGAATCTACATCCATGCAACTGATTGTATACAAATGTCTGTTGCTAATGCACTATACTGGTTCCATGCTGAATTAGTCCTACCCCATAAAATAGAAAAGGCCTTGTCTCATCATTGAGTCATTGTGTTGAACTAGTTCTCCTAACTAGTTGTCAGAACTGGGGTTTTCTATGTTTTACTGTAAATGTGTAATTTTTCCTTTGCACAATGCTGTAAAAGCCTTTGTTTTCTTATACTGTAACAATGGCTGTCAACAAATTACAGTACAAACATGCAGTCAATCCCCATCACATAATGTGTCACTTTGTAGTTTTACTGCAAAATAGATATGCCACACAGAAAATAGTACTGCCTTTTATAGTTTTTCATTTAAACATACTGACATAGTAAAGTATTGATCTTCTTCATAAACAATGGTGTCAAATACTTGCTTTTGAGCCATAAACTAAGCATTTTGAGCAAGATACACACTTTTGCAGGAAATCCACTATGTAGAATTGATTTAAAAAATGCTGTGCAAACGTTAACGATTTGATGATTCGAGAATTACACCAAAGTGATTCTAATGGATTCATTATAGTCCACTTTCAACAATTTTTACCATTCACTTTAACAACTTCTACTTCTACGTCTTTTTCCTCTGTAGGTGCGCAATCACCTCTACACAGTCAAGGCTTACCCTGACTTTGCTTTGGACTCTCGCTTTGCCCGCCAGGCAGAGGAAATCGCAGATGCAGTAGTAAACAACCAAACCCGCCAAGCCATTTACCTGTCAGAGAGGCTGGTGCTGAGCTACGGCTCTCATGTCATAACAACCGTTGAAGCTGGTGCTTCGCTGGTGCATGAGGACTACCTAAGAGCCTCTTATGTTTCCAGCAGCAACACAGAAAAGTCAACAGTGTCTGCATTAGCTGGTGCAAGCTTTTTCAGCAAACTTAATATTGATGGCAAATCCACAGGAGAGACTGTAGAAGCACGCATGTATGAGGGAAACATCACATATTCTTTCACCCAGAGCCATGGTGGGGCTTTGTTCTACCCAGGCATTACGCTGCAAAAATGGCAGGAAAGCACCGTTAACAATCTGGTGGCTATCGACCGGGCCGGGATGCCGCTGCACTTCTTTCTAAACAGAGCAGCATTTCCTCATCTCCCAGAACCAACCGTGTTTAAGATGGCAACGTTAGTGCGTCAGGCTGCCGAGCGCTATTACAAAATCAACAGCCGTCCAGGATGTGTCAAGCCAGACTCAAAGAATTTCAACTTCCAGGCCAATATAGACGATGGTTCTTGTGATGGCTTGGCAACCAATCTCAGTTTTGGAGGGGTTTACCAGCAGTGCTCTAAGCTCACACCAGATGCAGATCCGATATGTAACGACCATGCACAGGCAAATCCAGACACTGGAGATTACTCATGTCGAGAGTCATTCAGGTCCATTCTGTTGCAGTCAGAGGTACAAGAGCAGGGTTACACTGAGTATGAATGCCATAAAGAAAGTGTCCGATGTTGGGTTATTTCCACATGTTCTAAGACAGTTTGTGGAAATAGCTATCATGTCAGACGTGCTCGCATTGACACTTTCTGGTGTTCCACTGTTAATGACACCGTGGAGCTTTCAGGATACCTCTTTGGGGGGCTATATAGCCTTTCCAGGCGGAACCCATTAACGAAATCCATGAGTTGTCCTCCAAATTTCTTCCCCCGGAAATTGTTGGCGAGTGGGCTGATGGTATGTCTAAGTAATGACTATGAAGGAGGCAGTCAATACTCTGTGTCTTTTGGAGGATTTTTCAGCTGCAAATCTGGCAACCCTCTGGCTGGTGGTCTCCAGCACTGCCCCCCACAGTTCAGCCAGCATCTTGCAGCCATCAGTGATGGATGCCAGGTTCTCTACTGCGTGCAGTCGGATGTTTTCACAGCAGAAAAACTGCTGCCCATCAATTTACCTCCCTTCACAAGGCCTCCTCTGGTCAACATGATTGCCACCAACACTGTGGCTGTGATGACAGAGGGAGGCAGGTCCTGGGTCAGAATGGGAGAGACGAGGACATGGAGACTGGCCAAGCCTGAGGACATCAGAAGGCTCTCAGAGGAGCTGGACCCATCTGCAAAGGTGCCCCCCTCCAGGTTGTCCACGAACATATTAGGGTGGCAGATATTCGGGGTCACTATGGCATGCATCGTGCTCGCCTTAATACTTATAGGAATAGTGCTGCTGGTGAGGAGAAGAAACAAACAACGAAGGACGCCTGAATTACCGGAGAGCAGAGAGTGTCAACAATTTATCAACGATGGTCAGATTAGTGATGGTGGGGAAGATGACGCAGAGGTCTTCTCAGTGAGACTGTGAGGAGAGAGGGACACAAGGGAGGAAACAGTAGAGCAGGGTGTTAGGGATGCACGCATTGTTAACAGAGCTGGTAGCGTGTGGCTGGGGATTGTGAGTGGTTTTGTTTGCAGACATGTGCTTCCTGTTTTTTATTCTGCTTGCATGCTCAAATCAGATTTCCTCTCCTCTCACTGAGGTTGCATGAATTGCTGCGCAGTATACTCACAAATGACACGGTTGACCTATATTGTAAGCCTCCTATTGTCATGATTTGATTTTGCATGTAACAAAATGATGTTGTTATATGAATGATTTACATACAGTATTTTCAAATGCTGTAGACATTTAAAGTGCTTTCTTTAATGCCATTTTAACGGAGAGGTTGGGTGTGGGGCAGGGGTGGGTGGTGGGAGGTGGAGTTGTTCATTTTGAATAGCCTTGTATGACCTGGGAGGAAAATACCATTATGGTTACTGTATATTTATATTAAGCAGCAGTGGCTGCACTTTTCCAGGGAACTGTTTTAGCATGGTTTGTATCTGTAAGTACACAAAAACGTTCTAAAATAAAATATCAATTCAACCATTGTCTTTGGGTAAAAATACTTTGACTTAAATATGTGACTACGGTAGTTTTGAACCAACACTGATACACTGACACTGAAATATTGAGGAATGAGATGCATTTTCAAAAACATTTTCTTGCATGAAGCTGCAATCTACTGTCTGTTTGAACCCTCTTCCACAAATCTGCCTATGATCCTCCACTCATTTGCAGACAGATGAGATTAAAGGATATACAGTATAGACAATGATGTTTTTTTCTCTCCTCTCTCGGCTTAGTCATATTCGGTTAAATACACACCCACACGTGCACACGTGCACACACACACACACACACTCTTGTGGCCTCATGAGAACCTCCCCCACAGCACAGCTGGAGCTGAGGCAGCCGTCCGGCCCCGGCTCTCATCAAAACAAAACAGTTTGCCTGATGAACACAGTCTGACCGCAGGGACAGGGGGCCTGGCAGAGGGAAACTCCCTGCCCTTCCTCAAACACAAGAGACACTGCAGCTCAAAGAGGAGCTTTTCAGAACGGCAAGGCACTCATGAGCAAGACACAGAGAATCTGGGATTTGAGAAGGAAGGAAATAAATGCTGGACCAATCCAAAGCTATAATTGTCTTCTTGGAAACTTGGCCTTGGGGGAGTTGCTTTGTGTGAGAGACATAACTGCTCCCATCAACTGGAAATCTGAGGAACTCAGAAGTGGCTGGTTCTAAGGTAGGCCTATGATATTCCACAAGTGTAGCCTACTTTTTAGCTTTCTGGTAGGCCTATTATGTTCATAGTCTGCAATTTTTCTGCAAAAAAAATGTGTTAAATATACTCTGCTGCCCTGGTTTTAAATGACCTATATAGTGCTTTTTCTTCTACAATCAAGACAGCACTACTGAATAGGGTAGCCTAGGCGGCATGTTGTGTACATTTTGTTCTTATAAACCTACTTAAAAAAAAAATAGATTCAATATATTTTCTAACGGGACAGAGTTTTCCTGGAGTTGACAGCAATGTCTTATGGTAATTAAGGTCCAGGAAACAGTTACAAAATGAACTAAGAAAGGAACTGCAAAACGGCCCTAATGTACCATGTGACGAGCTAATATCATCTATTTATTTTTTTCATCCTTCTCGTGTTTTAGTTGTGACACGTGCTCGGTTGGAAAAATGGCCAGACTGAAGTTGTATGTGGTCAAGCTGATATTCCCTCTTCTTTCACTTCTGGGAAGCACCGCTGCCTGCCGGAGCGGTACCCCAGCAGAGTGCGAGAAGGTGCCGTTTGTGCCCGGTTACAACCTTGCAGGAGAGGGCTTTGATGTGGTTAAAATGCGTCGCAAAGGCGCCTACTTGATCAACGTTAAAACGCACCTTAACGACAATGGCACCTGCACGCTGTGTGAGAACCGCTTCCAGGGTGGGCAGGTGCAGAAGCTACCCGCCATGGTCCTGGACTGGAGACCCTTTAGCCGGTGCAGCAAGCAGCTCTCCAGTGCGCTCCATCACACAGTCGACTCCCTTGTCAAGAGCTCCACTGCGCTTATCAACAACAACTGGGGCATTGACCTGAACCTGGACACCTATGGCAAGGTGCTTCTGGGAGGGAGCCGTTCAGACATCGCTAAGTTCGCAAGAACTCAGTACAATGTGGACAAAGCTACTTTTGCACTACATGAAATCACATGCACATACTACAGGTAAGCTCCTACACACCGTGTGTGTTTACAACAAGGGCCTAGTAGCTTATCAGCGGATGTGCTATAACAGCTAATGCACGTCAGAACTTAAGTGACTACAAAGAAAAGCCTGCGTACTCAGTTGAGTATTTGGAATTAGAATTAATTTTAATTATTCATATTCACATTAATTTATTTATTCATAGGCCTACATGAAATAAAAACACACTACATACAAATTAAACAACAAATAATTAATAACACAGAACATACAATATTCCAGATTTCATTTTCAATTTCCAGCTGATGGCATATACATGTAGTAACAATGGTTTTATTACTAGTCTTCACCATATTCAAAGAGGTTCTTATCTCACTCTGAACACAGGGCTTCAAGTATCCTGGTTGAGTGGGATTGCAGTTCACAATAGCAGGTCTCCAATAGAACATCAAACCCTTTCTCACACTGTGTCTGAAAAGCACTGATAAGCTGTGACAAGAAAGAGTTTACAACTGTTGTTTTGCTCAATAGTCATCCCACTTTGTTTGGGCTACCAGGATAAATAGTATCAAAACAAAGCATGACACCATTCTATTAGAGCCATGTTTATTTGGTTTAGGGGAGTGAGCTGATCTATGGTTATCATTCATAAATCCTCTTTATCATCTTTTTACAGTTACAGGGTGACTGATCACCCAGAGCTCAGCAGCGAGTTCAGCAAGCACCTTAAGCGACTGCCAAAGCAGTATGACGACCAGAGCAAAGCAGTGTACCGCAGGACCATCGACACGTATGGCACCCACTACATCCGCCACGTGCACCTGGGTGGCCGCGTGCGAAGGGTAACGGCCTTCCGGACGTGCCTGGCGACGCTGAAGGGCTTCTCCGAGACCGAGATCAAGAACTGCCTGAACGTGGAGCTCAAGTTAGCACTCGGCTTTCTCCCCGCCAACGCCTCACTCTCCAACAAGTGCGTGGACATCCTGAAGGACAACATGAGTATGGGCTTCTACCAGGGCTTCATGACCCACAAGATCGAGGTGCTGGGCGGGGAGAAGTACTTCCCGGACGTCCTGTTCCAGGAGAGCCCCAGCAAGGCCTACAGTAGCTGGATGAGCAGTTTGCAGGAGAACCCGGATGTGGTCTCCTACGCCATCTACCCCTTGCACCACCTGGTCGATGATCCGAACATCAGGGGCAATCTCAAGAGTGCCGTTTCTGAGTACATAGAGGAGAACATGGCTCCAGCGGACCAGAAGAATGGCCAGTGCTCCCCCTCCGAAAATCTGGACCACAACTGCTGCCCCTTGAGGACCGCCAGGGGCAAACTCCTGGTGGAGATCCAGAGAGCGGCAGGGTTAAAGGCTGACACGTTTACCAAGACTGACGCTTTCGTCAAGATCTGGTACAACGGTAAGTATCGCGAGACCGACATTGTCGAGAACGACAACAACCCGTCGTGGAACGTCACCTACAACTTCGGCTCCATCGAGGTGGGCCACCAGCTGATTGTGGAGGTGTGGGACAGTGATGTGCTGTACAACGACATGCCCGGGCGCTGCGTCCTGATTCCCGAACGTGGGGTCCACACACATGGCTGCAAACTGAACAAAGGGGTGCTATACTTCTCTTATGCGGTCCTTTGCGATGCTCACCTGACAGGTTACAGGTGTGAGAGGTATTCTCCCAAACGGTAATAACCTCTCGGTCAACTGTCAGTGACTGTGTGAAGTCTTAGTAACTGCTGTAACTGTGACCACAGTTTAGAACATTTTTCCTAATTTTGTTTTTCTGTATTTTGAAATGGTAATTTTTTTTTTTTTTTTTTTTGGGGGGGGGGGTTGTTATATGTTGACTCACCCACAAAAGCACCATGTTGCTGCAGCAGAATCTTTGTGATATTTTTAGAGAACAAGTAAATGTTTGGATTGGTTTAATTTCCTGGGTTTCAAATTTTAAATAAGAAGTTCAAATAAATGATTCTGTACTTTTCGAAAGACACCACTATTCAGTTTCTTATTTATGACCACTGAAGGCAAACATTATGGGTTAAGACTGAAAAAGAAAAAAAAAAAAAAAAAAAAACTCAGGCCCCATGAACAGTTCCAGTCATGTGCCTGGAAGAAGCGTGTGGGGGAATACAACCCAGTAACTACCGCTGTGACTATTTTGAGAAATGCTTATGTAAGCAAAACTAGTTTGCAGCGGGCTGCATACTCCATACCTCACATGCCATCCCAGAAATTCAGCTCCTGTACTCCTAGTGTCTGACAGGTTAAAGGCCTAAGTTTACTGAGAAACTTCTGAATCTACAGTGCGTAATCACAGTACACAATCACAAGTCTGTCAAGTGACAGTGTGGAGGTTGCCTGATTTTCTGCCTTACATGTTGGTTGGTATGTGTCTTTTATATTGAATAGGTCTATTCAGCATATTATAATGGGCATGAGTATTGTGTTTTGTCACAATTTCAGTGATGGGGCCAATCATGTGAATTTTAGTTATCCCCATCCGCATAAATCAGTTTAATGCGGGTCAGTCTCCTTCAGCATTACAGACATTTACCACAGTGTGGCATGGAGCACTACAGTTATGAGTCATGTGGTGAGCATAATGCATGCTAGTAAAAACCCTCCACTGAATGACTGTCTGACAGTATTTTAGTACTTTAACTTTGAAAGGAAAAGTGTCTCCTTGGAAACAACCAGAGATGAGTAGAATATTACATGAAAACGTCAAAAGTGGTTGCTCAATTATATTTATAATTAATACACATGCCCCATTAGAAAAAAAATAATAATTCTGATGTGGGATAAAAAATAAGTAGTAGACGGAAGCCGCTAGTAGTAAGGAATACTGTAACTTGCCTATGAGTTTTCAAGTTATATTTATTTCATGAAGATGTACAAGACAAAACACAGACAATAGCTAAAAACAGTTAAAAAAAAAAAGAAAAAAAAAAAAAAAGCCCTGTCTGGAGAGGTAACAGTACCATCACTGCTTTCAAAGGCCCATTGAGACCTTCAAAAGCAAAGCCATATCTTCAGGCATGGAGCTCTCTTCCCCTAAAGGAGAGAAAGAGTCAGAGTTCAGTCAACTGAAAATATAGTCACACAAGCACCAGACTTACAAAAAATCCATGCGAATTCATTCTGGGTTCAATCTTTGATATTTTACATGATTATACAGCTTCCACCATTATCCTGGCCTGGAACAGTGGGGGAAAAATATGCAATCCCCGAGCTGTGCTTACCCATGTCTGAAGAGATCATACACTCTTCAAGTTTCAGTTTTTCCTGCCCGACTCGCAGCATGGCATCTTCAATGGAGTCTTTGCTGACCAGCTTAATGACAGTCACAGGCCTGTGGGTCAAAAGAGGACCAGAAAATGATAAACACACCCTCACTTCACTCCTCACTTAACTGATGACAACTTCATACCACAAATCACCCTGGGACTGCCAGAGAAACAAAGGTTTGGCATAAATGCAGAGCCACATGGCTGCCAGAGGCTGAGATATTCTGTCTCTGGTCCTGATGGTTGGGTTGAAAACCCCATACACCAACCTGGTCTGGCCCATGCGATGGCAGCGGTCTTCTGCCTGCTTGTCGTTGTAGGGGTTGCAGTCGATATCGTGGAGGATGACCACGTTGGCGGTCGCGAGGTTGATGCCCTGTCCCCCAGCACGGGTGGACAGCAGGAACACGAAGATATCAGGGTCGTTGTTGAAATCATCAATGAGCCCAATCCTGGAGTAGGACAACCAAAGGTTTGCTGACTGTGTCTCTGTGTGTGTGTGTGTGTGTGTGTGTGTGTGTGTGTGTGTGTGTGTGTGTGGTAATGATTAACTCAGCACCCCTTACCTCTCCGCAATAGGTGTGGACCCATCCAGCCGGATGTAACGATGGTCCAGGTGCTTCAGCAGAACTTCTACGATGTCCAGCACCATGGTGAACTGGCTGAAGAGCACCACTCTGTCTCCCTGAGGACAAAGATGTCCAGTTTTTAACACACAAAAGAGGATGAGGAAAATTAGGGGGCCAAAAATGGTAAGGTCAATGGATCAATATGACCGAGTATAGGAAATAAATGCTTGAGAAGGAGGGAGGGACAGAGATATTCAACAAAAATTTGGATCCAAACATACAAATACTGCAATAGAGCAGGTTGTACACACTAGTGGTACCTTCTCTTTGAAGGACGCCAGTAGTTGTGTGGGCAGACTGAATTTTGGAAGCAAAACTATCTCTGACAAATTGCTGTTACAATTTCTGCAGTTTACAAATTCTGAACTCTTATCAGATAACTAATTTGTAACTCTGTCGCAATGTGACAGTTCATTTAAACTTCACAACGACATTGGCGAATGCACATGCGGCTACAGGAGCTGTCAATCCTGAGAGAATAATTGTGCATTGTAACTAAGGGATGCAATAACGCCGCCAACAACAACCAAAACCATTCATTGTCAACAAGTTAAACTGAATGTAAGGTTTCATTGTAAATCAAAACAAATTGTTTCTCCTCTTTGCAAACGTGTCTTTATACAGATTAGTTTCAAAAATGTTGCAAAGATACTGCATCAATCCTTAGTGCTCATTAGGCTACTAGCTTTTTCTTCCTCTTTATTCATTTAGGCTATTTATTCATCATCTTCCACCTTTCACAGTACTTGTGTGGCACACGCATTCTCACCAGCAAAGACCGGTCACCTGTCACTCATCATCGTAGGGGAGGTTTCTGCCATCATTCCCACGTTATAATGATCAGCCAATCAAGGTGGTCACTTCAATCAGGCTTGTGCATGAGTAATGATGTCAACCATAGCAACGGAGCTCTTCTCTTATCTTAGGAGTTGTCATTTTTCCTTACTTAGAGTAGGTATGAGCGGCTAAGTGAATAGGTTTTAAGAGAAAACTCAAACTAGCTCAAAACTTTTAGTGCGATTCAGGAACACTCCTAGTGGTAAGATAAAAAAAGCTTTGTGAATACGGCCCCAAACAATGGTATAACAGCATAATCACGTGTGTGTGTGTGTGTGTGTGTGTGCTAGAGAGAGATAACAATTGAGTGGGTTTTACAGTACATGCTAATGTTACCTTTTCTTTGAGGGAGGCCAGTAGTTGTGTGAGTCGATCAAATTTTCCCGAGTCCAGCAGCAGGTCAGTGTCGAGCTTGTGGCTGTGGATGGATGGGTACTGCAGACAAAGGTTATGCAGCTCAAAGTCCGACATCGCCTCCATGTCCTCCTGGATCAGGACGGGGTCAGCATCAAAGTGCGTCGGCTCCTGAACAACAGAGGAAATTCATCATGTTTTTGATTGAACAACATGAGGAATCAATATGCAACACTAACAGTTCACATCCACGTGTGAGGGAGTTCTCCTACCCCCACCTCACCCCACTCTGTTTAGTCTGTGGCATGTCACAGCAGAGTGTGACTTGTGATGACATTAGAGAAAATTAAGTAGTACCATGTGCCAAACAGGCACTGCAGCCTACTGGGTATTGGGTACATGAGGTAACATTTGTATGTGGCCCCGCTTGATTCTAAAGGCTGTTTCAGACCGGGTGCGTGGCGTGAGCGTGACAGCTGCGTGGCGTGTCCGTTTTTTTTTGCGGCTCCCATGTTAACAGGTTAGAACTTGCAGAGAGGCCAGCGCAGCGTCACGTCACGTCAGACACGTTTCTGGTAAGCAAAGACATAGAAAACGCCAAGCCGCCGCAAAGCAACTGACACGCCACTCACCCGGTCTGGAACAGCTCTAACACAAATAACACAAGCATCATCCTTTTAACTGTCTGATTTGCACATTCAGTTCTATCTGGTCAGACCACAGTCTGTCTCCGTAAGCATTTCAGCTGTTTAACTGAAAATGCTTACTGACTGCACTCTGACCAGACAGAACTGGACGAGCGAATCAAATCTCACAACGCGCTAGGACTGGCCAGTTGCGCGCTGACCTTCAGCATGGCCCGGCTCATGGCTGCCAGCTTCTCGGTGGTATAGTACTGCCGGTGGAGCAGCGGGTGGTTGGCCATCTTGCGCAGCTGCATCATCACATTACACAGCTCTTTCTCTGAGGAGAGGACAAACACATAAACACCGGGTCACCACGCGGTTAAGAGAACACTCAGCAAACAGTATAGTATAGTATATAGTATAGTATATAAAGGGGAGAGGCAGGCACAGGCACACACACACACACACACACACACACACACAGGCATCACATGTACATTTGGGGTAAGAATGCTGCCCTATGGGACTCAATGGGTGTGTTCGAAACGGGTAAAGTTGCTGCCTTTTAAGATATCTAACTGGGGAGCAAGGCAGCAAGTGTGGTTCGAAACCGAAAAAACAAATTCTGCTGCCTTTTAAGATATCTAATTTTTGGAGGTAGCATCGATGCACACTTCATGCTCCCTCCTACCCATAATCCCTTGCGGCAACGTCTGAAACAGCTGTGAAAAGTAAACAAACATGGCGGATGACATCGGTAATGGCTGCTATATCTGTTTAAAATGTCATTTGTGTGACCTTATTTTGCTTAGATTTGTAGATTAGAGATGCGAAATAAACAATTTACTATCTGATTATGCCATTGTTGTAACCATTAATAGCGTCTGGTCTGATATATCTGCCGGCCGTAAAACTAATTTATACCGTTAGCCTGCTAGCTTACGTAAGCTAATTTAGTTTAACGTCAGGCCTTTGCGAACGTCATACCGTAGTGTTAACCAAAGATTCTAGAGTGCTACGCTCATTTTTAAAAGATGCATTTACTCCAAAGTCATGTCTAGGGAGACAGCTCTCTATGTAGGGAGGGAGGCAGTAGGCAGCTGTCTCCCGTTTCGAACACACCCAATGACTGTGCTGGACTAGGCAGGGGACCTACTTTCTCCAGGGACAGAGCGTTTGAGCTTGTTGAACAGGGAGGTGTAGAGGTCCTTCTGCTTGGCTGACATGGGGCACGCCTCCACCTGCTCCACCTTAGGGGGCAGCTCTTTCAGCACCTGAGGAAGACAAGGAAAGTTAACGAGTGAGAGTGTGCGTGCGGAACAGCTGCGTTGCATGTTGACTTCCATTTTGACGTCCGTGTCAGCAGCCACACCGCCTCCGTCATACGCCCAATCCGGACCCAGCCAGAGAACAGAAGCGGCAACTATTTGTTGCGCTTGCTGGGAGCGATTCAGTGCAGAGGGAGAGAGCTGAGCAAGAGTGGGCGTGGGGTGGGGATCACACTGACCAGCAGCAAGCGGTCAGATTTCCTATTGTTTGAATTGCCACCGTTCTGCTAGTGTCAAACAATTTCACGTTCAATCAGACCCTTCGTGTAACTTAGGAATGAGATAGAACTTCCTTTAAATTATTATTATGGCCTGAGCATTGTGTTTCCCTTTACCACTGCCACTTCATTATTTCCAATGTGATCCCTGCCTTATGCCGCCTTCAGTGGACCCCTCAGTGGACATGGTACTACACAACTGAAAGCGTTGCAAGCATTTAAAGTTATTTTTAACTAATTGTCTAACTGCCCTAATATCGTTAGGAAACCATGTAAGAAAATGACATGACCAAAAACCTACCAACCGTTAATTTTATTGTGTACCACTACGGATCATGACCGTCCCTTTTTGATGACTTCGGTTTGAAAATGTATTGTTTTAAAGCATGTAGTATGCTAATATAAAAAGTAATAATTCAGTTTGTTTATCAGCACCATAGCTGTCGCAGCATAGTGATGCTGTGGTTTCCTGCAGTGGGGATGGCAGCGCTGCCGGCGGGGTCATTGCTCACCTCGGCTTTGACCCTCCTCAGGATGAAGGGCTTCATTATGCGTTTGGCCTGATCGATCCTGTCCTTATGGAAACTGCTCTCCTCGTCTGATTTCTGAGGGAGGCAGAAAAAGAAATCAGGAGAATGACTAAACAAAAACAAGAACAAAATAAAAAACAATAATAATAAAAAAAAGACAGATAAAAGGTAGAGTGTGTGAACGGAATGTCCAGACAGGAAATGAGCAAACATGATTCTGGGAAGGCTCAGCTTGTTTGAGCTTTGCTCTCCAGGTTATTACTTGCACTGAGCGACAAGGGGGAAGAGGAAGGGGAGAAAGCGAGAAATAAAGAAACAAAGAGGGTCAAAAGGACAGACAGACACACATTCATATTGGAATTCACAGTCATGACCTGGGGGTTATCCCAGATACATGGTTTAATGACTACCTCTGAGTGAGTGGTATAACTCCTAATAGAAGGGCACTATGGATTCATTCCTCAAGCAAAACAAAATCATTGGGCTCTTCTTTCAAAAGGTTTACTACTTACTGCTTTCTCTGTAAGTCAAGCTCCCCAGAGGCCTGGGGCCATATTAACGAAACAAATCTTAAGATAAATCTTAAGTAGATTCCTTAAGAGTAAAGTCCTTAAGAATGTTCTTAAATGCTATTCACCAATATTTTCTTAAGAACTGTCGTATTTCTTAGGAACTTCTTGTTTTCTCACTTAAGAACTTCTTAGATAAGAAAGGCCTGCATCATTTATCAACAGTGTTAACGTTACCCATACCTAGTTTAAAACGATGAAACCACGTTTCAATGACACACACCATTCAGTGCCATTCATAGACTGTATAAAGTGCCATTTGAATCGGACTAACGATATCTGCTACAAACGTAACGTTAGTTTTGTTTACAAGTAGCAACTGTTGCTAAGGGGGGAAAGCCATGCCTTCAACAGCACTCGCGTTAGCTTGCGTTATGCAGTTTTTTACCATGGTTTTTACTAGAAAATACGGCCATTTCCATGGACCTTGTGTTTAAGAAACAAGGTCCATGGAAATGGCCGTATTTTCTAGAGAAACATGTTCTAAACGCTGACGTCGATGTGCGTCACATGCTGCCACCCTTCGGTTATGCCAGTTTTCAGTAGACAGAGGGCTTACCGAAAACAATAGCAGTAAGTTAAAATTAGCAATAAATGGTAAGCTTATATATTGTAAGTACACATAATAAAGACTGATATTTTAAACGAGCTGTCTAAAACGTTTAAATGTGTTTATATAAATGACTTTAAGAGGCTCAACTTTACACTGTAACATTTTTAAGACAGGTGCAGGGTTGTCTTAAAGTTACAAGGAAAATTGAGAAGAAATGTAAGAACTTTGTTTTCAAGAATCTCATTTGTTCTTAAGTGTTTTCTTAGGAAACATCTTAAGAAGAAAATTAAGAAAAAACATAAGAACTTTATTCATGAATATCAAATCTTCTTAAATTTGTTCTTAAGACAAAAGATAAGAAAGCACCACTTAAGACGTTTTTTGTCTTAAGGCGGCTTTGTGAATACGGCCCCTGGTCTCCAATACATGGAATATGGCAATTAAAGTCTGAGACTTTTTCCTGACAGAGACATCTCCACTGACTTTCTATTTCAGTCCAGGGCTATAGGCTTAATCTTTAACAGGAAACCAGCACCAAAAGGACTGCAGGCCATCTTTTGGCTTCAGTCTCCTGTCCAACTCCTCCTTGAGTAGGGCCAGACTTGCTCTTTGTCCTCAATTCAAGACACCCTTTTTCACCCACATCCCCAGAACATTCCATCTCCAACTCCCCCTACAGCACGCACTCACAGTGGACAACATCTCCATCTTGCCCCATAGAGCACACTCACAGTGGACAACATCTCCATCTTGCCCCATAGAGCACACTCACAGTTGAGAACATCTCCATCTTGCCCCACAGAGCACACTCACAGTGGACAACATCTTCATCTTCCCCCATAGAGCACACACTCACTTTGGAGAACATCTCCATCTCCTCCCTTAGCACACACACATTGGATAACATCCCCATCTTCCCCCATAGAGCACACTCACAGTGGATAACATCTCCATTCCCCTTAGCACACACACAGTGGAGAACATCTCCATCTTCCCCCATAGAGCACACACTCACTTTGGAGAACATCCTGGCAATCTGGCTGGTGCTGCTGGAGAACATGGAGGGCATGATGAAGTTGAGCAGAGACATGAGCTCCAGCAGGTTGTTCTGCACTGGGGTGCCCGTCAGCAGCAGTCTGCGCTCGGCCTGGACAGGAGGGGAAAAGCACAGGAGATGTATAATCCATGCTGTAGTTAGGTTACTGAGTCATCATCACCATCATCACACATTTCTAACTAGAAAGCAAACCAGCTTTTCTTGGGGTGGTGTGACCATTGGGGAGAGGGGGATGGGGGGGTAAATAGAGTATGTAAATTGAATTTCCCCTAAAGATAAATAAAGTATCTATCTATCTATCTATCGACATCGAGCAGCCCTGTCCGGGTCTGGAAGGTCCACTGCTGTGTGCGGCTTTGGTTGCACAGACATAGCTTACGAGGATTGGATTTTCAACTTCCTTTTATTATAATCCTTATCATCAATCATCACCACCACCATCATCATCATCACCACCATCATCATCATCATCATCATCATCATCATCATCATCATCATCATCACCACCACCACCACCACCACCACCAATATCATCATCACCATCATCATCACCACCACCACCACCACCACCACCAATATCATCATCACCATAATCATCATCATCGGTGCAGCACTCACGTTGATAGCCATGAGACAGCGGTAGCGTTGAGAACTCATGTTCTTCAGCATGTGACCTTCGTCAAAGATGGCGTACTTCAGCTTCAGCTTACGAAACAGGCTGCGGTCAAAGTCAGTTCCCAGTGTTGAGCGATACCTGAGTGAGGGTACAGAGCACATGTACCATCAGGCATGTGCACACACACCCACACCATGCAATGCAGATGTGTGTAAGAATATGAACAAGTTTATGAACAATATTCTGAATGTTCATATATGTGCTCAAACTGCATTTGTTGTAGACAAGAGAGTTAACAATCGCAGAGCTTAGATTCTAGAGGAACATCTATTCAGCGGGGTATCATCCCATGGGCCAATCACGTAAGGGATTGATGAATAGCGACAGATGCCTGGCTCTGATTGCTCGGTGATTGACAGCACGTAGCAATCAATTATCATTAGGAGATGATTAATCAGCACATTCAGTCAAGTGCTTTCCAGATGCGCAAGCTGCCACTGGGACTAGGGAGCCCCTGTGAGGGCAGGTAGGGCTACAACAAGAGCCTGCAGTTCTGTTTCTGGTCACCGGAGGGCACTGTGGCACTTCAGCAGATGGGATAGGGGAGTGGATGCAACAGCCAAAGCAATGGTGGAGGAGAGAAGGAGAGAGAGAGAGAGAGAGAGAGAGAGAGAGAGAGAGAGAGAGAGAGAGAGAGAGAGAGAGAGAGAGAGAGAGAGAGAGAGAGAGAGAGAGACCAGAAATAGAACAATGGAAGGTGGGAGGCAGCTGTAATGTGTGGGGGGGGGGGGCTAAGCCCAAAGGGTGATTATTACTCACGTGCATACAATGACATTGAAGTCCACCTGCCCGTCGAGAATGTCACGGCGCAGGTATTTGCGGTCGTCTATAGAGCCTGAAACAAAGACACACACAGACACACAAAATGATGTGACCTTATTGCAAAGGACAACACACTGCCACATATTAAACTTAGTTTGGAAATTTTATTTCAGAAATATATGTGCCCACAACAGTGTCCCAAACTCACCACAATAGACCAGCACCTTCAGAGTAGGGCACCACACTTTCAGCTCACGGACCCAGTTATCTGATAAAAACATCCGCATCAACATCAACAACATCAGCATCATCGGCAACATCTACTGAGGGATGCTCACGCTGTCCCAAATAGCTGCACTTAAATAAGCCCTTAGCACTAGCCTCCCAGCAACTCAATATCCAGAGTAATAAAAATTCTCATGCTGCACTGACCTCACATACTGAAAGTGCACAATCTGAAGCGCTGCCAGATCGTTCGTGTAAGTTATTCACACAAGAACCCCCAGCAGCTGCTGGGCAGCCTTTTACCGCACACAAATTTTACATTTATGCGACAGTCAGTCAGTCTGGACACGCAAGCGTCTGCCAATTTAATAAAAGGTAAATGTCAAAGTGCTCCCTTGTTCTCAGGCTGTGGGTGTGAGGTCTCGTACCTAGCGTGGAGGAGGGCACAGTGATGAGATGAGGGCCGGTTATGCCCTGCTGGTAAAGGTGGGCCAGGAAAGCTATAGCCTGGACAGTCTTCCCTAGGCCCTGGAGAGGGAGAGAGGGAGAGAGGGAGAGAGAGAGAGAGAGAGAAAAAGAGAGAGAGATAAGCCTGTTATATCAACCACTTTATGTACAGAAAGGTTCAAGGACTACTGTACCATCACGTATACAGTGTTTATGTCATGACACCTGCTGAAATGGATTGGGTGGGGTGGGGTGAGGCGTGGGTGGGTGGATGGATGGATGGATGGATGGATGGATGGATGGATGAATAAATGAATTACTGTCTTTTCTTTACCACTCACCATCTCATCAGCGAGGATGCCACTCAGCTTGTGTTGGTTTAATAGTGTGAGCCACTTCACTCCGATGAGCTGATAGGATTGCAACCTTAAACTGATGGGACCCAATGGAACAGCCACACACACATAAATAAGAAAAAAAGCAGGAACAGCACAATCAGATAACAAAACTGACTTCCAGAAGTAAAGGTAGTGGCTAAGAGTGGAGCTTCCAGGTCAGCTGTGGGCCATGACTAGAGTTGCTTATTCTTCCAGGGTTAATGCCCTCACCATGGACAACACTAGAGCTGTCCACACCTCATGAAACCTTTTTCACATATTCTTACTTTGTAAAGGCGATTTGTCATTTGCCACGACCAAATGAGTCCAAGGTCATGGAAATCCATTTTGAGATATAGCGTTTTGAATGCAGAGAGGGTCGAAAAATGACTAAATTATATTTCCTAATTTCACCACCACAAACACATTCCTTAACCTCTTATCACTCACTCATTGACGTATCTTACTGTAAAACCACCAAGAAATATGATTTTGAAGGCCAAATGTGTAGGCTGCTCATTAAAGTTTGGATAAAAAAGTTGACATTTTTCTTCCTCGTTCAGATGCTTGCTGTGTGAGGACAGGAAAGTTTCCGTTTTCTTTGGTCTGATAAATTCGTGTTATGGCTTTTGGCCTCTTCAAGAAGTCATCATTAATAATTATTCTGAAGAAAATGTCTAGGATTTAGGAGAAGAAACAGCAACCTAAACCAATTTTTTTATTTTGTTGAACTGGACTCATTTCGTCGTGCCACTCAACAACACACGTTACATTTAGCGCTTTTCTCAACATTCAAAGCGCTTCACATGGAAAGGGGGACCTCACTAACCACCACCAATGTGTAGCACCCACCTGGGTGATGCACGGCAGCCATTATGTGCCAGAACGCTCACCACACACCAGCTTGAGGTGGAGAGTAAGGGAGTGAATGAGCCAATTACAGTGGGGGATGATTAGGGGGCCAGATTGAATGAGCCAGGTTGGAAATTAAGCCAGGACACCGGGGAATCCCCTACTCTTTACGATAAGTGCCATGGGATCTTTAATGACCACAGTGAGTCAGGAGCTCGGTTTAACGTCTCATCCGAAGGACGGCATCTCCTACAGTGCAGTGCCCCCATCACTGCACTGGGGCATTGGGATCGATCTATTTGGTCAGAGGGAAGAGTGCCACCTACTGACCACCCATCAACACCACTTCCAGCAGCAACCTAGTTTTCCAAGGAGGTCTCCCATCCAAGTACTAACCAGGCCCACACCTGCTTAGCTTCACTAATTCAGCTAAGACAAGGTATCCGTTGGTCTGGCTGCTGGCCACTCCCCATTTGTTATGACCTGGTTTAAAATACAATAATTAGGGTGCATTACCAAATAGTAATTTTATGCATATATACATTTATACTGTATGTTTGAGCATTGTTTATTGAAGGTTTTGATAATTTATAGCGACATCTACTGTATAGTATTGTCAATATCCAGTATTTTTCCAGTATATGTGCTGGGAATCCATACTTTTCAGGATCAACTTATCATTCTTCTCCAGGCCTGCCAAGGTCCCCCATCTTTTCAATTCCTCAAAGTCTCATTTAAAAAAGGCCACCACATGCTCCTTGGTTTCCCTGCCTCTTGAAGCAGATCAGCGCTCGCTCTCTGTCTCTCTCCCTCTTACCCACCCACCCACCTTCTCTCCCTCCCTCCCTCCCTCACACCCACTTTCTCTCTCACACATCCACCCTCTCTCTTTCTCTCTCTCTCTCTCATACCCACCCTCTATTTCTCCCTCTCCTTCTCTCTCCCTCCCTCCCTGCCCCATCTCTCTCTCTCTCTCTCTCTAAGCCCCCAGCCCTTCTGTGCTCAGGTGGCGTGAAGGAGAGGGGGGCTGCGTGGGCTCACCTGCTGTTCAGGATGGCGGGCTGCTTGGTGGAGCCGGTGCCCTGCTCGATGAGGGCGGTCACGTCCTTGAACATCTTGCGGGCGATGCCCTCGCACTTGCCCATGAGCTGCTGCACCACCTGCCTCTCCTTCAGCACCACGCGGCAGCCCACCAGCAGATCCGCAGACAGGCCGTTGTCCCGGTCAAACATGGCCTCCTGGAGGACGGACACACACACACACAAACACAAACACGTATTAAACAAACAACACTAACCAATGCAAAGCTCAAGCGGCAGACTATAACATACGTAACAAGACATTAAAAGTGAACATCTAATGAAAGCAACACGCACGCAAACAGGGCCTCATGAAGAGAGGACAGATCTACTCTGACGCGCGCACACACACACTAAAACTGTTAAAGCATACACCAAGGCAAAGCTTGGGCACCAGAAAATCATGGGAAATCAGGGATATGAATACAAACATGAAGATAAGAAATACACTGATACATGCTAAATAAAATGGGCTGTCTGGGGTTTTCCCCATACTGACTCCGCTAAACCTAAAGCTTTCTCTTTGTGCAAGACCTAACAAAAAACCCTCTCAAACCCTTCACAAGCTTGCAATCTGCTGCCGTTTTGAGAGCCAATTGATACCACAAATCAATTAGGCTAGTTCATGCCTACAGACCAGTGTGTTTCAATGAAAGTAAAAGCCTGCCAAAAACCACATTTGATTTATCTTCATGAAAACCCAACATAAACCCAAACCAAAACCCAACACATTCAAATGAACCCTTGCGTTCTATCACACACAAATCTTTATCAATCTCTCACAGACACCACCACACCCACCTTTTAACACGCCACCTCAGTGAGGCCGCACTGTTAACATGAGATGTTATTCATCATTCCCACCCATCAGTGGAATGGCACACTTCAGATAGGACAACCTGACGTTTTCCATTTTCTAATCTTCCATCTACACTGCACCAAATGTGTGAATAAATATTAGCACAATAAATAAAGGCATTTCACCAACACATCAAGGATGGTGTCAAAGAGATAATAGGGATAAAAGCTAAAAGGTCATATAAACAATCTTATTCTTTATGTAATTCCACCCCTGTGGCAAATACACGTAAAAAAAAACCTTGAAATCTATCCAATTTCCACAAGCTCCTTTAGAAATGCAAGACGGAGACAAGAGCTCTGCCTGTTGCAGTGAGCGAAATTCCTCTGGCTCCAAAGTTAGGCCTAAGTGTTTGCTCTAACTAACACACTAACACACACACACACACACACACACACAGGTGAAGTACACCATACTGATGAAAAGGCGACAGCAGCAGTCAGATCCTGCTGACGGCCCACAATGGCACACCTGTGCCACTCTGCAGTTGAGAAGAAAAAGAAATCGCTGTTTGCCTAGAGAGGTACGAGGGGAAAGTCAAACAGCTCCCCTCTCTCTCCAACAGCTGCCTGACGGCACTCTGACCAGCAGCACTCCGCCTAACACACCTTTTCTCTCCCTCTTCAGGTAAATCCTTTTGGGACTGTCGGGGGGGGTTAGCGAAAAAAGATGTAGATCACTCCAAACGCAGAGAGCAGATAAAGAAGCTTTCTGTCGGAGGGCAGACAGCATCACAGCGCAATCTGTTTGCCAGCACATTGAAAGCCGAGAACAAAGGCAGAAGGCTTTTCCCTTTCCTTATCAAAGGCACCCAGTAGAGCATGCGGCAAAGAAACGCTACACTGTTTTTAAAATATTTTAAAACATCTCCATGGCCGTGCATATTGCTCAGAAAGCATTCTATCACACAACCAAAAACACATCATATGCCCATGTACGGACCTGTATGATTATTCTCCCGCTTTCACTGAGCGTAGGATGAACATCTGAGAGATGTGAGAGAGAGAGAGAGAGAGAGAGAGCCAAACTGACTAAGTCTGTGCTTTAAATTACAGGGCAGCATAATGAGCTGAGCTGTTCATCAAAAGCAGCATGTCACTAAATGTGGCGCACCTCCCAAAATATCTGTACATAATCAACCAGCTGTCAATAAGCTGCAGGTCAACACAGTGGATGGTGGGGAATACGTACATGAGATCACCCTCCAACAGACCAAACAAAAGACTAAAGGAAAAGTCTTCACAATAGGAAAAGTCCTCAAAAATGGCTGAAGTTTGCATTCTTATACAATCTTAATGGAATTTTATCAAGTCGGTTGAAATTCACATTCTCACTCAGCACGCACACACTGAACCCACCAGGTCTTTCCAGACGTTGAAGGGCCTGAGCGAGATGATCTTATTGGCCCTCTTGGCCGAGCAGCCGGAGATGAGCGTGAGCTCGTGCGCCGCCGCCTCCTGGAAGAACTTCAGGATGTCCTGCTGCTGCTCCGAGTTGACCGGCGCCTCGTCGTCCGAGTTGTACTCGTCCGTGAGGTCATTCTCCTCGCCCCCGCTGCTGAGTGCACGTTCGTCCTCATCTTCATCCTCGGAATCTTCTCCTTTCCTCCGTACTGGGGGGACCTTCTTCTCCTTCTTCTTCTCCACTGGCTTGCTGTCTTTGGCCTTGCTGCTCTCGCCCTGTTTGGCCTTGGCGGCCACCGAGGCACTGGGGATCTTCACCACCCAACCGGAGAGGGAGGGTGTGCTGGAGTTTTTCTGTTCACTGCTGCCTTTCTTTGCCTTTGAGGAGCTGGAGGTCTTTGGTTGGCTTGACTTCTTTTTTGAAGAGTTGGAGTGTCCTATTGACATGAAAAACAGAAACAACTATAAACAACCATCTGTGATCTTGAGACCGCAATTATTTTGTGTGGTATCAGTGGCCATGTAGACAGCTTGTCTAAAAGGGAATCCAAGACTCATTAGTCACCCAGACCAAAGCAAAATATGAAGACAACCATTCTCTTTGGTTTGAGTTTCCATGGCAACAGGGACTTGGCTTATTTAAACTTCTGACCAAGCAGAATGTTAACTTCTCAACAGACTGAAGACAATTTGGTCACTCCAGTAAAAATTATTTATACATTTGAAAAGGGTGTTGGTCATGGCAGAGCACTAGCACTGCAGCCCACAGACCTTCAGCACTGCCCAGCAACAACATGAGGTTAAACCAGACCTGTTCCTGGCCGTATAACTAAGTCAGAGGCATGGTAAGTTCCCTCACCTGAATCAGCGAACATGCGCAGTGCTCCCAGAGCATCCTCATAGTGCCAGTCATGCTCCTGCAAAACATCCCTGAGCAACTGCAAAGCAACAGACATCATTTACCTCCCATCATTCGGACCATTGCTCAAATTGCCTTCAGCACAGTAAAGCCACACATGCTCCACTGAACTTCTGCTCAACTGGATCTGAATCCATGAGCTTGTTATCTGTTATCATACAGTACTGTACCAGTGCTGATAAAGGAGTGAAAGCAAAGCAAACTGAACCATTGACCATATTGAAAGGGAAATAAGTTTGCTCATGATCTTGATGACATGGGTATTGAATATAATAGGTCTCGAGGCCTTACCTCCTTGTCCTGGTCCGGAAGCTTCTTCTTCAGCCTCTGCACCAGACGCTCCTGCTTCTCCCGGTTTGGCTCAAATGACTCATCCTCTGAATCTACCAAGTCCTCCGATTCCGACTCATCAGATTCTTGGGAATCCTCAGGCTGCATGAGGAGAGAAAGCACTGTTAACACGACTCAAAAGGAATTATGCAATGACCGAATGAAACTGGAAAGAAAACTTACTGTGTGCAGACTGGGACAACTTATATTTTGCCTAGCTATGGCAGTTCCAAGATTTCAAAAGGTAACTGGGGCTAAATATTGCACACTCATTCTTCATTAATTCCTGCACTTCCAAACAGCTTTTCACATGTTTACAAAAGCATCCAGCACAGTAAAGTGATTCAGGTAAAATATTAAAACAACACGTGGCATGCATTCAGTCATCTGTGCCCACCAGGAGCTAAGTACTGAGCTACCAGGAGCTTAAAAACAGAGCTTCTGTTGATCCAGTTGCAGTCTCTTACCACTTCAGCACGTCTCTTCTTTGCTGGGTTTGACAAATCATCCTCATCCTTCTCAACATCATCATCATCCTCACTGAGGACATCCCTCTTTCTTTGCCTTGATGCAGCTGGTCAGAAAGAATGAGCATTATACAACAGGGTGTAGTGTATATAACTCATAATGATAAATTAAGTTTAACTTTCAGAAAGTCCTAAGAACCCTTTGACAGACACCATACCTCTGTCTCCATACTGCATCAAACAAAGTGCCACTGCTCCCTCTAAAGTGCCTGTGCATCTGATTAACTGTGAGAAAGCAAAGACAGGTGTTAAATGGCTACAGGGGGAAAAAATGTGGTGTTCTGAAGAATTTCTGCACAGTTTTAAACATAAAGGCTACATGTTAACTACCTCTAGCAGCTGACTCCGGTGCCTCTGAGGAAACATCTCTTGCAGTGTCTCGATCTTCTGATCCTCATCATCGACCTTGTCGTGGCCGTCATCATCGTCGTCATCTGAATGCTCAGTCATTTCTGTCTTGTAAAGCTTTGCTTTTCTCTGAGGTAATCTGTCAATAAGCATCAACACTGATCACCTTTCAAGTGCACGTCACTCAAAACTTCTCTCTGCTTCTTCTTCCATGCATGTACAATTACAGTAAACAAACAGAATCTCAAGTCTGCATAGAACATTGCTCTCTTACATTCCATTCTGGAGAATGTCCTCATCAGAATCACCACCTTCGACTTTATTCTTCAATGGTTTCTTAGAGGCAAGTTTGTGATCTTGTTTGGTGGTTTCTGAATGACAGAATGAAGACAGAGAGGTTACAGAACAGGCATTCAGTGTGGCACAATACACGAGACTAAGCTCTGAGATTTCATGACATGGCAGGGATTCTGATTCAGGGTTTTGAGGAAACAAGCAATCTTAGCCATCATGGCTGGCCAGCTACAAGAAGCTATCTGTTAGCAGTCCCTAAAATGTAAGCTACTGCAAAAATAGCTAGCTTAGTTAATGTTTCAGTCATCACAGTCATGCACAGCACAGAACATTGACTCCATACAGCATGTGTCACTTCATGGAGCAATTAACGTTACACTGTTAAACTACTGATGAAGTTAGCTGGCTAGAAAGTAATGTTAGCTGAGGCCGAGGCAGCAATCTACGCTTACACACAACACTTTCAAAGCTATGGGTACGCATAACCCAATGAGTGGTATGCCAATAACTGATCAACTTGTCAATGTATGAAAGTAAACGTTAGATATTTTAGACAAATTGACAACAGACAAGTCCAAGACAAGCTAACTTAGACCAGATACTACTAGCAAGCTAATAAAAACAGTAACGTTAGCCTAGCCAATTTCAGATGGAAAAGAGAGCAGCAAGCTTATACAGTTCAGTGCAGTGCTAACTGTAACGTTAATGGCTTTTGGTTAGGTAATGGTAGCAGGTATTCTTACTTGGTTTGTTCTCTTTATCCGAACTGGGGCTCGCCGAGTCACTTGATACCTCTGATTTCTTTAACTTCGGGGTAGAATTTGTTCCTTCATCCCCTTTGAAACGGAACCTGTCCAAGTTAAATAAACTCATTCTTGTGCAGCTGGGTTAACTAGCCGGTTTTTGAGCTATATCGAGCCGGCTAACGTTAGCTAGCTAGCTCCCTTTGTTCCCTTGAGAAATGCCACTTTGTTTCAATCTGAAGCGTAACGGGAATCACAAATGTTGCACGCAGTCCCACGTTAGCGAAATCATTAGCTTGGTTTCAGTACATTTAGCCAAGGTAGCCTATATAGCGATGCGTGTTGATCCAATACAGACAAACATCACAATTTCACAAAAGTACACACAGAGACTGTCCACAGACGGGCTCTGGTACAGCACAGGTCACCAGAGCAAGTAAGGTTGACGGCCTTTCCCGCCACACGGAGAGAGCGTCCTGTCGGTGTTTCCTATTCGACAGAGTGCAGCATCCTTAGATGTAAAACCCAATAGAAATGCAGGCTACACGCAAAGATGAAAAGGGGGCGTGTACATACCGACGGTCAACAATAGGGCTATGTGATTTTCTCCCCTATCTGTGATAAGACTAGAGCAGGGGTCTCAAACACCCGGCCCGCGTCCGGCCCAATTCCGGCCCGCGACGTATGTCAAAATAATAATGTAATCCGGCCCTTGAGACTTTTTAATTGTGACAAACAACGATACTGATTAAAATAGACGATAGTTCCAAGTCAAATCTCATGTGTAGGCCTACTCTGCTCCACTATGTGCTAGACATCCAGAGCTTCATTCAAACCCAAAATCTCTGCGCAAAGTTTTCAGGAAATACTTGTATTACACGAAGAAACACAAAGACGTGCATTTGTAATGACGCGGAAGCGATGCAGGCCACAGTGTTGCATAAATTGAAGCAGAAATTAAGCAGAAATAGGCCTACACCAAATGTTGAAAAACGTTTACGTGTGATGAAGTCTTAGGTAGGCTATGTTATTCACCTATTCTAAATCTGAAGGAGAATATCCTTTTGGAGATTATGATCGATCGTCTATTGAATGGAGGTGCGTCTGCGTGTATACGACGGTGTCCACTAAGCATAGGCCTAGCATGCTTATTTCGACCCTCTGCCCAACATAGCTTGGAGGTTGCAGTGGTAATCGTGATGATAGTGTCCGTAATGGATGTGGTACAGACAGCAGGGCTAGTAGAAATAGGGCTCTAAACTACAAAGTCACCCGCAATATGATGCGAACTTCTGGGTACTCAGATTACCCGCGATAGGAACTGATTTAACCAGAATAGGCTACTTTATTGTAGGCCTTGTGGTTTAGAAACCATATACATCTTAGGTGTTGGTATACATCTTAGGTGTTTTCCTGTTAATTTGTTATGTGGGTAATATGAAAAAAGTAAAGTAAACCTGCTCAAATATGTTCATCCAGTATTTATTGAAAGGTGCATAATTTGAGGTGCTTGCCATCCAGTGGCAAATTAGATGGGTAAATTTACCCTCTTCATAAACTTTTGTTTTACTCAAAGATTTTTACATTTACAGTAGGACTTTATCTCTGACCACTTTCAAGCCATGGCCTTTTGAAATGTTGATATAAAAATCCAATGATGTTGCTTTCTTAACCCTGACGCCTATAGTTTGCCAGGTTTAAAAAAGTTATGAGAGGAAAATATTTTTATTTGGTGTGAAACACACACATACCTGTTTTTATGCTTTTCATTTGTTTTATAATTTGTATTAATATTTATTTTATCATTATTTTATTTATAAGCTAAGGTTGCTAGCACAGGTGTCTAAAACTAAAAACACTTGCACTTTCTGTTTGCAGTTTTGTGTGGTATTTGAAAAAAAGAACATTGCATTTTCAGAAATAGCCGGCCCTCCAATCAGATGACGTTGGCAGAGTTGGCCCCCAGCTCATTTGAGTTTGAGACCCCTGGACTAGAGCATGCCGAAATGAAACAAGAAATGTAGGCTATGTATATCTGTGGGTCTGACGTCCACTAAACCGATGAGGATCAAATGCATACGGAGACAACTGACTAGAAAACGCTGGATAACACAGCCTGATGTCGACTTCAGAATCTGTTATTTTGCTAAGATATATGCAAGTAAACTTTAACATTATTTTCGAACAGACTCAGCTCAGTGTGGCATAGAGCTATCTGCACTTTTAACAGTGTATTAGAGCTCTGTCTGCTCTAGGCTAGGCCTACTGCACGATGGATTTGTCAGTTTTATAGCCTAGCCTATTTTGGGGAATGTGCTTTAATGCTAGCCTATGTTGCTTTAACAAAAAAAAAAAAAAACTAAAAATATGTTTGTGCCTACAGTTACATTTCACCAATTCAGGTAGTCTCATACCGAGCAGTGACATAAACTGTAGACTACTAGTGTCCACAAGGTGACAGGCTTGGGCCACAAAGCCAGCCGTGAATTGAGCTACTCCAAGTGTACATTCCTGCAGGGGGCAGTGTATCTGTAGTAGCCTACCCCCACAGATAGAGACGATTTTCCAAATAGATAGGATTCATTGCACACATTCAGTACCATACTCCCTGTATTTATGGCGTTCCAGATTCTCCAGTAGACTTCAGCTATTCTACTGCAACAGTCAAAGATTAAAACAGACTTCATATTATCATCTCACAAATTTCATATTGTAATATTTGGAAGGTTTACGCTAGAAAAGAAGCAATGTCTTTTTTTGACAAATTACCCAATGTGTGTTTGTGTGTGTGTGTGAGACAGAGAGAGATCACTACCTAAAATTCATAAGGAATATATTGCCTCAACAGCTTTGATTGACTAAAGTTTCTGCATTGCACATAACATTATATAATTATCTTGACATGTTTTATATCAAGAAGAGGCCAAAGGAGGACAATATTCACTTTTCACCAACCAAATCTCAACTCACTCCTTCTGAGGTGTTGTAGTGAAGTAGGCTACCAGGCACAATTGTGTACCAACCCCCAACCCCCCCCCTTCCACTCCAGACATATAAATGTCTGTGTCCCTCATCGCAGTGGGTGATGAGGTGCAGAGGTGGGCTCAGATACAGTAATGTACAGTCCCGACTCGTGTCAGCCGTCTCGCTCGCTCTCTCTGTGTCGCCACTCTGTCTCCCCGTGGCCATCACTATGGAGACCTCTATAAGTTACACTAGTGCTGTGCGGGTGGGTGAAGGGGGTGGGGGACAATAGGCCACACTGACATTGAGCTTGATCAGAGTCCTGACCCCCAGGCAGCGGGATGCCACGCCAAGGCTCCTGCTCAAGTTTTCCTGCAGTTTTACTCCATATAAATTGATTGCTGAGCGCCCTGTGCGGTAGTAGATGCTCCTGTAAATTAGGGCAATCTGACATTTATGTCCTTCCCAAAGTGAACCCACTGGCTTTTTTTTTTGTTGTTAACTTGAAATACTATGCAGTCAGCCAAGAAGCCTCATAAACTGGAGAGTGGAGTTAGGTCTGGTGTGATCTAGTGTGATTGTGTGTCTAGGATGTCCATGGTGCCTTTGCTTTGAGGTTTGAGCAAAAGGCTGGAGGCAAGAGAAGCCTGAATGAGCCCTTTCTGCATTAGGTCTCTGGAGAACACGTTTTTAAGTCGACAGTGCTGAGCACAGGAAAGTTCGAGAATCACGGCTCAAGGTTGACCCGATATCTCGGCGGACTTGTCACTGTGTCTGTCACAATCCAGTCGCCATGACTCCCCACATGTGCGAGACCCGACGGCGGCAGGGAGTACCTTATCACCGTGGCAACACGTCTGGGATTTGACCCACCCCCATTCCATAAATGCACATTAGCCCCTCCCTATCTCACCCTTTCAGCAGGCAAGAGCATGACAAAATTAATTGCCATTGTCTCATTTAGATGCCATCATATATAGATACATTGTTGATTTAGTAGATTTCTTCATAAATTATGTTATGTATTTACACAGTTTGAAATGTGTGTTACATTTTTGCCTGAGGACAGGGTTACACTATCCAAGAGACGCTATTTTCATCATAAGAATATTTTACAATTCTAATGGTGTTTAGGACTATTTAATGTCCTTTGTATAGATTTGGTATATAGAAGGTCACAGAAGTTTGTTTTGCAAGGTTATAGTGCATGGTAAAAGAAATCTGCATATCTGTCAAATAAATCTCCATATCTGATGTGTCGGCGTTGAGGAGTCCGTAATGAGTGTCTAATGTAAGGGCGAGAGTTTTTGTGTGCGTTGAGGAGACGTCGACAGGTCGGCACAACAGTGGCCATCATGAGTACATCACTCTCTGCTTGTTCCCAGCGTGGTGTGTGTGTGTCTGCGTGTGCGTGTGTGTGTGTGTGTGTGTGTGTGTGTGTGTGTGTGTGTGTAAGGGGGAGGGTCTGCTGTGGATGACACACAGTCTCCCTGCGCCCCGGCGAGGAGCCGTACCCTGGCGAGCCGAGGCCCAGGGTGGTGGAGGTGGCGGGGACTTTAATTAAATCCCACTACAATGAGGAAGGTAAGGAGGAGGAGGAGGAGGTGGGCGTGGGGGTGGTGAGGGCACTGGTGGCAGCAGGGGTGTGTGTTGGGGGTGGTGAGGGGGTGGGGGGGGGGGGGGATCCGACCATCTCCAGGGTAGAGCCAGTGTGGGAAGAGAATGTGAAGCTCCTGCCTCTGTCTCGTCTTTGTTGTCAGGCCGTGCGCTCCCCACGTCCTGTGGGAATTCCCAGGGGGGACGGAGGTGAGAGGCAGACGCACAAGGTTCACTCTGATATGAGTTGTCATAATTATTGCCGCTGGCCTGTTTGAGCCGCGGTTTAATAGAACTGTATGGGTAGATGTTGTTTAAGGCTCCAGCCATGGGTAATTATGCTGCTGTTATCATCCGTGTAATGCCTTCATGGTGGTTGCCAGGCCCCATCTCTGGTCATTATCGCCACTATAAAGTATCAGTTTGGGGATGCTATTGGGTGTCATATAATCACTAATTACCCACTGTTTATGTGAGACCAGGGCAATTCAGAGAGTTCAATTAGTTTGGGTGGGGCTGTTTGTTACATGAGCCTTGTCAACCTATCCTCGAACTAACACCAGATCATAATATATGGCTACACTGACTGAAAGCAGAGCTTGTTGTTAAAAAACAGCGGCCTGCAATTGTCTCACTATGGAGTAAACTGGACCACTGGTCGGAGTTCAATTACCATCATGTCACGAGGATGTTACGCACTCTTAGCATTGTCCTCCATGCATTCAGTGATGCTGGCAAACCTCATGACTGGACTGTGGGATTGCCTGGAAATAACTTGGTACTTAATAAGAAAGGGGACATCAATACAAAAGTTAGCTGAGTTGTATTGATTTCCTGACAATTAATTGGACTTATTTATTTGAAAGCCCCTCAAAGTGTCCCTGAATTATAATTTATTGCCAACTTGCAGTTCCCTGCTCTCCAAGGTATTTGATGCAAGTATATTTTTCTTCAGGGTCACACTAAAGAAGCATTTACCCTTAAATACTGGCCAATGCTCCTTTATTGAGCCAAAAAGAGTCCATTGCCTTGAGGTGGTGGGACCAATACAGATGACATTTCAGTGCAGCTCAGTGGTCTAACGTTGGTTGAGGGAAATGTCCAATTCATAGGTTATGAAACTTCGAAAACCAAAAGAAGTTGTCTTTGTGAGCGACTTCGCTTGAAAATATCAACAGAAAATAAAACAGCTAAGCCTTCTTTGTCAGAAACAAATTACCGACGTGTCCCCTTTCCATCACGGCCACAAAGAGAGCGCAAGGAGAGGAAGTCATTGGGCTCACAGGGTGCCCTCTTTTTAATCGTCCCACACAGTGAGCGAGAGAAAGCGGCAGCCGAGGCGGACCGCCAGACAGACGCATGCGGGGGCTGCAGGGTTAGGGCCTCTCCGACGGGGACGAGGCGGATGAGAGATGGACTCTCACCGGCTCCCTCTTTCCCTCCCTCTCTCTCTCTCTCTCTCTCCCTCTCTCTCTCTTTCCCCAGGGCGTTTATGGATGGCAGAGTCGCTGAGATGGCCCGAGGCTGGGAAGCATAATGGCAGGAGCAGGCCCCCTGCGGCCGGGGACTGGTGGGGTTGAGTCTGTGTTGGGACAAGCCAGCAGGGGGGTGGTGACAGCTCTGGAGGAGGAGAGGCAGGAGATGGAGCGACGCTATGGGGGCCGATGTCTGACATGACCCCGCCCAGCGTGGGCCCGGCAGGGAAGTAAGGAGCCCATCACCAGAGCGAGGCTGGGGCAGTTGCCATGGTTTCCCTGTAGCCGACATTTCGCCTCTGTCAGTTGGAGACTTATACACTTAACCTGTTGGTATAACAACAAAAGTAACGCTATGTAAACACATCCAAGACACTACAGAGGGAATAATGCTAACGTTATATGTAGGCTCCTGGATATGGATGTGCAGGGTTCTGAATCAGTGATTTATGTATTTTATTTCTACCATTAATTTGGATTCATCAAATACCAATTTTAGACTTGCAAGACTTGTCGGGGTGAAGTGTTCATTATGAGTTATGAGCAGTTCCTCTTATGTTGCTTCATAAATCTTGTCGTCCATTTGCACTAATAGATTCCCATAATGATTAACTAGGAGACTATTAAGAGCTCTTTAGACTGTGTCATTGTCTGACAAGGGAAGTGATTTATTTTGCCATAATTGCAAACTAAAAATCCTTGGCCTGTGCAGATTCAGCTTTGAATAAAAATTAAGCTAGAGATGAAAAATCAAGCCCAGCTTGCAATATAACAAATGATGCACAATTCGATGACCAAATGAGAAATTTCGCTTTTCGGATTTAGCTTGTAATTCATCATCATCAGTTATTTATTTAAACCTTGGGGAAACACAAACACACCATTATTGGCTTGTTAACTTCAGCATTCTCCCTTCAGAATACAAAGAGTTAAGTGAAACCAGAACTAGGCTGAAAACAGCCGTCCGCTCTCATCACATCTTTTTGACATCACTGCTGCAACAAGTCCACTCTTGTCACAATGTCTCTTTATGTCCTTGTCACTAAGAAATTTAAGTATCTGTCATAAGAGACCTAAGTGTGTCAACTGAGAACGTTAAGGTTGCCTTTTAATGCAGCAATCCTTTGAATGTTTGTCCCATGTCAAGCCTTTGAGGCATCCGACTCATGTCACCACCACACTGTGACACAATGAAACTAAAAGAAACTAAAAGAATCATAAACTTAACCCTATTCACCTTCATGACTCTTAAATTGCTCTAATCACCAATTACTGTCACATGAAAACAGCTCGTTGAATGACACATTTCTTAAAGACTTTAAAAAAAAATAGCACACAATTTCAGCCAGACCTCACCCATATCTTCGTATCATAACATTATGACAAAAGGTCTTGTAGGTGGGAGCGTTTCCCAGTGTTCAGCGTGAACTTGTGGTGGCATCACTTGAGGGTTGGTGATGCGATTGTGTGCATGGGACTCCTGTTGTCGGACCACAGACAGGAAGTTCCTCAGACACTTTTTCTCTATTCTCCGCGCCTCTCTCAGACTCGTCGAGGCTTGATGGACATGACAGGACTGCTCTTGTGTAACTGAAGCCTCTGAGTCAACACCCCCCGTAGACATGAAGTCTCTGAGGCTGACCTTCTCACTCTCCCTTTCTTTATGCTCGCTCTCTCCTCTCTCCCACCCTCCTTTCTCTCTCCCTCTCTCACTCTCCCTCCTTCCTCTCTTTCTCTCTATCTCCTCCCTCTCTTTTTCTCCCATGACTGTGCACTCAATTTAGGAATGTGACCCAGGAGTCCAGGACTATTCTGCCTCTGTTCTGACATTGCATGTCCACCTCATCTCAAAGGTCTCTCTCTCTCTCTCTCTCTCTCTCTCTCTCTCTCTTTCTCTCTTTCTCTCTCTCTCTTCCTCTGCACCCCCCTTCCACTATGTCCATCCATCCATCCGCTCGCTTCGCTGTGCTTTCTCTCCCCCCCCACCTCCACCCCCTCTCTAACCCCCCCCCCCCCCCCCCCACTCCGCTGCCTATTTCTTTTTTCGCACTCCTCCCTCTGCCCTGCCGTCCCTGCAGCTAACCTGCCACAAAGCCCCCACTGTGTCCCCAGCCCTGTCCTTGGCTCCTTCAGGAGTAGCAGAGCGTGAATCGAGGAGGGAGGAGTCACTTATCTCCCCGGTCACCATCCTCCTCCCCCTCCTCCACCTTCCCCCCCTCCACCCACCCCTGCCCACAGCACAATGGCTATGGCTCTTAATGTTGGACAATGATGCCGATCTGAGAGACTACTGGGCCCTGTGCAAACCCACCGACCCCCAACTCTCCATTCTGCCCCCCCACCTCTCACACCCCACAGCAACCCCCACCCCCTCATACCTCTATCCCCACTCCATCCCCCCTTCCCATTCCTCAGCATCAAGCACCATGCATGAAAGAAACTCTAATGGTCCTTGTTAGCCACTCCAGAGGCCACAGTGATCCCCCCTTATCTCCTCATCGGTGTACCCAAGATGTCTGTGTGAATGTGGGGGAATCTAGGTAAGGGTCATGTTTTTATTCGCCCAATCGGCCGCAGTCTGATAAGACAATTTGTCAGGAGAAATCAGAGATGGCTGTGGCCATTAGGGTTCCCTGTGTGTTCCTGGGTGGAAACCTGAGGGACGTTTGCAGGGAGAACCTGAGGGCTTTTGCCCAGAGGAGTTCTTTTGGGGGCTCGACCCTCTGATCTCCGGTTCCTCTCGGCAGAAGCGTTCCCATTCCTCCCCACAGGCACGGGGAACCACTTAGAGTGAAATGAGGAGAATTAGTGGCTGGTTTAACTTTCCCCCCTCATGCCACCCAAGGTAGTATACTCTGAATAATGTTGTGTTCCAGTGACACTGTAAATGGTCAAAGTAGTTTTCTGAGGGGAATTATTTAACAAACGAAAACAAACATAAACAAACAAAATAAATTAATGAATAAAGATAGCTTTTAAGTGAATACTTTGGTTTAGACTTCATCTAGACATTGAAAAGCATTAGTTCTTCTACAGTTAACACCAAATATTGTGGACAGCGAAATCAGCATGCAATGAAACGAACACACTGAAACGAAAACACAATGTTCTTACCAATGCTCCAGTATTTCAAATATTGTATTGGAGCAAAACGTCTACAAACTGAATTAGCACTCCATCAACTTGCCCGTGTCCAGCCTTACCTTCACAGCCTGTGGCTTAATCTACTTTAATCCAGGGAGGCTGTGATGTTAAATTGCTCCGCGCCCAGCGCTGGCCCCCGATCAGTATGCAGCCCCAGCGGTGTTACCCGAACTTGCACAAGCTCTAATCCAATCCCAGTACATCCACATAGTCGCCGTGGACTTTTGAATTTCAGTCTTGCCCACCGCACTGAGCTCTTAATCGACGGTTATTGCCCGGGATCAAATTTGCAGAGAGGAGCCAAGTCTTTAGTGATGCGATTAGAGTTGCCATAACCCAATAGGTTGCCAAAGCCTCTCTTTCATTTTGTGTCTTTCATCTTACAACAAAGCGATGGCATTTTAATTCTCATTCCTGCATTATGCTTTATTTATTTATCTGACCGATTCCTGCTAGCTTGATCTCAAATAATAGTTGGTATTGGTCATTGACAATTCTATTATTGATCTCGGAGGAATTGTATGGGCTGCGCACCTCAGATCCAGGTGGAGGCAAACATCCTGTGGTTCATGGGGGTCATACAGAGAATAAGTGTGTGTGATGGCCTGATGGGGAAAACATGGGGAACACTTTATTTGGAGTGTCCACCTCAATTACTTTATACAAAGTGTATATAGAGTCATTGGTCCACTTACAGAGACTTCATAGATGGTTTGTTGAAATTCAAGTTCAGTCAAGTTCATCGAACATCACCTTAATCAAACACAACCCCTAACAATAAACAGCAGTTAACAGCGTTTCAACAAATGGTTTGTTTATAATCTGATCATCTGTAGGTAATCTATAGGAGATCACCCAAATGTAATTAAGTAGCTGAATCAGTCATGAGGCTAGAGGAGCTTGACTCGCTTTACTGAAGCTGAGAGGAGTTTGGCTGTATGAGCCACCATAATCATAAATAATAATAGATAAATAATAAATAAATAATCACATAATCTTGAAATCCATTCAGTATTCATCCCCATTTAAAATACAATTAAATCATGAGCATGTGCATAAATTATACTTTCAAAATATGATATGAATTAAAAGGGAGAATGGGGGTTAGATTTGGGTTAGGATTAGGGCAAGGGTTAGTGTTAGTTGTCACACTATTAATTTATCCATACTGAAATAGCTACACTATGTGACAAAACCCCCTGAGTCAGCAACAAGATCACCTGTAGCCAAGATCACCTGAGAATGAGTTTTGTACCATTTCCACACATTTCCCAAATTCCCAAAGTCAAATTATGGCATAATGCATTTCAGGTGATTAAATGCTTTTCAGTATTTACATTTTTCAGCTTTTGCATATTTATGATTGAGGGTGTTAGTGCAGTGTGATTAGATGTGTTTACAACAGGCTTTGCTTGAATGAGCAAATATTTCATTAGTGAGTTTGGGGCAAGTTGTAGCATGTGTTGTGTTGACTGATTTTCTCCCTAAATTGAAGAAGCAACTGGCTTGATACATCATTAGGTGAGCAGACATTTACTTTGGCTGATTGGAAAGTGGTTCAGCATTTGTAAAAGACTTCTGTGTGAACAGACTTAGATAGGCCGGCGCTGAAGGAAACTTCAGAAAGGAAAGAGAGCAGAAAACTATTAAATTAAACATCCCATTACAGGTATACTAAACTCGACTCATGTAGATGAGAACTAGTCTGGTTGCTTTGTCTGTGTGAAACTATCTTCAAACATCCCACTAAAGGAGACGGGATGGCCTGATATTACATTCAGGTGACCTCAGAAGAGCCATGCCAGAAATATGACCAATGCCAGCAGACCTTTGTCTAAATTGTTGTCTTACTGTCTTATTTTTACTGACATGCATGATGTGGCAATTTTTTTTAAATGATTGATTGCTTTCACATTCACTTAGTGTGTTGTGTTCAGTTTGGAATATGAAATGAACCAATTCATTACGTGTTCTTATTGTATAATGAAATGTGACAACGTACCGTCTTATAGGTAAATACACACTCTGAAGTTAGAGCAAGGCATAACATTTTTACACTGAATTACACTACCGGATATGTACCCAACACTTAGGTCTTTCATATTCTCCATTAAAATGTATCATTTAAGATGTATCAGTTTGCAGTATTATACACTAAATACTTGGTCGGGCTGCTTTTGCACAAATTACTGTATCAATGTGGCGTGGTATGGAGGCAATCAGCCTGTGACAATGCGGAGATGTTTCCAGTGAGACCAGGTTTCTTTGATAGCGGCCTTAAGGTCGTATTGTTGAATCTGGTGTCTCTCATTTTACTCTTGACAATAAACCATAGATTCTCTATGAGGTTCAGGTCAGATGAGTTGTCTGGCCAGTCATGCACAGTAATATGGTAAGCAAACCATTTACTAGAAGTTTTGGCATTGTGGGCAGGTGCCGAGTCCTGCTAGAAAAAGAAAACCAGCATCTCCTTATAGCTTGTCAGCAGATGGAAGCATGAAGTGCTCTAAAATCTCCTGGTAGAAAGCTGCATTGACTCTGGAGTTGATAAAACATAGTGGACCAACACCAGCAAATTGCATGGCACCCCATGACTGTGGAAACATCAAACTGGACTTCAGACAACTTGGATTATGTGCCTCTCCACACTTCCTCCAGACTCTTGGGAGTGGGACCCTGATATCCAAATGAAATGCAAAATTAGTTTTTATGTGAAAAGAGGAGTTTGGACCACTGAACAACGGTCCAGTTCTGTCTCTCCTTAGCCCAGGTAAGACGGCCTAACCTTGTCTCTGATTCAGAAGTGGCTTGACACTATAGGAATGTGCCTATTGTAGCCCATTTCCTGGACAGGTCTGTGCGTGGTGGCGCTTGATGCAGACTTCAGCCTCAGTCCACTCCTTGTGAAGTACCTCCAAGCTCTTGAATCAGCTTTGCTTGACAATTCTCTCAAGGCTGTGGTCATCCTTGCTTGCACACCTTTCACCACACTTTTCCCTTCCAGTCAACTTACCATGAATATGCTTTGATACAGCACTGACCTTCTGTGGCTTACCCTCAATGAGTGTCTTTTGGACAACTATCAAGTCAGCAGGCTTTCCCATGATTTTGGTTGTGTTTACTGAACCAGACTAAGAGATTGAAGGCTCAGGAAACCAACATTTCTATAAAATATTTATTCTAATATTTTGAGAAACTGATTTTTAATTTCCATGATATTCATTGACACTTAACCAAAAAATTGCTTGAACTATTTCACTCTATCTAGACCCACCTGTATAAACATAAAAATAATTAAAAATAATAATAATAATAATAATAATAATAAAAATACTGCATGCTTCATGCTTCCCCAAAAAAGTTTCTTCACCTCTGATGTGGCTCATAAGTTTGTGCAACCCCTTTAACCTCCCCCCCCCCAACTGCGACTTGTGTGAAACTTTCCTCATCATCGAACCTTGGTGCCATGACGTATTGTCATTGTCTCAGGGTCAGAAGTGATGGCAGGGCATCAGTGAGAGAAAAATGGCATGTACAGCCATTCCTAGTCATGATAGGACAAAGTAGGCAGACCGGGTGGGAGTGAGGGAGACAGAAAGACTGAGAGAGAGAAACACAGGGAGGGAACTGAGAGAGAGAGAGAGAGAGAAACAGAGAAAGAAAGATAGACAGAGGGAAAGAGAGACAGAGAGAGATGGGTAACAGGCTGAGAGAGAGAGAGTGTGAGAGAAAGAGGGAGAGAGAGGGAGGGAACATACTGAGAGAGGGGGGGGGGGGTAACAGACAGAGAGGGAGTTGGGAAGGAGACAAGGGCAGAGCCAGCCTTAACAAGCTAATGAGATATGTCAGTGTGTCATTTTCCGCCCCCTGCCTCAGCCGGGCCCAGTGAAAGGCCCCCTGCTGGGGGCGGCCATTGTTGAACCTCTGGATTAGTAGAAGTCCCGGGAGTCCTGCTCCACTCCATCTCCATCCGTCACTGTCGCCGGCCAGCACTTCCCCACTCCTCCTATGAACACACACAGATATACACACACATATACAAACACACAAACACACACAGAGATACACATACAAACACACTCATATACACAAACACAGAGATACACATATATGCACAAACACACAGATACACAAACAACACACACACATACAGAAACACATGCACACACATGCATGAACATACATACACAGACACACAGACACACACACAAACACAGACAGACATACACACACACATACTCAAATCTCTCTCTCTCTCTATCTCTCTCACACACACAAACACACATGCATAAATATATACACATAGACATAGTGAGACATAGTCCCACACCTCATCCACTGAGTGACCCTGCCATCTCCAGGATGCTGAGTCCAAAACTGCCCCCCACAAGCGGAGCACATGGAGGCACTGCAAACGTGATCGGTCAAACAAACACAGAAGGTGGGCACGGAGCGAGCGCGGCCTGTCAGGTGGCCAATGGGCCGTGCTCCACTGGCATGGCCTCTCCCTCGGAGACGGAATGAGGGACAGCCCCGGCGGGTCAAAGTTCCCGACACGGCCATTCAGGGAGTGGACCGGAGTGGTAATTAACTGGCTGATTGACAGGGATTTCATGGAGTCGGGCAGAGGGGAATGAGCTGTCTGTCCTGTGTCAGATTCACAGGGCCAGATGGAGGAAAGGGCAGGTCTTTCCCATCGGTGGCGCTTCAATGACAGGACCGGACGGCTGCCGCGCTCTCCGTCCCGGCGCATCCCGCGGTCATGTTGTGATGTAGACCGTCTGATGCGATTTGCGTCCAACAGAGTCCTGAGTGATTTGAAATGCTTCACTAGACCTGATGCTGTGGTGCTCCATGGATGGAAAAATTAGAAAACAATATCGGTCAACACATACAGTATTAGATTACTTTTTGCAAGGCAAGTTTTTATTTTTTATTTATCATCTCTTGGTATCTCTCGATGTTGCCTTTCTTTCTCTTTCTTGTTTTCTGATTGATGTATAGATAGGTTAGTATAGATTGAAGGGGAAACATGAAGGTCTACAGTATTTTTTTCCTTAACCATCTCAAGTCTCCTTCCAGCATTTTAATAAGTAGCTCACCCTCCGGAAAGATCTAGATCCTACATGCCGTTAATCTCGACCTGAATGCATGTTTGAAGAGAGGGATTTCACCTATTTTGAGAGGTAACATGGCCCTTTTTTCACATGTTCACCTTTGAAGAAAGCACATGAAAGGGGAAAATCGGAGGAATTAAATGGTGTCTCTCCTCTTGATTCGGAGAAGCGTTTTTTTCCCCTCCGCCGCCACAAAGGCCCCGGGATCGAGTTGCGCTGGCGCATTCACCGAGCCACTTTGTTTTGAAATGGTTTTGTTAGTTGTGACACTGCAGACATCCAACACCTTCCAAGAATCCGAACAGTAAAAAGCTCTTGTTCTCGCACAGGTAACCCAGAAACAGGAGGGCCGTGAAGGGGGGAACCGTGAGGCGGGACTTGGGGGTTGCTGTGGACCTTTCCCCCTTCCCCTCCTCTGGTACCTGGATCTTCAGCTTCTCCCTGCAGGGCTCTCCCCTGCCTGCAGCCCCTAAGCTCCTTAGCCCTGGCAGGATCAACAGCCTTAGTGCCGATTCATACTCTACTTACCCGATGCTTTTGCCTGTTCCACTCAGCCAGCCCATTGACCTTTGACATAAGAGGATGTTATACTCTTAAGGAGAGCACACATGCAGCACACCCACTGAAGAGAGCACACCGGTGGGGATGGACATGTGTGTGTGTGTGTGTGTGTATCTGTGAGTCTCTGTGTGTGTGTGTGTGTGTGTGTGTGTGTGTGTGTGTGTGTGTGTGTGTGTGTGTGTGTGTGTGTGTGTCTTTGTCTGTGTCTGTGTGTGTTTGTCTCTGTGTGCTTGTGCAATTGCTTCATGTACAAAAGCAAACATGCTTAAACCCATGAACGGTCAAATTCAGAGATACTTGCAAAGAAACACTAAGACCCACAGGTTAACTGCTCAGACACACACACACAAACACACATGTACATGCATACACAAACATAACCTCTTAAAGAAACTGAAAAGACATAGGTTCTACTGCTGACTCTCTCTTTCTCTCCGCACAATAAGCTGAACTTGACGCGTCAAAAGATCATCCACTGAGGGTAACCTCTCTGACACCCGCCCCCCCCCACACACACACACACGCACCTTGTGTCTCTCTGCGTCCAGGGCCAGGGATGTCAAACGCACACAGACGTCCGTGCCGGTGGAGGAGGAGGAGAAGGAGCACGGGCAGAAAAGAGTTTGCGTGCCACTGCCGCTGCCTCCGCCACTGCCTCCGCCACCAGGGGCCCCACCTCCGCCACTGCCACTGCCACCAGGGGCCCCAGGGGCCCGGCGCACGGAGGCACACAGGGAGGCACGGGGGGCCGCAGAGCAGGCATGCAGGCCGACGCAGAAAGACTATCCGCTACATTAACCTTCCCCGGCACTGCCAGAGCCTTTCTGCACTCCTCTTTCAGCGGGACCCAGGGGAGGGTAACTCTGCGCTCGGGCTATTCTCCCGCACAACTTTGATTTCCTATTAGGTTCCTGCGGCGGAGGGGGGACCCGGGGCGTCTCACGTTCGGCGGCAGGCCCTCGGCGGGACAATGGCCGGCCCCGGCCTGGATACTGCCCCTTTGTTATTTGCACCATTTGTTGCTCTGTCTCTCTGGCAGCCCGAACCCCCAGCATCACATGCTCTTCCCCAAAGTGAACACTTACTCACCCGGTGGCACAGGGGGTAAAGTCAGGAGAGAGAGGACCTGAGTGAGTGTCTGTGTGCCAGAGACAAAGCTCTCCACTCTCCTTACCGCCCCCCCCCACGCCCCCCGACCCTACGTCCACCCTCTCTCGCACCGCCCGCCTGTCCACCCCTTGCCCACCCAAAGGAGCAAACCCAGTGGCAGTTTGAACTTTAGACACAAAGCAAATTCGCTGCTTGTTTTGTAATCTACTTTTCTTTTCTTTCTTTCGTTTCTGTTTTTTTTTCTCTCTCCTGCTATTTCGTTTCAGTTGCTCGACTCCGTTCAAGAGAGACGGAGGGGAGAGTCTCTCTGGCGAGACTGCTGTGCCAGGTTCCCTTTTCAAACTGAAAGCAAACGGCTGATTCCGCAGATAAAAATGACCCAAGTCCAGGGGAATCGTTGAAATTCAAGTATATTTTGCCTGACCGTTCAAAAACATAGTCAAACAAGAGCGATGCCAAGACCGCACACAGCAGGGTTTTGTTCGATTCGACTGGGTCGACACCATTACGAGGAAAAAGCCATGCATTGCCATCAGCTATGAGCAGGCCTTTTATGAAGACACTTTTACCTATTCAGATGCACATCAAGTGAATGTGCAACAATGGCCAATGGTTGTGGTGTTGACACACTGTCACATGGTATAGCTTTCACCTGTGCTGTCTATGAAGGTTGCCAGTGCAGTTTTGACAGCGGGAGCCCCTCTCTGAGCAAGGAAGGGGACGCCCAGCTCAAAAGGACAGTGGGAGAAGGAGGTGGAAGTCCTTTTGTTTTGGCTCTTAGTGGAGCTCAGGCTGACAAGATCAAAGCCTCTTGTGTGTGTGTGTGTGTGTGTGTGTGTGTGTGTGTGTGTGTGTGTGTGTGTGTGTGTGTGTGTGTGTGTGTGTATGTGTGTGTGTGTATGTGTGTGTGTGTGTGTGTGTGTGTGTGTGTGTGTGTGTGTGTGTGTGTATGTGTGTGTGTGTGCGTGCCTCCCCCTTGCCTCCCCGAGGTTCTGTCCCTGAAGACCCCCTGAAGATCAATGGCAGTGGCCAGTTGTCCTTCATCTTTCCCTCTCAAACCTCCCTGCCTTCATCCACAGGTGGGTTTAGGTGGACCTTGTAGGTGTGACAGTTTTGATGCATCTGATACAGCTGATGGATTTCCTCTGGCTGTCGTGACAAGGGAGTGGCAGGAAATGTCTCAACCGCAACCAAGACATGAGTAATGTGCTAGCTTTTCTGTATCTTCAAGGATTCAAAAGATTCAAGAGATTCAAGAGATTTATTTGTCACTTGCATATTTGCAGAGAAACAAAAAGCAGTGAAATGAGGGATCATGACAGCAACTCCCCGCTGTGCAAAGGGGAAAAATAGTAGAAAAAGTATAAGAGTAAGAAATAAAACAACAATAAGTAAAATAAGAAAGGTGAGGAAAATGAAATAAATAAAAAAATAAATAAATGCTTTACCTTTCATTTGAGACCAGGATTATGCTTCTACACAAAGGGGTTCATGTGCAAGCATTTGATTGTCAGTATGCATTTTGGATAACAAAAAATCTTACAGGGAGTTTCCACAAGCATTTTACAAAACGCATGAGCATACCTTGGCATAATAATGGTCTAAAGCACTCATATTTTCATACTATATTGATCTACTTTTGCACACAGCTTCACAAGACCTGGTGCTAGGGCTCAGTTGTGTTTCTAAGTGATATCAAGTGACCTAGAGGGCTGAAATGTGGTCAGTTCAGAGATGCTTGTAATCTGGCAGAAACTACATTCTAGCCTCTGTAACTCTTTGTCAGTACATCACAGTTATTTTGACTGTTTCCTACGAAAACTACCGGTTCTCAGCTTTTTAGAGGTCCAGCATTTGATGGTTGGCCCCAAAAGAGATGGGAACAATGCCCTTGTAAATAGGCACAGTGCAATTTCAGGCAAAAACTTGAAATTTGTATTGGAATGCATGTGGTTAATGGGTTTACATAAAAAAAGCAAGTGCTGGGACAGTTATGCATTCATGGCCCGTATGGCTTAGGGAAAGAAGGTCCTTTTTAATCTTTCAGATCTGGCTTTGAAGGAGTGGAGACACTTTCCAGAGGGCTGTGGTCAGACTGTGATCAGGGAGGTGACAGTCCTTTATGATTTTCTTTGCCCTTGACTGGCAACGCCTGGTGTAAATGTCCTGTAACCCAGGTAGTTTAGTCCTGACAACTCTCTCAGCACATCTGATCACTCTGTGCAGGGCCATTTTATCCTGAGAGTTGTTATTTCTGTACCAAGTTGTTGTGTTTCCAGAAGTAACAGACTCTATCGTGGCAGAGTAGAAGGGATTCTGTAGCTCTGTGGATATTTTAAATTTATTCAGCCTTCTGAGGTGATGTAGGCACTGTCTTGCCTTTTTCACTTGGTTGGAGATGTGGGATGTCCACGAAAGATCCCCAGACATGGGAACACCAAGGTATCTGAAGCTTCACTCTCTCTACAGGGGGCACCATACATTTCCAACTGGAGTGTGATGGAACCTCTGCTTCTCTCTTCTGAAGTCTACCACCAGTTCCTTGGTTTTTAGAGACATTCAGTTCTAGGCAGTTTTCCTTACACCATGATGTCAGCACCTCAACTTCATTCAGACAGGCCGTCTCATCGTTGTTGGAGATGAGTCCCATCATCACTGTATCGTCTGCAAACTGTACAATGGAGTCGGAGCTGTGTATGGCTGTGCAACCATGAGTGTGTAGAGAGTAAAGCAGGGGACTCATTACACATTCTTGGGGAGCACCGGTGTTGAGGGTGATTGTATTTGAGATGGGATATGGGATATGACATCATGTCTGATAAAGGACTAGGGCCCCGAAATGTTACACACGTGGTAATATACCATTAAAAACACTAAGGAGCAGATTCTGGTGTGCGGACTCATCGTTCTTTTCCATACACTGAAAGTGCCCCTACAAAGCCAATCATTTCTTGATGGTAGACGAAAAAAATAAATGCAAAAGAACCTTAACTCAAACATTTATATATTAAAAACATTTATCTATGCCCGACTCACTGTCCCAAAAAGCACAAAAATATCAGTTTGTCATGATTAATCTTACCCCCCCTCCCCACACACACACACACACACAATTTCTGTTGTATATAGAGAACAACCTAGAGTGTATGAGAGATTCACATTTTGTTCTCAACTCAGTGAAAAAACAGAATCTTTGTGTCACCTTTTGTTCAAAAGTTATGATAAATTTATTAAAAAATTTGGTTACTGATCTTGATAACGGTGGGTAGTTAGATGGTTTATAGTTGATTCCATTGTTGTGAAGCCTGCTTCCTAGTTCAACTATCTTTTACTATGGTTGTTATAATTACTATTCAAAAGAGCAGACTGTGATTAAACCCTTTTACCAGATCTACTTCATAAATGTCCCGATATACAGAATTAATAGCCACCCTACCAGCCGATCAGAAAAGAGTATTTCTTAAGGGGATAAATGGATATACTGTAACATACTGTAAATTGCACTATGCAATTTAATTATCTTTATTAAAGCAACAACAACAACAACAACAACAACAAAGGATCAGAAATACAAAATATGAACTCATTAGACTTCAAGATCGTGAAGTCTAATGCAGATGAATGTCTACGAGAGAGGGAGAGACCTCCAAGGTCAGAGGGGGAGATCCAGGAGAGGGAGAAGAAAGGAGGGAAAAAAGAGAGGGAGGGAAAAGAGAGAGGGAGGGAAAAGAGAGATGGGGGTGGAGAGAGATTGGTCCCCAATTGATTGACGTGTGCGCCGAGGCAGCACTGATCTCTGCGGTGGGCCCCTCAGGAGATGAGGGATGTGGATTGGGGCCGATGGTGTGAAAACATGAGATGTAAGGACTAATCTGGAAGGAGTGGTAGATAAGAGATGCGGAGGGGAGGAAAGAAGAGGAGAGGAGGAGAGGAGAGTCGAACTAAGCTTTCCCACGATTGTACCACGACAAAAAAAAAAAGATTCAAGACTTTTCAAGTGGTCCACTCCACATGCAGACAGACCTACCCGCGCTTGTACTAATAACTTCCAGATTTTATCTCGGCATCCTCACTGGAATGGAATAATTAAGAAACATACATGGAAAGTTGTACATTTAATCAGATGAAACTGACGAGCAACTATTGGGTTACGTCTTCACTGCCTAATTTAGCTGGCTAAAAAACATTGGATTGAAGTGACCTGCAGAGTCCAGAGGAAAATGGGAAGTATTGGTTACAGAGAAGTGCTACGGCCTGGTTAACTAATTACACGCTTTTCTTTGTATCCCCAATGGGCCTGGGCTAAGATAATGCCATGTGGAAGTGGGCCTGTTGGAATGTTTTGATATACACTGGGTTTAGTGGGGGGTATGTACTCTAAGAATGCCCTACAGGCACAGGGGACACATTCCTCTCCCCCAAAGCTGTTTTCTTTTTTTCGGGTTCATGTTTCTGAATGAGAGAGACAAACACACAACAAGTGTTGATGAAATATCTCTAATTCTCCCCCTGAAAAGAAAACTAAAATGGCTTTTGGAAACCTGGGAGCAAGTTTAGGACCAAAAACATCTTCCTATGTGACTCAGATGGGTTGATCATCAGGGTCTCCTGATTCACCCCCGTATGGAAATGTCTCCTTTTTTAAACAGTGACATAACGACTCCCTCTGTCCACTTATCAAGCTTGCATAACGCAACTTAACACAAGGGGGCCCGCCGATTACGAAGACCCAGTTTGGGCTAACGGCGCAAACACTGCAGCCACTCAATACTTCTGGAGGCTCCGGGCCTGCATTTCATCACCCATGTGACTTGGGGACACTGTCCCGCTACTCTGACCCTGTCGCTCTTTGATTTACAGAATCGCTTTGTCAGAGCAGGACGCAGAGTGAATAGTCCATCTTGGAGGGAATAGAGAAGGCTAGGACGTGTATCTCTAATTGGGAATTGGAGGGAAGATGAGGATGAAGGAGCGATGGGGGTGGAGGCAAGGTGAGGTGGGGGTGGATTGGGGGGGGGGGGGGTGGGGGGGGTAGGGGCACGGTTTGTCTGTGTGCTCAGCTGAAAGTGATATCCTTGTCTGTTCCTACCTGTCCCATTCCCCTCTGCTCCACCCACACGATACCTGAGAGTGGGGGTCTCCAGGGAAAAGGACCAGGGGAGGCTTTCAACAGGCATGAAAGGGAGCGGAATAAAATACAAGAAAACTCCTACAATATACAGTATCCCTCTCCAGAGCCCGGCGACCAGCTGAAATATTATCTGTGTGGCCACTGTACAATGGGCCAGAGTCCTTAATAGATGCAAAGCTTCACAGGAGAGTGGGTGGGACGAGCAATGCTCTCAACACCGTCGCTTTATACGGGATTATGAAATTGAATGGAGGAATCAGACAGCTTTGCACATCCTCAACCAATTTCATTTCCTACTATTTTTTGTGCAGCACTGCATGTACGACAGTATGATTTGGTACGAACATGTAAGACATTTAAATGTAAATGAAAATATATTCTGCAGCTTGATGCAACTAATTATGACCGCCGCGCAGCGAAGCGGCGGTCATATAGGTTTAGTCAGATTTCTTTTTTTTTCTTCTTTTTTTTCTTTTTCGCATGCCCAAATTTCCGTCAATGATTCCCGGGACACTGAAAGACCGGGGTACACGAAACTTGGATAGCATGGAACCATCGTTTTTCGTTTTGATCTGTAGCCCCCCCGCTGGACTGGACCCCCCGAAAGGAGGGTAGGGCAGACACAGTTTTCTGTGAATATCTCGAAAACCGTAGGGTTTAGGAGGACCATTTTTTTTTTGTATGTTGATCTCAAGGGGCCATGTCAACCCATTCCATAACCACTCATTTCATGTATAGCGCCACCTAGTTAAACACAAAAAAGTAAAAATGAGGTGTTGTAATTGAAGGTATCTGTGACCTAACATAGTCAAAACTGCACGAAATTGGAAGTGTAGGATCATTATGACACCCTCTGTATGCACGCCAAGTTTTGTGGAATTCCGTTCATGGGGGGCCACACAATAAATTAATTTATGTTACTATACACCAACTGGCCTGTAGGTGGCCGGAGACAGTTTTCTGTGAATATCTCGAGAACTGTAGGGCCTAGGAGGTCCACCTTTTTTATGTATGTTGGTCTTAAGGGGGCATGTCAACCCATCCCATTACCGCTTATTTCATGTATAGCGCCACCTAGTTAAAAATTAAAAGGCAAAAAATTAGGTGTTTTTATCACAATATCTCTGGCTGACAAGGTCAAAACTGCACAAAATTAAAAGTGTAGGATCATTATGACACCCTCCGAATGCATGCCAAGTTTTGTGTACTTTCGTTCATGGGGGGCCTTACAATAAAATAATTATGACCGCCGCGCAGCGAAGCGGTGGTCATATAGGTTTAGTCAAATTTTTTTTTTTTTCTTTTTCTTTTTCGCATGCCCAAATTTCCGTCAATGATTCCCGGGACACTGAAAGACCGGGGTACACGAAACTTGGTTGGCATGTAACCCCACATGGATAGCATGGAACCATCGTTTTTCGTTTTGATCTGTAGCCCCCCCGCTGGACTGGACCCCCCGAAAGGAGGGTAGGGCAGACACAGTTTTCTGTGAATATCTCGAAAACCGTAGGGTTTAGGAGGACCATTTTTTTTTTGTATGTTGATCTCAAGGGGCCATGTCAACCCATTCCATAACCACTCATTTCATGTATAGCGCCACCTAGTTAAACACAAAAAAGTAAAAATGAGGTGTTGTAATTGAAGGTATCTGTGACCTAACATAGTCAAAACTGCACGAAATTGGAAGTGTAGGATCATTATGACACCCTCTGTATGCACGCCAAGTTTTGTGGAATTCCGTTCATGGGGGGCCACACAATAAATTAATTTATGTTACTATACACCAACTGGCCTGTAGGTGGCCGGAGACAGTTTTCTGTGAATATCTCGAGAACTGTAGGGCCTAGGAGGTCCACCTTTTTTATGTATGTTGGTCTTAAGGGGGCATGTCAACCCATCCCATTACCGCTTATTTCATGTATAGCGCCACCTAGTTAAAAATTAAAAGGCAAAAAATTAGGTGTTTTTATCACAATATCTCTGGCTGACAAGGTCAAAACTGCACAAAATTAAAAGTGTAGGATCATTATGACACCCTCCGAATGCATGCCAAGTTTTGTGTACTTTCGTTCATGGGGGGCCTTACAATAAAATAATTATGACCGCCGCGCAGCGAAGCGGTGGTCATATAGGTTTAGTCAAATTTTTTTTTTTTTCTTTTTCTTTTTCGCATGCCCAAATTTCCGTCAATGATTCCCGGGACACTGAAAGACCGGGGTACACGAAACTTGGTTGGCATGTAACCCCACATGGATAGCATGGAACCATCGTTTTTCGTTTTGATCTGTAGCCCCCCCGCTGGACTGGACCCCCCGAAAGGAGGGTAGGGCAGACACAGTTTTCTGTGAATATCTCGAAAACCGTAGGGTTTAGGAGGACCATTTTTTTTTTGTATGTTGATCTCAAGGGGCCATGTCAACCCATTCCATAACCACTCATTTCATGTATAGCGCCACCTAGTTAAACACAAAAAAGTAAAAATGAGGTGTTGTAATTGAAGGTATCTGTGACCTAACATAGTCAAAACTGCACGAAATTGGAATTGTAGGATCATTATGACACCCTCTGTATGCACGCCAAGTTTTGTGGAATTCCGTTCATGGGGGGCCACACAATAAATTAATTTATGTTACTATACACCAACTGGCCTGTAGGTGGCCGGAGACAGTTTTCTGTGAAAATCTCGATAACCGTAGGGCCTAGGAGGTCCACCTTTTTTATGTATGTTGGTCTTAAGGGGGCATGTCAACCCATCCCATTACCACTTATTTCATGTATAGCGCCACCTAGTTAAAAATTAAAAAGCAAAAAATTAGGTGTTTTCATCACAATATCTCTGGCTGACAAGGTCAAAACTGCACGAAATTAAAAGTGTAGGATCATTATGACACCCTCCGAATGCATGCCAAGTTTTGTGTACTTTCGTTCATGGGGGGCCTTACAATAAAATAATTTATGTGTACATTTAGTGACGTACACCAACAAGGATTCCCGGGACACTGAAAGACCGGGTACACAAAACTTGGTGGGCATGTACCCCCACATGGATAGCATGGAACCGTCATTCTTCGTTTTGATCTGTAGCCCCCCCGCTGGACTGGACCCCCCGAAAGGAGGGTAGGGCAGACACAGTTCTCTGTGAATATCTTGAGAACTGTAGGGCCTAGGATGACCAATTTTTTCCGTATGTTTGCCTCCAGGGGTCATGTTAACCCATTCCATGTGCACACATGTGCATAAACAGATACACACGCACACACATACATTTACAGTAATCATACGTATGACACATACTCACACAGTAGACATATGTACGCATGCATGCACATGGATCAGATTCCAAAAATAATTCAGTGGAAATGCATGGATTCCAGTTGCTGCTACTGGAAGAAAATGGAATCCATGCATTTCCACTGAATTATTTTTGGAATCTGATCCCTTATCATACCTGTTCATTCTTACTCGTTGCTCGACTTATCGTGACTAAATTCAAGATGGCTGCAAACGTTAAACTTCGTGAAGATACTGTCTGTATAAATCGTCTTGTAAGTAAACTACCAGTGCTTTTTCAAAGTTCTCAATGTCTCGTTTTAAATGTCAGGGCCCTCGGAAGTCTACCAATGAAGTGTGGAGATACATTGAGCCTCGTAAATGGGTGTAAAACAGTGATTTATTTGCATGGCTAGCCCGATGCCGAAGCACCACTACTGAAAAAGCTGTTGGTAGCATCGGCTAACTAGCGCCAGATTTTGGAGTGCAGGGGACAAGTCGAGATGGGCTATGAGACATACGTTCACACTCGGTATCATGTTTCAATACACTTTAGGTCAATATCACACCGGAATTCTCCTTTAAGTCCGCTTGATACTGTAAGGCGTAAGCCATTGGTTTCCAAAGGAGATTTTATTTGTGTCGCCAGCATAGCCTATTGACAATTTATGTTGTAAATAGGCCTACCTTATAATCCTACCTGTAGCTTAGGGAAGCTAACAGCTTTCTATTAGGATCTAGTTTGTTAGTTACCATTTTGTCATAACTCCCTGATGCATTTTTGCATTTAGAATAGCCAGAGCGTGTATATCTCAATCGGAAAATTAAACAATATCGGGTGCCTATGGACTAGGCTGGCTGCCCGCTATTTATTTTTTGATTTCTTAAAAGATTGAGCTTGGTCTGATGAAAGCCAGACTAGCCATGGACCTCAGTTACACAATGCAAGGGAACATGAATCAGCCTATATTTGCACGGACAAAAGCTCTTCAACTTTGGCCCGTTAAAATGTGTATGAACAGTCTAGCGACGCATTTCATCAAGGCCCATTTGGACATGTCAGTTATTTGCACCACTGGTTAGATGTAAAACAGCATTTCGTTTCAGACTACTGTTACTTAATTTGTGCATTAACAATAACGTTTCAGACTACTGTTACTTAATTTGTGCATTGACAATAAAGTATTACATGAACTAAAGATGACTAAAATCTTATGTAGAAGAAGAAACACTCACAATAAATCCATCCATCCAAAAATGACCTTTGTTTTTGATAGCTGTTGAAAACGGCATGGAACCGACAGAGATGTTTTTGTTTATACATACATAAAAAATAAATAAATAAATAAATAACATTATGCTGATACCTTTTGCTTTTCCCAAATACAATGTAGCCTACAGGTGTAAGTGACCTTTCATCAATCCAGTTGCAATGGATGAACTGTGATGAACTGCCCTACTTGTGATTGTTTAGAGATTTTAAAGGTTTTATAACAATGCTACATCTTCTTTGGCTATTCTACAATCTATTCACCTTTTCAGCACCAGTAGGCTACTTTCTGTCACACACACACTCAGGCATGCCAAACAAGCATACACAAAAGTTTCAAGAGTGGGGGATGGAGTAAAATATGGAGACAAATTGAAGTGTGATTTATTTTCGCGGAACGGATGCACAGGACTGAGCGGCGGTCATATTTTGTACCGCTATGCGGTACATCTAGTTTTCATATCAACTGTACTGTTTAGTATTTGTTTGTACTCTGTTACATGAAATAAAATTTGAAGGATAAGTTCTTGAGTTCCTAAAGATTTTGAAAAACTTTATTTTACAAAAAGATACGCATGCCACAGAATTGACTGCAGAGAAATTCCTAGTTCTAGAACTTAGAATTGAAATTGTAATTGAAGTCCTAATACAAGAACTAATACAAGAACTTATAACAACTATATGTCTGTGGCCAGTGATGATCACAAGTGACAATGGACTCACAATATTTATACTCTTACACACACGTGTGTGACAGCTCTAAAGTGAGGGGGAACGACTCCAGGCTTTTTCCTCAATCCAAGTCCTATCAATCTTCATCTCTCTTCCCTGTAATCCATTCTCCAAAGTGGGCTGCTGAGTTCCCGTTTGAAATAAAAAAATAGAGGGAAATCTCACTTGAGGTGAGAGCTGTGAAAAGTGCCTGGAGCAGAACCACCCGGAAATGTATGGCCCTGGTTCTATTCAGGGTGTGCCCAGCTTCAATCCCTCACGCCTCAGATCGGGGGCAGCGTGCTGGACGTAACCCAATCTGGCCAAATGTTAAAAAAGAGTAAATACCCATACAGTTGAGGTGTTTCCTATATGTATACATACAGACGCATGCTCACAAAGAACAAAACTGATGCTCAGAGAGCACTGAACGTCAACGTAATTGGCCCCGCCATTGTGCGGTTTTCAATGGGACGGTTACCCAAGAAGCCTCATGTTAGTCTATGTACGTTCGCTTTGAACATTGGCTGACACAAAAGGGTGGCCAACAGACGAACAAAGCCTAGAGGGCTCCCTCACCCTCACCCCTAATCTTTTATGGTGTGCAGAAAGACAAATGGACAACACTGTCAAACAAGTGGAAATCTATCTGAGGTGCCAGTGAAGGCAGAAGTAGATTTATGTTTCTTCCTTTCTTATGCATTCTATGCATTGCTCTTCCATGTCACTTTTTTTTACGTGGCACAATAATAACCAATCATATGACTAAGTCCAACAGAGGCTTGCACTCTTTGCTGGTTACACATTTTAAAGGAAGGAACCTGAGAGGCTTGCAGATACACCCATGATCTTTTAACAACAACTTAGTGCGATATACAAGATAAGCCATAAGGGATACATTGATATGTATCATGAGTGTCAACAAACCCCAGTGTTCATAGGAAGCTAATGCATTATTCATCTCTCTTATTCACTGGCTCATGTGACATTTTCTATTATTTTCCATTCCTGCTTAGATAACAATCTTCTCAGAAAGAAACAAGGCTCACAAACCCATACCTCCGTGTAGCCACAGGTGTGTGTGCGGTGTTTCAGCGTGAGCACTTCACACATACTGTTGCCGCCATTAATATTTCAGAGGGACCCGTTTTAATTCAAGCTCCAAGAGGCGCTATATGACAGGTGCTGTATGAGACACTGCTGTGGGATGCACCCTCTGTCAGATTCTATACACTCACTGACCATGCATGGTGGAGCAACAGTTAAGGGGTGTCTTTGTGCATGCAGTAACAAACAACACATTCGACCTGTAAAACTGTGAGATTATTATTGTGTATTTTCTTTGTAGTGCTGAGTCGAAATTGTTGCCCCCCGATATTTAGCCTAATGAACTATGGAAAGCCTGAATCTGGATATTCAATAGAAAAGTAAAAGTGACCCACCAAAACTTTATCCAAAAAAGAAAACACATCTACACATTATTCACCCACATACAGTAGCATAAACTTGGCATATTTTGAGTTTGACAAGTTTGAAAGCAACACAACTTCCCTTTCTTTTAAAAAAAAAAAAATAGAAAATAAAAAATTGGACCCTCTGTTGGTGTTGTATAAACAAGCCTGTTAAACCCTGAAGAACCTTTTTTTCTCTCCTGGAGTGTGTCCTCTTTACCTCATTGCACTCAGTGTCGAACTCTCTCCCCTTGGCACCCCCCCCCCCGCACACACACACACCTCTCCCCAATACCCCCCCCCCCCCCCTCTCTGCTTGCTGCCCTGTCCTGGAGCAGATGGGAAGTACGGCTGAGTTTTATCTTTTGTCCAGAAGTCCCTAGAGAGCTCGAGCTCTTTTATTAGGCTCCTACGACTTGCGTTATCTTTGTACAGAAATGCAGGGAGATCCCTGAGGTTGAGAAGTGTCAAAATTAGCATGGGTCTGAATAGAACCTGCACTTTTCTGCATAATTTTGAATGATTTTTATAATAGTTTTGGAACATGTTTTGACAGTTTCCTTTCTTGTTTTGAGAGAATAGAGTGTGGGTAGTGTTGCTAGGTGAAACTAGTGACTCATTAGATTGCACAGGGTTTTGTTTCTTCCTAATGACGGCATAAGTGCAGCTCAGCTGTATGTAACAAGTGTCAGAGCATGTTGTGGTGCTCTACTTGAATGTTGTGGCGCAGAAATTGTTGTGCTGAATGTCGTGAAACAGAAATTTCAAAGCAAATAACAAATGTTTGACCAACTTTGAATTAAATGTGTGGACACAGACCAAAACTTACCATAATTTCACAAATTAAATTCTCCATCCTGTCTCTGATGCATAATGTTCAGTGCAAAAAAAATCTGGGATCAAATCCAAATAAAGTTGAATCTGAACAAAAAAAAGATTCAATTGCAGATTTAAAAAGAGCAACAGCACTTATGAAAACTTTTAAAATGGACCAGGGGCGTATCAAGCTTTTTAAAATTGTGGGGGTTGTGGGATAGGAAAATGAAACAATCTTGCCAAATTATAAATAACTCCCTACGGGGACGTTGTAAGTATTTTCTGAGAGGGGTGCGGACTATATTGGTGTCCGGCAGTTTCTACCCCGAAAAAAATTGAAATTCTGATTGCTAAACACACCATTTTAATGCAGTTTGCGGGACAGAAGAAGCAGCGCCCCTCATACTGTATGTGTGGCTCATGTGACATGTAGGCCTACATGATCTACCTATCACTTCACTATTTGACACTACCCTACATGACAGACATTTCATGTTATAAATCAAGAAATCATTTCAGAAATTATGTTTTGTGCATATGGGTTAGCAGGCTACAATAAATTGCTCTAACAGACAGCAGCCTAATTTCGAGGTATCACTAATACCTAAATAAATATAATAATAAAGAATACAGAACTGTAAGCTCAAATTCAAAAACGTTTGAAGTCTACCCAAACATATGCAAAGGGAATATAAATAAATTGTGTTGCATATAGCCAGCTTAATTAATGTCAATTTAAAGATTATGATTAGCAGTTTCTATGCTTTTTCCATTAATAGTTACAGGAAGCCACGTTGTTGTTTAAACTATTGTTGCTTCTAGCCCACGTTACAGTTTCACTTGCTGCAGGGACACACACATTGCATGAGCGCTCTATATGAGTTCTACATGCTGGAAATCTTAGTTCTCAGATGTAGAACTCAAATGTGTCTTGACTCCTCCGTTTGTAAGATCAAAATAAGATGTTCTAAATGGAACGCGATCGTAAGACATTAAGATCTCCAGTAGATGTAGCACTACGACACACATTGACAGTGAAATCAGATCAGACGTGTGAAGCACCGGGCATAACTTAATTTCGCGGCTACGTGGACCAGTAGCCTAGGTTAATTGTTGAGGCCCATAGTTTGAGAAAAGCTGCAGATCATAGACAGAGAAAGCATAATGGTCTGAGAACAGTAGCCAAATGTCTTTCTGCACAAACAAGTGCATTGGTGCGCGCACCCCCGTATTCACTTTGACTCTCTGCATTTATACAATGTGACAAAAACTTTGCACACTTTGAATTTGATCAGAGCGGCTCTGGTTCTTCACTGGCTAACTTGATGTGATTGGCTGGATGACCATTCAATCAAATCAACAGACCTATTTGTGTCTCTTTGTGTGTGCGTTGTAGATACGGTTCCAACTCTTTACGGGAGCGTTTATTTCCATATTTTACTTTAATTTTAATCTGACAAAGAGTGTGGGGGATAGAATCGTGTTCGCGTAGAAGTGTGTACGTTATAACACCCACATCCCCCACGCTTGCTACGCGCCTGATATAATGGACACTTCTTGTTTCTTTAACTTGTTATACTCACTGAGTCTAATGTAAACGTTATGTTATTCCCTGAATGTCATAAAAAACAGAAAAGTCATAACTTTAATGATTATAATCAGTTTTCAAATTATTCTGATTCTAAATAAATTACCTCTTAATGATGAAGCAGAAATTACTTTTTAGTATAAAACTGAGCCAGAGGGCTGCAGCCTGTGCACCTGTCAACTCGCTTGCCCCGTGCCTGTACACTGTGGAGCGGGAAGGAACTAAAATGTTGTTTTTACTTTCCTCAACGCACAATATTAATATTTAATGAGATACGAGTCCTATACACGAACAGACTCACAGCTGTTTAGATGGAGGTGCAGATACACTGTAGGCACACTTCATTGATGCCATTGGTTGCTTTGAGGTGGATTATGATGCTTCGTTTTTAAAAAAGGGAAGTTGCAAGGTTTGAGGAAATAGGCTACATGTGACAGGAAAACTGAAAGTGACTTATTTGTTCCAGCTATCTTGGAGTTCTTGCAGATGAGAGAATGAACGGAAGATATAATTATTTTCTATGGCACTTTCCTCGTGCCAATTCAAAGCTATCTTCAAAGCTATCTTTGAAGATAATAGCAATTCTATTTGCAAGATTAAACTTTTCATTCTTATATATATAAATGTTAAATATATTATTCTTATATATATATAAATGTATCACATTTTTGACGTTTATATGTTTAGAAAAGATACAGAGAATTTCTAAATACTAAGTGAGATGGGTGGGTGTCAGAATGCATGCGCAATATTGACGGCGCAAGTTACTGAAATCTGAGATCGTGGTCGTTTGGGAGGGTCGCATGTGTCACCAGGTGGCTGGTTGTTCATAGAAAGATAAAGGTATGGAAGGATAAACGCTGTAAATAATTGAACATAGAGCGCGTGTACATGATATTGCCTATTATTCACTATGTTAATCTGCGGAGGCGATCGCGAGGACATGGCGCATGATTGGTTAAGGGTGTGGGTGGGACGCAGGTGCAGTAGCGCTTTCATCAATAATTCCTGAATCTCTCAGTAACGCTCCAAATTGTGGATAAAACCAAGAAAACCGTCAACACTAGTGTACAGCTACACTAGGCTACCGTTTGCACAATTTGATTAAAATATATGTCTGTGACTGGACGACTTTAAATGTTGGTTAATTTAAACCTGCTGTGTGCTCCCCATCCTCTCGCTCGTGGCAGTGAGTTTGTGAGCGCGCGCTCGCCGGCGTCAATGTTCGGCGGTTGTGTGTCGCCGTACGCGTGAGCGTGTGCGTGGCAGGCTTCCTTAGCAAGTGTTCTTTCTGGAGTCTCGTCCTGAGGGACCTCACGCTCTGTGTAGGAGAAACCTGCGCGCTCACCAGCTGACAGCGCGTGTTTCAATGAGGACACCCAACACCCCTTGCCACGGGTCTGCCAACAATAGCACGCAAATTAATAAACACTCCGATTACCATCACACACACACACACACACACACACACACACACACACACACACACACACACACACAAACACACACACATCAACTACTTAGTACTTTCATAAACTATCGGCAGTGTATGCAAGTATAACGAAAAGTTTACACATTTTACAACCGCAACCAGGCATCTTGAAGTGGCAAAAACAACAATCTTTTAACAATCGTTGATGAAATGACCTTACCTCGCCCTGCACCATACGGAGGGGGCGTAGGCTAGGTTACCACTTGAGAAATTATTATTTTTTAATTAGTGAGCTTTTATATCGCTATAGCAAACTTTTTCTAATAAAAAGTTATCGACCAAATCTAACTCTTGCCGCTGTCGACCTTCCACTCAGAGTCTTAAGGTTACATTAAGATTATTTCTATTATATATCGTAATCCTATATCTCAACATGGAATAGGCTACCTTAAAACCTCGAACTTCTCTCAAGTAATGATCAATAGCCTAATACATAATGCTTACTTTTAATGATAATGATAAACATGGATTGACTTTGTGTGAAGTTGCTATTTCGGAAAGTCACGGTGATTGAAAAACATAACTTTTTGAAAAAGTGATCAGAGTTCAGATCAGAATGAATAAGATAACCCTATATAGAAATCCCTCAGAGGCAGCAAAATCTTAAAGTGCCCTTTTGAGAGATTATTATTATTATCATCATCATCATCATCATCATCATCAACATCATCATTATCATCATCATTAGGCTTATTATTATTATCATTATTATTAATAATAACATTGTTGTTGTTGTTATTGTTTCTGATATTGTTGGACTGGCAGTAGCCTACAAAACGTGTTATTTTAGCTAGGCTAAATATATAGGCTATCTATATTTTGCAGGAACAGCATTGTGTATTTTAAACGCCGGTTGATTATGATGATGATTATTATTATTATTATTATTATTAACTAATAATAATAATAAGAAGAAGAAGAAGAAGAAGAAGACGAAGAAGAAGAAGAAGTTCATGTCAAGTCATGACATAAACCAAAAGTTGACCAAAAGTCAAGTACGCCTACTGCACGCCTCTTTTCACATTGGTAATTTGGACTGAGTATTCCATGTTATCGCCAGTTTAGATACTAAAATAGTAAATGAGTAAGCATACAAGCATTACATTGGACAACATCTTAAAAAAAGTCATTAGGCATGAAATAGTTATGTTGAATTATTTTTATTTTCAAAATCAATGAAAACGTTACCAAATGGCAAATTTCTAGATTTCAGCAGTGTAACATCTCATTAGAAAAGCAAGACAAACAAGACCATCGACAATAAATACTTAAATCACCTCCTCCAAATCAAAGCAAAATACAATCTCGCCTTGAAATATAATGTTCAAAAACAAACAAATGTACAAAAAGACTAATGGCTATTTTAAATATGTGTATCAAATTGGCAGTAGTCAACTACTTACATTAAGACGCTATTTGTTCCATGACAAACGCATGTCTCTCAAGCCTCTGGCTCGTTTTTAAAGTGCACATAACCTTTAGAAGTTGCAAGCAAATTCTTACAGGGACAAAATCAAGACAAAATCATCTTAATGAATTCAGTATTCTAGGCATAATTACAAGTATACAAAGGCAAAATCAGGCTTCGTTTTGTTTTCTTGGAAGACATGTTTTGAATGACATTTGAGAGCCCATGGCAGTCGACATGGCAGAGGGGTCCTATCAATGTCACCAAGAGGCGCGTAAAATTCTATTGGCGGAACAATACCTATGAAAAATAACATCTCAAGGCCATATACTATAAATCTGATACACCATCATATCAGCTGTCATAGAGCAAGCTATCGGAATGTATATGCCAACTCCACATTTGATTGACACAACTTAAGTACAGTTTGTTTTAAAGAGTTAGTATGCTTGGTGGCTTGGAAGTTTCAGTTCCGACAGTTCGTCTTCGCTCTGAAGCTCCAGGTGAGTCTCATCCGAGTCGCTAAAGTGAGAGTGGGGGGAAAACTCTCCATCGCTTCTGTTCGACCGGGGTGAGTCTTTGCTGTTTTCAGATTCGGACTTCCCCGTAGGTGACTGCATATTCTGTTCCATGAAAGAAGCGAACGACGCATCCTCATAGGGGAATGGCATTCCGGTTAACTGGGCAGGGAAAACCCTGGTTGTCGGCGACCCCCTGGGTGTGTTGTCCCCCTCGTAGACGGTGGAGGACACGCTGCTGTTTGGCGAATCTGCTTTAGCACCCGGACCCTCCAGAAGATCAGACAGAGCATTGATGTAGATCTGAGCCATCTGCAGAGTCTCGTATTTGGAGAGCTTCTTGTCGTTGTCAAATGCCGGGATGACGCTCCGTAGCTCGTCAAAGGCGTGGTTCAGTCCGTGCATACGCCGCCGTTCCCGTGCGTTGGCAGCCTGGCGCCTCTGTTTTTGCACCACGTTGGTGGATTTGCTGGATGGAGCTCTCTGCCTTCCATCGTCCGTTGTCAGCGAGCCCTTGAGTCGACACAACTCACGCACTTTGACAGGGGTTTTGGAGCTCTTCCTAAAGTTGGAGAGGTGACCTGCTGGTGGAGACACGCCTTCCACACTTGAGCCGGGCGAGTGCAGCAGGTAGTCGGCGTGTGGCGCACAGGTGCCAGGCTGCGCGGGAGCGAGCCAGGCGCGTGGGTCACTGCTGTCCATGAGTGCCAGACTCGGTGGGTACTCGCGCCGCTCCCCCCTCCCCAAACCAGACTGTTGGACTTCGAGTTCACTCATCTCCTTCGCGTCTTTGTTCAGGCTTTCCAGACGCAGTCCATCCATTTCAAGTAGGATTAATCACGAAATCGTGGCAAGGAAGAAATGGAAAGAAAATATAGAAAGTAACTTATAGCCGCCTGTTAACTTTTGCACCTGTTGCGCGCACTTAGTCGCGTGGTCGTTGCTTTACTGATGTCTCAGGACACTGACTGGCTTTAAAAAGCGGCACGCGCCTGGGAGCCCCCCTTCTCATATGGTCGCGTGGCGCTTTGACCAATAAGAGCACTTGGGGCAGGCGCGTGTGGACAACCAATGAAAACGCGCCGTAAACCCGAGAGAGGTTATTACGCCCAAACTGTTTTTGATAATGCCGCGGTTTAGGGTTGTTTAACTGGGGTGTTATTACCAAAATGAGTTGTCCCACCGGACACACGCGGAGATGCTGGTCAGTAAGCGTGGATAGCGCGAGCTTCAGATAAAAGACACTATGATGCCCACGCGCCAGGTGTGGTACCTTAGAAGACCATAACCTGCGTGAAACACGGTCAGTGACATGAGCTCATCTACTCCACTGGCCTAAACCTCGAATAGCTGAGTAACTGTTGATAAGTTGCAAAATTCCAGCCTGTAAGCAACAGTTTAATGTTTAATAAACACTACACTATCATCCTATTATCATTACACGCCCATTAACACTATTATCATTGCCATATTTATCATCGTTATCTTCACTTTAGCACTTGAAAGACTTGTAAGAATTTCTGCCTTCAGAAGAGAGCAAGATTAGCCTACCAAGGCCCTATATGAATAGTCTATATGAAAACTCGAAAACTATATGAAAACTTAAAAACGATATGAAGTGTCGGTGACCAGGACTTCGTTTCTGTGGCCTAATTTAAACTAAATTAGCTCATGCCGGCACATCTAGTCGAATTTAGTTGTAGGTCTATTCACAGAAGATTTGGACCAGAAAAAGCTGGAAAAAGTACCCGCTTCCTATTTTGCTCAATGTCCATTCAGCACACGTCTATACGCCGTGGAAGTTAATGGCATCTTAAATTTCATCTCCTTTTGAACAAGTTCAAAACCTTTTGATCCGACTGAAGGAACGCCCTGCTGGTAAAAAGCGCTGCACCAGGATGAGAAACATGATCAGGGAGCGCTTTTACTGTCCAAAGCAATGGCAAGAGAGGAGTGTAGACTGCGTGTTGTGACCATCCACATCTTTGACAACAATCCCCTCTATAGAGAATCATATGTTTAAAACCGTTGGCCACACGAAAAGAAGGCTGAAACAGACATAGCCATTATGTTTAGGCTCCTAGATGAACAGGCAGAGAGAGGAATAGACTGACAGATTTGATTGTAGGATATCAGATAAATAGACTATATAACTTGTGAACTTTTGGCTTATCCTAAATTGCAAATAAAACAAACTCAGTGAGAGAGTGTCGTTTAGCAGTTATTATTGTAATAATACACATTATTGTAATAAAAATATATATTTGACTAATAAAAAATGAATTACCATAGGCTACTTGCACTTTAGTCCATAAATCAACCACCGAATGAATAATGCTTTATATAAATTCCTCATTTCTGAGAAAATAGCATTAATCTTTTTGCATTTATTCATGAATTCATAGTGCGCTGAGGCTCGGGGACTGGCGCCTGACTCCGTCCCAGTGTGTGCCCCCGTCCCGCTGTCCTGCGAGCCTTGGAAAGGCTCCTAAAGCAAACAACAGGTTGGATATTGTAGCGGTCGATTATTAAAGTGTCTCAGGCACAATGGCGACTCTATGTTCCATTCGACACGCTCGGGGAACCCTTTGGAAAATGTGCACAAAATGTGTCTCGATAGGGGCTCCCAACGTGAGTGAGTCTGCATGCTGCTTTCTTCATTCCAGTCTCCGGGGAAACAGGGATAGCGTATTTTTACCATGCAGACATGAAAACATTACTACTTACTACTACTGCACCACTAGCCTACTATCACTATTGTTAGTATTAGTAGAAGCAGAAATTCCTACAACTTTTGTACGATAACATCTTATTAGAAATCATTGTATCAACCGAGTTATAGACATAATCTAGACTCTTTAACACACGGGAATCGTTTTTTTTATTATACAATATATCTCTTTTATTATACAATATATCTACATCTCTCACTTATTCAACTGTATTGATTTGTTTCACTTAATGTTGAACTTTGTGGAATTGTAAGAAAATTCAAATAAAACATATTGAGGGTTTTCACTGATCCTAGTCCACCAGAATATGATTTTGAGTAAGAGGTTTTTGGGATAAAATAAAAAGTAAATACATACATAAATAAATTAATTCCTGTTAGTTTATGAGAAAAAGTGTAGGATATACATCTAATAGGAATATGATACTGTTTGGTGAGGTTGTGTCATGAAACGTAGTCTTTCTACTAAAAGTTAGTCTTTTGTTCTGTAGAGTAGAAGATACCTGTTACCTGCTTTACAGAATCTATTGATTGATGCATGGTGATATTGGACTTGGATTGATTGCTTTCTTAATCTGTTGCTCCTGTCTGAACTTCAGGAGCAAGACTGTGGGAATGCCAAGGTCATGGGCCAGACTCTCAGGGAGCACACACCCTGGCCCTTCATAGGCATTTGTTTTGGGATGAAATTAGCAAATCAATGCTAAAAAAACAAACAAACAAACAGTGGAACTAAAACGAGGCACAGCCGTTAGTGAACTGATAATTGCAATGTGGCAAATTGCCAACTGTCTCAGGAGATGGATTATGAATGCTACATTAGAGGGAATTAATTGTGTCTCTGTGTTGTTTTTTTTTTTTTTGGTGCTTGGAAGTCAGTGATATTCTGTACTAACTGAGTGTAAAAGAACACAAATCATTACAAACGCTACAGTTCCCAGAGGGTGTCATGGCCAATGACTACTTTACAGCAGTTTAACACCACATCCCCCTTTAGCAGGAAAAATAAATTGTAGTTTATCTATGTTTTTGTTCAGATTCATGCTTTCAACATATCTACAGTATGCCAAAAAGTGAGTAGGCTATTGTAACTAAACATATAGCTGCTATGGAGACTTATGAAATTAATTCTAGACTTGCATCCACTCTGGTAACTCAATGGTAAGAAGAGCATTTCCACTGAAGGAAAAAGAGAAGGGAGAATTCCTCAATGCAGTCAATTGAAAGCATGAGGAGTGTATGTGTGCCAAACTTGATGGACCAGTAAGTGTAGGAGATCTAATCACACATGCCAGAGTCCAATTCAGTGCAGATTGAGCGTAATTGGACAACACAATACAGTTTTACCACTGAGAGCTTAAGCTTTCAAATATGACCAATTGCTGTTAAAACATTTAAATGTCTTAAATGCAAATTATTCAGTGGGATTAACCACAAATCATTGCGGGGTACACATCAAAAGAACATGGCTAAATTAAATCATGACTTTAAATGTGGTCTCATATCACATTGTTACAAGTAGTGGTATAACAATTCTTAAAGATGTTATGAGAATGGCGATGAAAACTATAAATGTGCAGGGTTTGCCATGACTGTACTGTGTGTGTTGTCACTGTGAGCAACCAGGGCTGACTAGTCGCTCTGTTGATCTTTGCTGACTGGCAACAGAGTGCTGTTTAATTTAGTATGCTTATCTTAACTCTTACTCCTACTCCGCCACTGTTTGAGGATGACACTGCAGGATATTTGAGAAGCTGATTCACTAAAGACAGTGGGGTTTTCTGAGGTGAAATGCACTCCAATGCTGTGTTTGTTGTTGCCACCTACTGACCATTTACAGTCATTACACTGAACCAATCCCCTAAGGGCAGAGAAGAAGACAACTGAATGCAATTTTTTTTTTATGGCTCTTCATTCAGAGAAAAGCAAATATGCACATATGGGTGTATGTTTTACTAGCACAATATTCATACACATGGTAATGCTTTTGGGTTTTACGTATCCAAAAACAAGTGGGTCTGGATACTCCCTGGCAAATGAAATTCAAAGAGCAATTATGACTTTAAAAATAATTCAACTGCAAGTGTAAAGATTAGGAAAGTAGGAAGGAAGTAAACGTTACTACGCTTTTCTCTCTAAATATGGTAATAAGTACACGAGTCAAATACATGATAAATAACGATAACATGTACTGAGCTATTGAGTATGTGCTTCGTCTGTCACTGCAGTTGAGTATGTGCTTTGAGTGCCATACCAATGACTTCTTGCACTGCGAGGGGTGCACATGCTCTATGGTCCACAGTGGGTCCAAGTTCACCCTCGCATACACACACACACACACTATTTATTCCTTCCCATTTGATGTGTGGGTCTTCCTTCCGATGACAGTTCTGAGGACTCTACTGGCCCCCTTTCCAAGATATTGTGAAAAACATGGAGTCTCTGGAGGTTCACTGGTGCCTCTAGTGGTCACCAGTCTGCTATTGTTCACAGAAATGGTGAGCCTACAAACAATCCAGTTTAAAAAGAAAACAATGGCAGATAGTTGATCTTAGAATGAGCACAACACAAGAAAAAGCAAATCAAAGACCAAGAATACATACCACTGTAGAAAACATGTTTATTAGACAAATTATACACAGAAAGCTTTGCCACTTGTAACAGAGGCCTCAGTTTGTTCCGTTTTGAATAATATGCAACACATACAACAAAATAGGCCTATATTAAATACTGTACATTATAATCAGTTGAAAATGATCAAGTAATCCTGTACATACTATGTATGAAATTAAAAATGTTACAGGCATGGCAAGTGCTGCATGCTTCTTTTACCGGAAAGAACTTGCCTCCTTATTTTTAAATGAAGCAAATAAAATGGAAATGCGGTCAGAATGAGGAGGGGTCAGAGGGATTTGTGGAGAAATGAGAGTGCAATGACAGCTAACTGAATGCTAGGCTCTTATGATATACATCTCTTTTATCCATAAAAAAATCATCCGCATGTAAAATATACATTTTTTAAAATGGTTCTTTATTTATACTAAATAAAAATGTAAAATTTATACTAAATAAACTTTGATTCCTATTGTCATTCGATAGCCATAGCTCGAGAAAATTACATCTAGAAGGCTTGCATCAAACACTGCCGCTGTTCTCTACGTACAACATCTGCAATTTAGTCCGAAGATAATGAACTCAAAGCTCTGTCTAAACAACTAACATTAGTAAATATTAAATATTAATACAGTGTTAGTGAAAAGGTGGGATTTTGCCATTTCCGCAAAAAAAAAGGTTTATTTTTTTTTCCTCACCACAGCTGGATGAACTTGTTGAGAAAATTAGCACTTTTAAAAAGTTTGACAAATAGTATAATCCCTTAACAATGTACGAAATGAGTCAGAAAAAGATTTCACGTGACCTCCGAAAAAGGATTACGATGTTTTTCTCTTCTTCTCGGGTGGCAATGCAACTGGGATGAGGACTGATGCTGGACAGGTAAAGCCCTCCCTCTGTAAGGCCTAGTCTGACTAATGCGTTGGAAAAGTCTCGCCATGATGCAAACTCAACACATCAATCTGAACACAGCAGCTAGCTGGTGGCACTTAAAATAAACAACAAAAAAACAACAAAATAATACGAAAAAACAAAACAATTGTACAAAATGCTTGTTTGTCGAGCCCTGGTATGACTACAAAAAAAATCATAAAGACACAGGAAAACAACCTTAGGGTGACTTTATGATGCAAACTGAAGAAAGACAATGGCACTCAAGCAGTTTTCCAAAGTGGAGAAGAAAATAAAAAATAGACAGCTCAGAACAATTATTATAATTTCATCTTTTTTCATCATAGTTTTATCTCTCTGACCAAAAAAAAACAAAAACACATTCCACGCTTTAAGATTTGTTATACTTAAAACAAAGTCAATAAAAGACACATAACAGCCTTAAACTGTATTCTCTGTTAGATGTCACTTGAATTGTTTCTCTGTCTGTTTTTTTTCTATAGATGAGAGTCTTTGTCTCAAAGCGTTTTTATTTTATTTACTATTATTTTTTTTTTAATCACAGCGTCTTGCGTTTGGCTAGACGTCACAGCGTAGGTGAGAACACACCAGGATCACAGGCCTCCTCTAGTCTGTGAGCATTGGTGCAGTACATTGGTAATCAATGGAGTCTCACGAGCTTCAAGACGGGACCCTGCCTAGAGGTCAATAGGGCAGCCGGGTCAAAGGAACGCCACACAGAGTTGAATCGACACCTCGGTCTGGAGGTATTAGTTGAAAGTTACTGAGCGTGGCGCTCGTCAAAACACACTGAAACACAAATGACAGATCTTTGAAAGGGAGCCTCAAGTGTTTTTTTTCATGTTGTTTGAAAAACATCAACAAACAGAAGTTCCCACTGTCTTTGTTTACCACAATTGTCCTGATCCTGGGTGATTCCGTTAGTCTTTCATAATCTTTAGTCTCATTTTTTAATCCTCACAAAAAAAGCGTTCTTGAAATGCTTAGTAACAAAAAAAAAAGAAAGGTCAGTCATTCCCTGTTACAGCAGAGATCTTCCTGACAACCACAAACAAACGACAACAACACCGAACACCTTCCTCTTAGGTTTGGTGAGTTCAGCAGGACGCACTCTCTTTCACGCCGACCACTGTTCAAGGCCAAAAACAAACAAAAAACAAAAGCCAACATTTTTGAAACCGAAACAACATAAAAAGATTCTGTATGTACACATAATCTTTTTTCCTTTTTTTTTCCTTGATTTTTTGTGTGAAGGTTTTGCTGCTCTCCCCTCCTCCGTGGCCGAGCTCATATGGACGTGCCCCTGTCTGGGTCGTTGCCGTAGCCGAAGTTGGGTTGCGGGGTGGGCTGGTATGGGATGGCCGACATGGTCTTTATGGGGCTGCGGAAGAATCCTCCGTTGGGGGCGCGCTGCCGGAAGGTTCCAGTCCGGTGGTCCTGCACGGAGCCGTAGGCGAAGCCGCCGCCGGTCTTGGCCGAGAGGCTGCGGCTGAGGGTCTGGATCTGCTCGGGGATGAAGGTGGTGGTGGTGATGTGCGTGTTGCGGAAGTCGCTGATCTGCTCGAGGGCCTGGCGGGCGGCGGGCATGGAGTCCATGTCCAGCGGCGTCAGGTCGATAGAGGAGGTGGAGAACTGCTTGTGGGGGCTGTCGTCCTCCGTGCACAAGCTGTTAACCCTGTGGTGAAGGTGTTCCAGGTCGATCTCTTTGTCGTCCTGCGATAGGAAATAGAAAGGGAGAGAAGAGGTGGTGTGGGAAGGGGGGAAGAGAGACAGAAGAAGAAGAAGAAGAGAGAAGAAGAAAGGAAAAGAGGAAAAAAAAAGAGACAGAGAAGGGAAAACAGGAGAGGAGAGGAGAGAAGAAGAAGGAGGGAGTGAGGGTTGTTAGAGGAGTAAAAGGGTCAAAAGGTCGGGAAATAAAGTGAGGCGAGAGGGTGTGTGTGTATGTGTGTGTGTGTGTGTGTGTGTGTGTGTGTGTTGTGTGTGTGTGAGTTTAACACAGGAGGACAAGGCGCGGGGGTGAGAGGTGAGAGTGTGGCGGTTTACACGATGAGTCAGACATTCGGGAAGAGGTGCGGAAAAATGGGAGTGCAGGTTGTTATAACAACAACAGCGATGAGGAGAAGACCAACGCCACAGCAGCGGGTGAATGGAGACAATGGATGGAGAGAGCACGGGTGGAGAGGGAAGCACAGCAAAGAGCAAGATGGAGGAGAGAGGACAGAGGCAGGTGGGGTGGGTGGGTGGCCGGGTGGGAGAACGAGAGTTCCATGGACGGAGGAGACAGAGGAGCGAGCGAGATGAGAGAGTGGTGGTCCGGGCGAGGGGGGTGAGAGTGTTGGGGATGTGTGTGGAGGTGTGGAGGGGAGCAGAAGGAGAAGGAGAGAGGGATGCAAGGAGAGGAGGAGGTGGGGTGGGGGGGGGGCACAAAGAGCAACACACTAAGCTGTAGTGAGGTGAACACACAAACAGACACATTTCTACCAGGGTGACGGCTGAAGGAATGGGTTTCAGGGACCCACTGTCTGAGACTAGAAGGGTACAGTTGGGGTAATTACACCTACATGCCTCCTCTGCACAGTATAATGAGATACTAAGACAGAGTACACATCCATGGAGACTGACTTAATCTCTAGTGTGGATCGCTGGATCTCATTACTCCAAAGCCCGGTGACTGGGGAAAGTAATAAAGTTTTGTGTGCTAACGGGTAACACTGCACACAAATAAGATGCTGACCAGGCACTTTGTGTTTTTTAACAGGTCCGTCTCCAAATTTTTCCTAAACAGTGACTTTTCAATTTGGAATGGAAACTCTGTCCCAGAACCAAAATGCCTTCTGTATGCATCAGTCCAAGTATAGAAAAATGAATACCAATATTGGCATATAAAAAATTAAAGATACTCATTTAGTTTGGGACAAATGGGGTGACCTTAATGTCCCCTTAAATTATTCAGACCAGCTTTCTACTGTGGTCAATATTAAGTGGGTACTCACAGAGTTGCTGAGCACTCTATACAGATAAAATGATATGCTATGTATATTATACATATATATTTATATATTTACACTCACGGAGGGCTGCGGAATGCTTGTGCCAAAGACGAGCTCAGCTCAGTAAGTGCACTGGTGTTCCATTTGTGGAGAAGAACAAAGAGGGGGGTAAAGGGTGGTTGCTGGGAGGTTGGGGGTTGGGGTCGGGTGGGGGTAGGGGTAGGGGTTAAAGTGCGTTCTCCATCCCCTGAGTGGAGTTGGCACTGATTGGGTGTAGTGCCACCACGACCAGTGGGGAGGGCCCCGAACTGTGCCAGCAGTGCGTGGCGGAGGTGGCGTCCACGGTCACCCGCTCCCTCTCCGAGAGCACAGGATTGACCGAGGAGGGGAGGGGGAGCTGGAGGGAGGTGCTGTTGGTGTTGGTGGCGTTGGCGGAGACCTGGCTCGGCGTGAACACCACACAAGCACAGAGAAGCGTGTGTGTGTGTGTGTGTGTGTGTGTGTGTGTGTGTGTGGAGGTGGTGGATTGGGAGGTTGGCAGACGGGCAGATTTGGGCATAGAGGGGGCCGGGAGGTGGATAGGGAGAGAGACAAGAGAGGGGGGGGGGGGGGGGGGGGTTGAGGGAAAGCAAGAGAGACAGTCAGCGAGCAGCAGAGAGTTCATTGCACATGAGGAGAGCCGCTCAGCTGTGGACAATGCTGTTAAAATGACATCAGACATCAGGAGCGGCTGGTGGTTTGGCGTTCTTTCCCCATGTCAGAGAGTGATATGCAGAGAGTGCTAGCCGTAAGCAGCTGTCCGACCAACCCACCAACATAACAATGATGAACAGTCCGCAATGAATGCTTATGGAAATGTACAGTGGAGAGCGCTGGCTTGAAGCTGACTGGGTAGGTACAGGCCATGAGCAAAATGGGGGAAAGGGTCTTTCCCAGAGCACCATCACATTCACTAAAAAGGCCATTTTGCAACTTCACCCTGATGAGAGTTGTAAACAGCATATTAGGCACTTCACAGTCCTCTGTAAAGATCTCTCCGCTGAGCCTTGCTGTGAAACCACAAGTGAACAGAGCCACTGACATCAATAACTCCCTGCTACATGAATGAAATTATATACACCCACAGACCATTAGTGTGTGTGTGCGTGTGCTTGTGTGTGTGTGTGTTCACTACTGAATTTAATCCCGTCACCAGTTTGCTTTAAGGTTGTACTTGTCACAGTGAGTCTAGTCGGATTCCTCTCGGTTTGTTTTCAAGAGCTTCAGATATGTGGATAAGCTTTTATAAGCTTTTTAAAGGGTCTCCCTGGCCACCGCTAGTCTGTCTCATCAGTGCAGTTTTGGCTGACTGAGCTGCTGTAATTGGCTAGCGCTGCCACTTAAACACACTCCACCTGTCCCCTGATAGTGTCTTCATTAGCCCACGCTAGCCAAGCCTCCTGCTCCAGCCCAGTCCCTGCCCCAGGCTTCAGAGTTTGGACGCCGGACTCAAGCGGTGCCGGTTCCAAGCTCCGGTCTCGGCCGACTAACAGTTGGAACGGGAGTTGAGTCGGGAGCGCTGCTACTGCTACTACTGCTACTACTGCTACCGCTAGCGTAAAGGCCACTTGCTCTCATGCCAAGTGTAATTTCAAGTCTGGGCAGTGAGTGAGTGGGTTGAGTGGCTGCAGCCTGCGGGGGAGTTGAGGTTGGGGGTGGTGGCGGCGGGTGGAGGTGCAGAGAGAGGTGCCAGGTGTTTTTTTTTTCCCATTTTGCAGTGGTCGTGGTGAAGGGAAAAGGGGGGGTGGGGGCAGGCGGTAGGAAAGGGGGAGGGAAGAGGAGGTGGAGGAAGAGGAGGTGGAGGAGGATAAAAATTCATTGTTGGCAGAAGATAGACCGAGGGGGGAGAGCGAACGTGTGTCGGAGGCTGGAGTCCAGCGGCCCTGAGCAGCATGCGGGGGAGAGGTGGTGGTGGTGGAGGTGGTGGTGGTGGTGGTTGGGGGCGCTGCGGAGCGCCAGCGTGATGTCGTTCGGCTTCTCGTGGAGACACGTCTCCTCCTGCCTAACGGTCGGCCCCTCAGACTGCGTCTGTTACACGATGCGTGATCAAAATGTGACGGATGGATGCGTTAGTGTTAGTGTGTCCATAAGAGAGAAAGAGAGAGAGAGAGAGAGAGAGAGAGATAGAGGAAGAGAGAGAGAGAGAGAGAGAGGGTGGGGGAGAAAGAAAGTGAGAGAAAGGGAGGGAGGGGAAGGCAGACAGTCGGACAGACAGAGAGATGAAGCAGGCAGACGAAGAGGAGGATGGAGAAGAGGGAGGGGAGAAGTGTGGAGAGGCAAGGATGAATAGAAAAGACAACAGTCAGCACACAGAGGTTTTTTTCGTTTTAATGTCCGAGGAGCCAGATACCTGGAAGGGTGAGATGTAAAAATGGCATTTTGCATTGTTCTCCCACGCCTGCTTTAACCCTCAACACAGAGTACTTATCTACAAAACAAAACAAAACAAAAAAAAGGAAATGAAAAAAAGGTCGTTCAGCCAGTGACAAGGAAATCAGACATGACTTTTGACAGGAATCAAACAAGTTTGAGGTCAGAGCAATGATCAAACATGGACATTGTGTAGAGCCCAGTGGTCTCTGAAAGAAACATGTGAGCTAGCCCTCACATACACACACACACACACACACACACTCACGTTAGGTGTGTTAGTCACCAGAGGACCAACTGGTCTCTAAACAATCTCAGTAGCAAATGACACAGCAGAAGATCTGCAAAGTG